>NW_008703571.1:3303563-3382415 GCF_000326865.2 Helobdella robusta
ATGGTAAAAATTATGGTCTATTACCAACATTTACTCGAAGTTCTGCGACCAACCGACGTAATCTAACAATCGAACAAGATCGCGAGCAGCGACTGCTCCATCTCTCTCGAGAATTAGAAGTTAAAAAGAAGATAGTTCAAGAAACGCCAAACATTCGGTAGAATTTATAGAATATTGTAAAAATTATGGTCTTTTACCAACATTTACTCGAAGTTCTGCGACCAACCGACGTAATCTAACAATCGAACAAGATCGCGAGCAGCGACTGCTCCATCTCTCTCGAGAATTAGAAGTTAAAAAAAAGATAGTTCAAGAACGAACTACAAACATATTAACGCCAAACATTCGGTAGAATTTATAGAGTATTGTAAATATACATATATATATATATATATATATATATATATATATATTATTATTACGGAAATTTATATACAGCGCTTTTTTATTGTTGAATCTCAAAAGCGCTACTAAATCATAGACAAATAAGAGGGACATTCATTGTGCAAATAAATAAGTTTTAAGTTGACTTCGAAATTGTAAATATGATATATATATATATATATAGGTAAAAGACCATAATTAATACAGTAATTTATGAAATCTACCGAATTTCTAGCGTTGGATAGTTTTCTATTACATTTCTCAATATTTCAAACTTATTTTTTGTCGTCATTATATATATATATATATATATATATATATATATATATATATATATATATATATATATATATGTTGGTAATAGACCATAATTTTTACAATATTCTATAAATTCTACCAAATGTATGTTTGGCGTTAATATGTTTATAGTTCGTTTTTTCAATTTTTCTCACTAAAGTTTTTTGGTGAACGTTAAGTTTATTAAAATTCAAAATAAATTTATTTTCCGAATTCATGCTGCAAATAAGGCCATATTTTGATTCTGAATGAATCATCATCAGTGCTTTCTGCTGTTTATATAGGGAAATATTGACTTTGTCAAAATGAATTTAGATAGAGATTGACTTTGTCAAAGTGAACTTAGATGGAAATTAGGTGTCAGGTTACTTTATTGGCTGGTCATCTTCTTTGGTCTCCTTTTCTTCATCGATAGCATCATATTGTTCTTTGTCACTATTTACAATGCTAGTTTTTATTACTTCTTTGTTTTCGTTGTTGGTTAAGCGCCGGGTTGGAAGTGAGGTTGTCATTTTTTGTTGTATATTTATTTTTGGTTCATTGATGTCAATTAGGACTGCTTCTGCAATTTTAAGATGCGTGTAGTTGCTGTTATGGTATATTACTTTGGTGTTACTGTCGAGGATTTCACGGCTAATAGTGATTGAGTTGCTGTTATGGTATATTACTTTGGTGTTACTGTCGAGGATTTCACGGCTAATAGTGATTGAGTGTGTTGAGTCCAAATGTGATTTGATAGCACCACTCTGTTTATGCATCGTAAGCCTTCTAGTCAATGAGGTAGTAGTAATCCCGATATATGAGTCATGTTGACGTTAATTGCCCCTTTGACGACTGTGCACGTCAATTTATAGAATTTATAGAATATTGTATAAATATATATATATATAATTTATAGAATTTATAGAATATTGTATGTATATATATATATATATATGTATATAATATAGTTTAGTATATATATATATAATATAGTTTAGTTTAGTTTTCAACTAGCAATAACCACGCCTCGGATATATATATATATATATATATATATATATATATATACTGGTAAAAAACCATAATTAAAGTAGTAATTTATGAAATTTACCAAATTTCTAGCGTTGGATAGTTTTTTATTACATTTCTCAATATTTATAACCAAATTCTAGTCGTCATTATTAATTTTATTAAAGTTAGAATAATATACGGTTTACCAATTCATTCTCGAGTGTATAGAACTTATTTCGATTCTTCAACCATCTTCAGCACTTGTTGCAGTTTATATAGAGAATTTGTATAACCCAGTACTTGTTTCAGTTGCTTTAGCGTTATGTCTTATTGCTCTGGTGTTATGTTCTATTGCTAATTACTTTAGGGTTTTGTTTTATTGTGCTATCATTGGTATCATTTACTTGCTCTTTGATAGCACTTTGGTCAATGTTATTTTTTTCAATGTCTTCATTTTTCAATTGTCTTCTTGTCGGGAATATTTTTGTAATCTTTTGTTGTTTGTTTATCAGAAGTTAGGTTTTGGGTTCCGAAAGATCGCATACCATTTGGCTGTCGACGTCTTCTGGCACAGTCAATGTTTTCAGTGTATAAGCCCGAACTCTCTACTCTACTCCATCGATTTTACCAAGATTTGGATGAGGTGTTATCAATGATATCTCAAAAAAGCCTCTATCCTTTGGAAATTTCAATGCAAGATTGGGTGTAAATTGGGAAGCCTGGCCGGTATGTCTTAAAAACTTTGGAATCAAAGAGATAAATCAGAATTGTCAGAGACTGCAGGAGGATTTTAAATCACCTCAAACTGTGCGTGATAAACACATTCTTCCAGTTCATCAAATGTCATAGAAACACCCGCGTTCTTGCAAGTAGCACCAACTGGAATGGGACGCCTACACATTAATACTAGTTTTATCAACAATCCAAAAAACCCAGCAGTTTAAAGGGTTGGTGATGGTAAACAAAACAGTAAATTTAAGTTAGTCACGTCTTTGCGATGCCATCTACGGCTTCGCTATTGTTGTCTACGGAAGGAGGGAACATTACAATGCTGATTGGATTGAAGTATGAAATGGAGCTCATGATCAATGGAAAAAGAAAAGCTTTGATTGCCTACAAAGCAAAGCCCAGCTCGGATACGCTGTCTGCTTTACGCGCTGCTGGGAACCGAGTCCAACAAACAGCCCTTCGATGTATGTGCCAACACTAACGTATGGACCTTTGCAGCAGTATTCAGATGGCTGCCGATGTGGGAAACACGAAAGGCATGTACAATGGTATCAAGGGAGCAATAGGCCATATCCCTGTCAAGTCAGTTCCCATCAAGTCGAAAACAGATATGATTATAACCGATTGTACTATGCAAATGCAGCGGTGGAAGAAACACTTTCTTGAGCTGTACGCGGTAACTAATATTGTGACTGACACCGCTCTCAACTCCATCTTAAAGCTACCTGCCATGGTTGAGCTGGATAGCCTGCCTATTGAAAAAGAGCTCAGCAAAACCATCACCGTCTAACTTGTGAGAAAGCGCCTGGGGGGCGCTTTCTCACAAGTTGGGTATTTCTTTGTATAATGGTCTAAGTTCAAGTATTTCTTTGATGACTCCATGGACAAATGAATAAATATAATAACAACAAGCATAAAACAGAAAACACCCATTACTCAAAATAAGAAAAGTAAAATACGAAACCCCTGGTTTAATAAAAATTGCAAAAGTACAATAAAAGAGAAACAAAAAGCATTCAAAACATTCAAAAACAATCCTACACAAATAAACCTGATAAATTACAAAAAAGCTTTAGCTTGGAGAGTTGTGAGAAATGAAAAGAGATCTTGTTGGGAATCATACATCAATAGTAATAAAGGAGATACTCCCGTTAAAAAAGTTTGGCAAATGATTAAAAATTCTAATTGGACAACAAAACAAATCACATCATATCTAATAAAAAAATATATGAAACAGATAAAGAAATAGCAAATGTGTTGCCTCACAACCTTTAGCAATGCACCAAAAATCGAAACGAAAAATTTTAAGACATTAAAACCAAGGAAGAAAAAGAACTTATAGACTTCAAAACATAACCACATGAATTTTATAATATTCCAATAACAATCAGCAAAATATTGGATGAAATCGACAACAGTAAAGATTCTGCGCCTGGTCCAGATCAAATATCTTATCAAATGTTAAAAATTCTTTCTCAAAAATCACTAGCCATACTACTCAAAATTTATAACTGTATATGGTCCAACGCGAGACTACCAAAAATATGGTTCCATGCAATAGTAATCACTATAAGTAAGCCAAACAAATCAAAATCACATCGAGACAGCTACAGACCAATATCTCTGATCTGTTGCACATGTAAAATATTGGAAAAAAAAATCAATAATAGATTAACTTGGTACCTCAAAAATAATAAAATTATTTCAAACGTACAATGTGGAGGCATCAAGGGAAGATCAACACTAGACCACTTGGTATCACTAGAAACCTTCATAAGGCTAGCTTTGAAACAAGGAGAACAAGTTGTAACATTATTTCTCGATATTGAAAAAGCCTATAACACTGCTTGGAATTATGGAATTATAAAAAAGCTATACAAATCAGGATTAAGAGGACATTTCCCAGAGTTTATTCAGGCCTTTTTAAAAAATCGAACATTCGTTGTAAAGGTCAATAACTCCTCATCAGAAACAATGTCCTCAGAATTAGGCACTTCTCAGGAAAGTATCCTTTCTCCAAACTTTTTTTGTCTGAGCATCAATAATGTAACAAAAATAATTCCTAAAAATACAATGATATCTCTTTACATGGATGACATAACCGTCTCGTTCAAAAATAAAGATGTTAATAAAATACAGATAGAAATAAATAAAACCATGAAGAATATAGAGAAATGGTCACTAGAAAATGGGATACAATTTTCAAAATCTAAATCGAAAGCAATGTTGTTTTCAAGAAAACGAAACAAAACATACCCCGAACTGACTTTTCAAGAGATATAAATATTTAGGAATAATATTCGATGCAAAACTAAATTTTATACCTCATATACAGCATACAAAAAAGAAATGTCTAATGGCTCTGAATTTAATTAAAGTATTGTCTCATTATACATGGGGTGCACACCAGAAATACTTGATGACAATCTACCGAGCAACAGTAAGATCAATATTAGATTATGGCGGCCCAGTATAGGGTGGAACCAGAGAATCTTATATGAAAATCTTCAAACCAATAGTAAACAAAGCTCTAAAAAGATGCTTAGGAACATTCCAAACATCTCCATCAAACAGCCTTCATATCTTAGCAGGAGAGATGCCGCTAAGCCTTAGACATCAAAACTTAGCAATTAATTATTACCTAAAACTTAAATCTCAAACAGAAAATCCTGCTTACAAATACATAATAGCCAAAAATCAATCAACAAAAGCAAAATTCATTCCTACAATTGCTACAAGACTAAAAGAATATACCAAAGAAATAGATAAAATAGAAATTTTGAGGGAGGTAACTCACAAAACCCCTCCATGGCTGATGTTTTGTGCTGAAATTGATGAAACAATAACAAGAGCAAGCAAAGACCAAAAACTGGCCAAAATATTATTCAGAGAAAAAATCTACAATAACGAAGATAATATTAAAATATTCACTGATGGCTCGAAAAAAGAAAATTTAACAACAGCAGCAGTGATATCCCAACAACAATTTCAATAAACCAACAGCCTTACTCATCACCTTTCAAACTACACTTCAATATACACAGCAGAAATAACAGCTATAGACATGACATTAAACTCCATATATCATTCAACAGAAAAAAACTATAAGATTTTCACTGATTCGCTATCAACTCTCATAGCATTAAAACAGTACAAATCTCGACATCAGTTAATTTTTCAGATGCAAAACAAAATACACGACATACTAAGTAATAAAAATAATATTACTTTAATCTGGATCCCTAGCCACATTGGAATCGAAGGAAACGAAAAAGTGGATCAATTGGCATCACAAGCTTACTCAGATTTTCCATCAATCATTCCAATACCATATCATGACAAAAGAGTGATGAAAAACGACTTTGTATCTGATAAATGGCAAAAGGAATGGAACAAGATAAGTTATTTCCTCAAAATAGTAATGCCAGAATTAAATAAATCCAAAAACATCAAAATCAACGAGCTAAGTCGAAATGTTTTAAACATCGTAAACAGACTAAAAGTTTTCTATTCCAAATTAACCCATTCATGGATTCTAAACAAAACGAGCTCTCCACTTTGTAAGAACTGTGATGCGAAACTAACAATTCAACACAGATTAATAGAATGTCAAACATACAAAGAATCCAGAAATAAAGACAAAATACCAGAAGATATTCATTCAATTTTTAAAGATGAAAATATAAAAAACCTAATGTCGTTTATCAAAGAAATAAACATTTTTAACAACATCTAATTCCCCCACTGTTCAAAAGTGATTTGTAAAAAAAAAGAAAAGAAAAAAAGAAAGGAAAGGAAAAAAAGAAATAAAAATAAAATCAACAGGGACCAAAAGCGTAAAGATAGCTTATCAGAGCTAAAGTGCCAAAGAAGAAGAAGAACTGCAGAAGAAGATTTCAGATTTTGGGAGAGCTTAGCAGATGATCGCGCGGCCTTGAGGATGTCAGTCAAGCAGGGTGCAGTGCGTGTTAAACCGGAATGCTGCTCTGAAAAGATCCAGGCTGAAACAGCGTCAAAATCAACTGCAGCAGTCGACTGTCTTTATTTGTGCCGAATGTGGTAGAGATTATTTCAAAACTGGTTTGCTTAGCCATTCCCGGCGGTGTAGGATTCACTAACTTTGGTTATAGTTTTACCATCGTCTCTCGAGACGGAAAAATGCCGAAGGTATAAATATTGACGTCTGGTTAGCGTTGTTGTAGTTACACCGATATATGACCTGGTATATTTGGACTTTGCCAAGGCCTTTAATAAAGTGCCAAATAAGCGATTTCACATAAAACTAAAAGAGGCAGCAATAGGAGGAAACTTACTCGGTTGGTGAACCAATTGGTTGACCCAGAGAAGACAAAAAATGGGTATCAGAGGACGCTATTCGAACTGGGTAGATGTTACAAGCGGTGTACCTCAGGGCTCAGTGCTGGGGCTACTGTTGTTTATTATTTTCATCAATGATATTGATAGTGAAATTTATTCCAATATAGTCAAATTTGCGAATGATACAAAGCTCTGTGCTGTGTTGGATAAAAATGAAGATGTAGAAAGACTGCGAACTGATCTAAAATATTTCGCCAGTGGGTGAAGGGCTGGCTGATGAAATTTAACATTCACATGGGGACAAAAAACTAACAAAATATATTAAAATTTGAAGACAGATCTCTAAAGGTTTCATCGGAAAAAAGGGACCTTGAAATATTTGTAGACAAAAGTTGGGAGAACCAGGCAATGCAAAGAGCAAATAATACGCTTGACATGATAAAAAAACGATCGTTAACAGAGATTAAGTATTAACACAAGAGGGCACCAGTGCATGCTTTACAAAAAAGAGTAGGAACAATAGAAGGAAGATTTTTCAGTTCGAGAGTTATTGAACATTGGAATAAACTGGACGAAAAAAACTGTAACAGCTTCTACAATGCAGGAGTTTAAAGTCAAACTTGGAAGATTAGGATTTTAATTCTGTATTATTTATATTATTAGTCAAAATCGTTTCAGTGTTTCTCACACAGAAACTAACCACTATAATCTTTGTTATGTTGTTACTAGATTGTTTGACTGAGATAAGTGTGTGTCAAACTCAACTCTCAACCAGGGTAAAACTAAACTGATAAAAGTTGGCACATAGCAGCAGTTGTCGCGAGTCAAGATTGATTTTATTACTCTATAGACATAATATTGAGTGTAGCATTAATGCCACTAATCTGGGAGTGATCTTTGACTCAAAATTGACGTTTGTTGATCACATCAAACTACTAACTTAAGTGTGAACTGCTCAATTACATAAAATACGTTCTATAAGAAAATCCTTGAACAAAAGTACGATTGAAGATTTAATGCATGCGTTCATTCACTCTCGGTTAGACTACTGCAACAGTATGTATTAAATTGTTCACGGTGCGTATAAATTTGATCATGTATCTCCGATTCTTGCTCAGCTTCATTGGTTGACTGTCGACAAGCGAACAATTTTTAAAGTTTGCACAATAGTGTTCAATAATTCCGCACCAGAGTATTTGAAGAACAAATGTCAGTCGAAAGCATCATCTTCCCTCGGCCTGCGTTCGGACGATTTAAACTATCTGTCGGTCCCGTTGACTCAAATGAAACTTGGATCTAGAAGCTTTGCCGTGTTTGGTCCTAGAGTCTGAAACGGTCTTCCCAAAGACCTGCGAGACCCTGCTCTGGGTGTTAAGAAATTTAAGAAGATGTCGAAAACATATTTATTTTCGCTGCAGTGTCAATCATTTATGTTTATTTTTTACTGATCTAATGTTTATTTAATGTTTGATTTATTTGTTTGATGAACGTTTGTCTTCGACTATTTTGTATATTATTTTATTTGTAAGCGCTTTTAAAAAACTATTTAATTAGCGCCATATAAATATTTGTGTATATATAGGTTGTGTTATGTTATGTTATTCTGACGTGCACAGCCGTCAATGGAACATGTAAATTCATATATTGGATGGCTATATTTTAAAGCTGAACCACGTCGAGGAGTGCAGTTGTTATTCATGACAAGGTTTGATGTCTTTGCATTCCTATAATAAATTCGTAGTTTTATTTTGTTGGAAGGGTTAGTAGGTTTGAAATTTTGATAAATGATTTGTTTTAAAGCGGATATACTACCATTAAAATTATCTGAGATACAACCATTAAAAGTATCAGAGGCACCACAATAAAATTTATCTAAAGTATAACGATGAAAATTACTTTTGGTATCAATATTAAAATATCTGAAGACCGGTAAAAACATTAAAATATCCAAGGTACATGTTTGAAGTGTCCGAGAAACCGTCACTTTAATTAAATATTTTTTATGGATAAATATAATGATGGTTATTTCAAAAAAGATAATAATTTATATTCGCGCATGTTCCATCAGAATACGTTTATTTACTTATAAAGTTTTATCATCGAATCGAATGATAGCAATTTTCAAAATTTTTAACTTGTTTTTTATATCGATTAATTGAACATACTTTATTAGTTTTATAATGAAATACGTTGAGAATTTATTGCAAAAAACTATAAAATAACCTTTAAACACGTGCACAAGGAAACAGGGAAAGTGAAAGCGATGATGATCCATGACATGATAGTTAACAACCATCCACATAATCCTAAGCCCGGTCTGAAATCATCGCCTAAAAATTTTCAATCATAGAAATAAATGTTTTAATGTGCGTATTTTATTTCTTCAGACACCATATTAAACTTTTAATGTTTAATCAACTAGTCGGTAGTTGGACTAAATATTATAGATGACATCTTCAAAAGCCATTTAAATAAAATATTCGTACTACATTACTTACTCTGGTAATGATAAGACACCTTTCTTTTAGCAGAAGCAGCAAATACACTTGAAGCGTCGATATTACAACCGTCGTCGTTGTCAACATCCATGTTGAATGCTTCCCGCGAAGCTCCCATATTATATTTATGTTGTTTTGAAAAATTTTCGGATGCTGTGCATTAATTTAACTCTGTAGGTTTCATAATTCTAAAATATTTTTGATTAACCAATTAGCTTCAATTTAATTTAATTGTAATTAAATTAACTATTCGGCTTTTTGTTTTTATATAAAAATATCCATATGTGCAATGTGCATGTATATTACAAAAATATACTTATAAACTCTAATAAATTATTAGATTGCTTTTAAAAAACAAGTGAGTTGAAGTTACTTAAAATGTTTTGGTTTTACGGCAAAATATTATTTGCTTAATTAAAAAACAAATGTCCGGTGAACTTTTGCTTGCCAAAAACATACTAATTGCAGCTTCAAAATCGCTCCACACCAAAGTTCAGAATGAAAAAAGCAGCCTAAGAGAAAAATTAATTTGCATATAATTAAGATGAGGAAATGTGAAAAATAAACACCTACATCGCCGGAGATTGATTTGAAGTGTAGATTTCGTTGCAGAATTTTTTTAGTTTCTAGTTTTAGATAGTTTAAAAATTTTTTGTAGTTTTTAATCGTTTTAGTTTCTAAGTTTTTTTAATATTAATGATTATATCGCTTTAAATTTGTTAGTTTATTAAAAAGTTTTTCAATAGTTTTTAACACCAACACAAAATTTCAATTTTTTTTGACTAACATATATACAAAATTCAAGAAAAAAATGTATATAATATATAAAACAGAACAATTTTAGACGTATAAATACAAAGCTTAAAGTTCATCTATTAATTAATTTTTAATTTTCGTGAGCATTCTTTTTTCCAAATTGTTATCTAATAGATTTCTTCTTCCAGATGTATGAATTCTACACTGCAAAAATGTTTTTTCTATATACTCTTGAGAGGACGGAGCTGAAATTAAATCTAATGCAACTTTACTTAAAATTGAGAGCTTAAAATTTATGATTCCATTTTCTGTGTCAGACCATCTCATCATATATAAAAGTCATATTTAAATATTGAGTCAGCTCACATTCTGGAGTTGTTCAACAATTCTTGATACTTTTTAGAATGGTTTCCATGTGTCTTTAAGTTTGTTGGATTTTTTTCCTTTAATTCCTTTTAATTGCAATTCCCTTCATTACATAAAAACAAGCATGTATTACTATTTAATTTATATTTAAAATAATTTCATACTGGACTATTTCTACAACGGCCTGAAAGCTTACTGACTCTTAAATAAAATTATGAGGTACCTACAAATTAATTATTAAAACAATAAATCAACTTTAAAAAATGTAATATTATGCAACGTGACCAACAAATGATTCAAAAAGAAAGTTGGAAATTAAATATTGAACAATGAAATTGAAACAAAGACAACAGCAAATCCTATTTTTTATTAAAATTTTAAAAATTTTGTGTGAAATTATATTTGAATTCAATTTTTTGTTTCACATCTTCTTTCGTTTAGTTTTCGTTAAAAATTTTTCTTTTTTTTTATTTTCGTTTAATTTTTTTCGTTTTTGCTACGTTTTAATATTTAACAACATTTTTTTTTCGTTTAGCTAGTTTTCATTTTCGTTTACAAAATCTACACTAATTTGAAATATTTTAATTGAAATAAATTTAATTTTGAAGAAAATTCGTTTAACTGCTTATAGAATAATAAAAGATGTTTTATGCCTTTTTTGTTTTTAAGTTTAATTTTACGCATAGTGAAATTTAGAAAACCTAAAATGTCGAACAAGAAAATGAAAAATTGTGTGCATGTGTCAGAATCAGCAAATATATAATGACCAAATTGTTTTGTACAAAAACTTTTTTGGATAAACATCATGGACACTTAAAAGCAATGAAGGGATATGAGTCGTTTGTTAAAATTATGGGTAAAGTAATAATATTATTAAATTTTATTTAAACGTTTTAAAAACCGTTATTAATTTTGTGAACTATAGAAAGATAAAGAATATTATAAAAACAGCGTTTTATTTATTGATGATAAAAAAAACTTCATTTGGAAATACTAAATGATGTTTCAATAGATTCCAGTTTGTTTTCTAAGATTACAAAAACATTATATTCCTTTAATTTAAATGAAATTTAAATTAAAGGAATTACTTACCTCGCCAATCCTTTTAGCCTGACATAAACGCTTGATTGATTTGCTAAATCTTTTCAATAAATATGTGATCAGAAAATATAAATAAAGGTTTGTTTTTTAAATTAAGTTTCCAAGGATGTATTTTTATTAATAAATGTTTGCATTAATTCAGTTTACGAGAATATTAAATTTGGTAAATCTAGAAAATAAGAATACACGAACGATATGTCATGTGTACAATTATAAGCTATAGCAACGTTTATTTTATGCGTGCACTTTCAGCACGTTTTCTGTTTATATGTCGTACAGCCATGACGAGTGGCTACAAAATGCATGCACAACCATCATAGCTGCTGCGGAAGACATCAATATTTTTGTGCTAGTATGAGAATGAAAATATTGCAGCACTGGTTAACGCATGTCATTTGGACATTTCACGTTATTAATTATGAAATCAAACACTTATGTCAACATGTACATGAAATGATTTAATTTTATTGCAAACCAAATTGTTTTATTAAAAATTATGTAATATAATGTTCTTTATTATCTTTAGTGCCTATTTTTCATATTTTAAATTGTGATTTGTATCTGTTTTACTTAAATTCATTTGGATGTTTTTTGCAAAACACCATTTGTTAACCAAGTTAATCTTCCTATAGAGTAGTGTTAGTCAGTGGTGTTTATTTTTATTGGAAAGTGTTACAAAAATTACGAGGTAGCGGATGTGTTTTACTAGAGAACTGTTAGTAAGCGTGTATTGCAGGTAGTGTTAGGTGGGTGTTATATTTTGAGAAAATATTAATAAGCGTGTTTCATTACGGAATAATGTCGGTAGATGTTTTATTACGGGTTAAGGGGGAGTGCTAGTCGGTGTGTTTTTTTTAAAGATACCGGGTGTGTTTTATTACGGAAAATGTTTATGTGAAAATGTAAATGTGATTTGTCATGGGTAGTGTTAGTGGAAGTGTCTTACTAAAGTGAAGTGTTAGTTAGAAATTCTTTTTACAGAAACGTTTCATTTAGGAATAGTGCTAGTTTGAGTGTTTTATTAAGACAGAGAGTTTTATTAAAAAAGTGTTTGTCGGAGTAGTGCTGGTTTGAATGTCTTATTTAGGAGAAGGGTTAGTTGGAGTGTCTTATTCAGGAAAAAGGTTAGTTGGAGTGTCTTATTCAGGAAAAGCGTTAGTTGTAATGCCTTATTTTGGAGAAGTGCTGATTGTGTCTTGTTACAAGGATGTATTTGTTAGAGTGTCTCATTACGAGGAGGTACTATTTGGAATGTCTTATCACGGATTACTGTTAGCAGGTGTGTTTTATTACTGGTAAGTGTTGCATGTGTCTTATTGCTAGAAAGTGTTAGTAGGCGTGTTTTTTACGGGGTAAGGACATTATTTGTTTTTTATTACAAAGAAATATTAGTATATGTGTTTTAATTCGGATAAGTGTAAAGAAGTGCTTTTATAACGGAAAGTGTTAGTGGATGGGAGTGTTTTATTAAGAGGAAGGAAGGGTTAGCCAAAGTAATTTTATCAAACCAGTTAACAAAACTCATTAATAACACTAAATTGATTACCAACAATTTAACAAAATTGATTAACGTTCATCAGAAACATTAACATCTTTTAAACAAATTTGAAAACCAACAAGTTACTTATGTTTTTCTGATGCAAGAAAAATATAATTAAACATACGTTAATACATACAATAAACCACAAATTCAAGAATGAATTAATTGAAATGTAAATGTTCTAACAAATTAATTAAAATATGATACATTTTCTTGCAAAAAATTGAAGGTAGTACTACATACTTATTGAAATTACACGTTTTTGTGTGGTAAATTCAATCTTTTAGTATAACAAACTAATGAAAGTATTATATTAAAAAATAAAATGCTAAACTATTTTTACCTTAGCCTCAATTATAGATAACAATATCCTTTTTTAACTTTATACAATTGAATTCTAATGATTTTTCATAATTATTTAGCATATAAAAGTTCATTTTAAAATAATAATTATTGATAAACTAATAAAATTGTTTTTAAATAATCAGTCAAAAAAATGAGCTCTTCTTATTGGGAAAAGCATCAAGATTCTATGCGCATCATATTTTATTTGCGCCCATGCTGCAAGTATGTCACACGCCACACATATACAAAATTATACATGCATGCAGATATATATATTTTGTTCAGCTCCACCGTATTTACCAGGTTGTTTTTTTTCAAGTTTTCCGATTAAGTTTTTTATTTCCATAATCAAAACCATTTTCAAAAGTCACTTTTATGAGTTTTTTATTTTTACTACGTTTCGATGTCAGTGCATCATGTTCTGGGATAGATTATAGAAATTTAGTTTTTTATTCATAGATAATGAATAGTGTTTTATATTAAAGTTGAATTAAAGTAAAGTTAGTTTTAACAAGGGTTTAAATAATGAAGTGACATAGTTAGTCATAGGCGTAACCAGAATTTTGTTTCGGGAGGGTTAAAAAACATTATTTTTTTTACAATGTTTAACTCTGATAAATGCGTAAATATAGGTACAAACAATAAAATTGAATTAATACTACCAATATATACATGTAAATATACCAAAAACTATTATTCTTTTAACATATAAATAGCATATAAATTAATTTATGAAAAAAAAATTCAAACTAAATATATCTGGTATCTAAATTTAAATTATAATGAACGTTAAATTATAGTGAACGTTTAATAAAACTAATTATTCAGCATAATTTCGGTTGTGGTGTTTCTTGGATTTCTATTTTATTTTTTAATTTGATTCTTTGCAGGCTAGAGAATGTTTTTTCTAGTGTGGCAGTTTTATTGGTAAAGTTTTCAAAATTTGAAGTAGAGTGTAAATATATGTTAAAAACTTCTATCACACAAATCTTGGGCGTACTAAAGCGTATTTAGAAGATTTTTTTGGAAGCAAAATTGGCATTCCATTACTTTCAAGCCTTAATTTGCACAATTCCATTAAAATTATATACATAAAAACAAATGAATTAAATGAGTTACAAATAAACAAAAGTTAATTAATTGAAATTAAGCATAACTGAATAAATTTGATGTAATGAATTTGTTCTTCCAGATGTTGTGTACAATTTTTGCAATACTTTCGAGATTAAATAAACAAACAAGACATCTTATGCTTTTCCAAAAATTAAACTACCTTCCATTGCAAAAATAAATCTAACTTTTTTTCTTCCGCCCTGAGTCATCTAGTACATTTAGAAAGTACACATGCACGCATATGCATATAAAAACATGACCATGCATTTGAAAATAACGTTGGCCTACTGTCATGAGTCATGTCATACATAACTATTACTATTACCATTATTAATTTTATTATTAATGGTAAACTTTGGCTGTAAGTTCACCATATGTTACTGTTACCAATACTGTCATGAACATCAACAATGTTGATGCTCATTAATTTTAATCATGAGCATGCCTTACATTCCTTTTACTATAACCAAATTTTAAAGTTCCAATATGTCGCAAGAAGTACAACAAGAAATGTTTTACTATTTGGAATGTCAATTTAAAATAAGAAATATTGAGAAAAAAAAATATCAACAACTTTATTAAAATGGCGAAAAGCAAATATAAAACAGATCAAATTATGAAATATTTCATTTTATTTCAAGGGAGGTTGAACTCAGAAAACCCTCCTGGTTACGTTCATGTAGTTAGTTTTAACAGAGTACACGGTAAAATTGGAATACCGTAATTTCTTTGTCACTTAGTATTTGTTGTGGCAGGTTGAATAATTGGGATGGGTGAAGGTAGTTGGATTTTATTTGTTTGTTTATTGTTGGTTGATTTTATTGTATGTGAAGTTGTTCTAAGATTTAGAGTGCTATTTGTTTTGTTGCTCTTATTGGTTTTGGTTCCTGAGACAAGGTTCTCCGAAAATATACATATGTGTGTGTGTGCGTGCGTGTGTGTGTGTTTGTGTGAGCAACATTGCTACCTAAAAAATTTCCAAAGCCCAGTTACCATTATCGAAAAAAAACTGAACAAGAATTCTCATAATGACATTGGACAAAGTCAAACATAAAGAATTGTTAAACAAACAACCTTCCAGCTCATCTATCTCAAGATTCACTGTCTACAATCATGTAGTTGATAAAAAATATAAAATATGTATTTAACCTTCAAAGTATCAATTTTTCAAGTGTTTCAAACCAACTGCTTTTTAGCCTATTTCTTAGCAAAAATAGTTCTACAGATTTTATGAGCACTTCTACATCTCATTCTATTTGAACCCAGTAACCGAAAAAATTAACACAAAAAATTAACTATTAGGCAGATTAGACTAATATGTGCTTTTTATTAAAAATACAGTTCACTCAGGAATTTTACTACTAACTCGTATTTTAAACTATCACTAAACCTTCAAATTTTTTGTTACTCATTTTAAACATGATCATACCAGTGTTTTTTTAAAGTAAACAAAAATGACATTAATAATTACAAACTCTATTCTATTCTGTGCCTCTTATCAAAAACCTTTGAGAAATTTTAGTAGACTTTCCAATTTTTTCAACTTTGACAAAACTATCTGCAATAATCACTATGGATTCCGATTCAACCACTGATCTTAACATTTTCGACTTCACTCAGCCCATACTAAAAAAAATAAACTGTAAAAAACATTGGTATCTTCCGAGACTAATCCAAAGCCTTCGATGTCATTGACCACAAAATAATCTTATCTCTTTTACACCATTGTGAATAAAAGATGTTGTCAACAATTTGATTTAGAAAATATGCAAAATTTAAAAATCTAAAAACGTGCCAGTGCCACACGAGCTACTCTTTCTGAGTAAAGAGCTATCTCTGTAATTGCTGCAATCGCTGCGATCTCCTTTAGTTTTGAACAGAGTTACTATGTTTGTATCACGCAATTGCTGTAGTATAAAACCATTCCCAGCATTGGAAAAGCAATTTATGCGATTGCGGTGGCAGAGAAGGCCCAGTGACGGATCTTTGAGGCCTGAAAGCCATCGACTCGTTGTCTGCAGTGTTTTTATTAAGTAAGTTTAACAGAGTTTTATGTAGGCAAAGAACATAGTTATAATTTCAATTAGCTTTTTAGCTTTACCCTTTAAAAAGGTTAATTTTCATCAAAAAGGGGATTCATTTTTTCGAAAATTAAAGTTTAAAACCTAACCTGTATAACTGATTTCAAATTTTGTGTTTAACAAGTTTTACAGGTTATTAACGTTACTGCAAAATATATATTGTTTAAAACAGCTGTTAGTACGAACTTATGCTACTAACAAGACACCTTGTTGTGAGTTAAAATAAATAAAACAAACACAATTCAGGCGTAATGAAATATTACCTTTATTCCCACGTGAATCTCGAACCATATCGTTTTACAAGCTATCAGGAGAAAAGGGATAGAAGTCGAGAGAGAAGCAAAGACATAAAAATTAACATAGATTAAGTAACATTGAAATTGCAATAATCTTTAATAATAATTTATATGTGAGATAGTTTATAAATGAATGTTTGATCCCTACACAGCGTAATAACCGTCAGGATGATCAAATTGCGCTATATTATTGTTTTAATTATTGTTATCATTGCTATATTTGTAATCTTTGAATAAAGGATCGTAAAATGATATTTGTAAACTTTTGATCGTTGATCAGGCAGGTTTCTAGTGAGGTTCGATGCGAAGTTGTAATTGTGATTTATCTAGTTACTTGGATTGGTTTGGTGCTTCTGTTACTGTTGGCATTCAAATAAACATTCAACAGAGTTTGCGTTTAATTTAAAGCAGTTGTATACGGAATAACGAACACTGGAAGCTACAAACTGGTGTTGGAAATATAGATGTCATTAATGTTATAACATTGATGCCGGTAGTTACAAACGTCAAAGAATACAACATTAGGTTATTAAATTTTAAAATCTATATATCGTTATATAAAATGTTAAAAAAGTATGAAAGACTACCGAAAGTTACTAATATACTTTCGAGTCTCGAGTTATGTTTAAATCACCACTTTTTGTAGTTTTTTAAGTATGGTTCAGTTGTAAATAAAATATTATGTTAACTATTTCATTTGGTTTTTTACCTAAGTTAAGGAAACTCCGTTATCAACACAATATTTTTAAGGCGTTACGAAGTAGACTGGTTCAGTTAGTTAAGTGAGCCGAAGAAAAATGTAACAGTTTTAGTTTTGCTGATATTCTCTTTTTACTGTTGGTAAGAATGTTTTTATTTTAAAATATGCATCATTCGCCACAGTTATCCTTTGTTTGATATCCACATCACATTTACAAACTAAGGTAATTAGATTTCCGAGATAAGTGAAGCTGTTGACTTGTTTCACCTGTTTAACATTAATGTTTATGGAGCAGATTGGGGCGGTTTTCTGTTACTGATAACCATGCACTCTATTTTGTTGATGTTAATTCCGCTATAAGAGCTGTATCATCAGCATATCTTACATTGTTTATATTCACGCCGCCAGTGGATATTCCAGGTAGATCGTCTATCTTTCTTATGATGATTTCATTATAGTGATTGTACGAGTCTGGAGAAAATGCAAAGCCTTGCCTAACACCTTTTTTATTTCGATAAAACCAACCAACTTCCATCGCTCCTTTTTTCTCTAAGATTACTTTACCGGAATTAGCTTTTATGCAACCAGAAACGGTACAAGCCCTTTATCCAGTGGTCTCTTTAATGTTTTCATATATTGCTTATTTTTACTGTTTTTGATATTTTCAATGATTTCGCACATGTCATTTAACCATTTTTTTACCTCTAAGCCCAATTTTTTGATTATTTTGTCTAACTATCATGATTGCTGCCTTTCACTTTTCTTAGTTCATTCATCAGAGATACGATGTCATCTGTTATCAATTTTTGGCCTCTTCTTTGCTCTTTCATAGATATAACTTCTTTTGCTAATTATGTGAGGGCATCTCTAAATATTTTATATTTAGATTTATTTACTTCTTCCATCAATAAATGAAACGATTCCATACTTCAACATTATTTTTGATCATGATCTCATCATTTTGTGACAGATTGACAAATTTCAAACGTCTTTGGGCCACTTCACTTTACTTTATTTTGATTTTACAAACAACTGGGTTACTGCATAGTCAATTTCAGAGTAACTTTTGCATTGTAAAACATAATCCTATTGCTTTAAACTAATGGCCGATTGAACACACCAAAAGTTGAAACTACAGACAGATTGTTATATAACCTTGTATCGTGTGTATGCGGCTGTAACCGAACATAGCCTCTAACAATATCGACCTGAAAAATTTATTATTACAAAAAACATTCCAATGATCGAATGAACCACCGAAAGTATTATTTTCAATTATCGGGAAAAATGTCATTGGGTGAATATTTCAATGATGGGACAAATCATTCAAAATATTTTTTTTATTTTCGGGCGAGAAAGTAATTGGGTAAATCTTCCACTTTAACTTTGAAGATATAACTTTCAACGTTTTTCTTCATTAACTGTTACTTAAAGCAAAATAGTTTATATTTTTTAAAAAATAGGCCCTGCTGAACAAAAAATTGTTACATCGAGCATTCATTGAACAATTTTAAAGACAAAGACATTTTTTTTCCAATCATTTATTTAGTAAAAAGAAAATCACCAGGAGATCTAAAAGAAAAATAACTTGTGCAGACCACCTTAATTAAAATGTAACTGAATGAATGTCATAACAAAAACAAATGAAAAATTTCAAATGATTAATTCAAATTGAAAAATTAAAATTTTCAACGTTTCTGCAATTGTCTAAAACATTTATATAATAGTAAAAAATCAAAGTAATATCACGAGTATAAAATAATAATAACTAATTAAGTTTACAGAACACTTTCGAGAATTTTTTTCTTGGCTGTCTTTTTAAATGAGGCAATGGAAGAGAACTGTGAATTATGGAAACCAAATTCATTCCACATTTTAACACCTCGTATGAACCAGAATTTATCATTTAATCCTGTCCTAATTTAAGCAAATTTTCAGTAAGCGTTTTTGTGCTATTTGTAATTTATTATTTAAATATTTACAGCTGTAGCCCCAGAACAGATTACCATATATGAGGTACGGATAAAAAAAATGAATAATAAAGAATAATCATTGAAGTTTGGTCAAGTTTATTACGTGCTCAATAAATCACGCCAATGACTCTGTGTAACTTACTGATAACCAAGTTGACGTGTTCATCCCATTTCAAATCACTTTGGATGATAATTCCAAGGAATCTGACAGACGACACTCTTGGAAGAACGTTTTCGCCAAGATATATTTTTATATTGTTAAAAATAACGTCATTTGTTTTTATCTTAGGACCAAACACTATGAAGCAAGATTTTTTTATATTCAATGTTAATTTATTGAATTCAAACCATTCCATGAATTTATTTAGTTCATGATTCATATTTGAAAATAGGTCAATTTGGATTATCTCCAGATAAAAGTATGTTAGTATCATCTGCGTATAATATGGTTTTGCATATGTTGGATACTAAAAATATATCATTGACAAATATTATAAATAGAAGCGGTCCTAGAATCGAGCCTTGTGGAACTCCAGTTTGAATAATACCAGGATGGGAGTTGAAATCATCTATAGAGGTATATTGCGTTCTTGACATTAAATAAGATTCAAACCAGTTGAAAATAGGACCTCGAATGCCATAGATCTTTAATTTTGACAACATTAGTGGATGATCAATGACATCAAATGCTTTTTTGAGGTCTATGAAGATACCTAAAGTAAAATTTTTGAGTTCGAAATTATTGAGGAGCGAAATGTGTAGTTCTGCAATTGCATCTTCAGTTGATGATTTAGGAATGAAACCGTATTGTTGTTTATGAATTAAATTGAATTTTATCAAAAAACTCCTAACCTGTTAAACATTAGTTTTTCAAAGATTTTAGAAAATATAGGGAGTATAGATATTGGTCGATAATTTTCAAATAGTTTCGGATCACCACTTTTGAAGTTTGGCAGAACCTTAGCAATCTTCATGCTACTGGGAAATTTTTCCACTTTGATTTATTAAATAATATTGCTAAAGGTCTAGCTATATTGCTAAAAGTCCGTTTTATTAAGTTGGATGACAAGAAGTTGCAATCGAGAGTGTTGCTGGTTTTAAGTTTCTTAACAATTAATATTATTTCATCAGGTGTTGCGTCTTCAATGTACATAGAGGAAACACATGATTCAATTTTTTCAAAAATAGCTTCGTTTGCAAAGTTTTTTCTGTTTTCATTCAAGTTTTTACCTTGTTCAATAAAAAATCTGTTAATGCCATTAACAATATCCATTTTACCATTCTTGTTTGAAACTGCTTGAAATAAATTAAATTTATTTTTACTAGTTCCTATAATCTCATTGATGATCTTCCATTTAGTTCTAGCACAGTTGCAGTGTTTAAATTTTTTAGCGTAAAAATTTTTTATTGTACACCTTTTTAATTTAATAAAATCATTTTTTGATTTAGTATATATTATTTTGTTATCTGTTGTTGGGTTTTGAAGGTAATTGATATATAATTTGTTTTTATTCTTATAAAGTTTATAGAGATTAATATCCATCCAGGGCTTTCTGAAACGATTTTTCTTGTTTAGAAGAGGGCATGTATGGTCTATGATGTCCATATACTTCATTAAGAAGATGTCGTATTCTGTATCTAAATCAAGGTCATGTTGTGTATCTGGCCATTGAAATTTTGCCAGTTTATCATTTGCTTGAGCTATGTTATCCGAGTTGATTATTCTAGTTTTTATGCTGTTGCGTTTGGAAGTATTAGGTAAGTTATCTGGAAGGCACAGAAAAATTAGAAGGTGATCAGAGATATCTTCCAGTAGTATACCTTTAGTGAAAACATTACATTAGTGAAGATGTTGTCAATAATAGATGAAGTTGAATCAGTAATTCTGGTAGGTTGATTTATAATAGGATGTAAATCAAATCCTGCAAAAAGATCTAAAAACGTTCGTATGTTGCTGTTGGTGTTGTCTAAGTTTATGTTGAAATCGCAAACAATGAAAACATCAAAATTAGAAGCCATAGGAAAAAAATTGTTTAGAAATTCATTAATTTCATTTAAAAAATCTTCCAGTTTACCTCCTGTATAGTAACATGTTCTGGTGTTGCAGATTATTTTGACTTCACTCCATTCAAAGACATTAAAATCATGGCTGACATTATCTAAAACTTCATAGATTATTTTATTTTTTACTAGAAATCCTGTTCCGCCACCTTTTCTGTAGGATCTATTGTTGAAAAAAAAATTGTGATCAGGAAAAGTAACTTTCAAAAAGTTATAATTTTCGTTATCGCTTAACCAAGTTTCGCTCAGGCATACTATATGATTTATTAATTGGAAGTTATTTACAAGCTGAGATATTTCAAAAGTGTGTGCAATCAAGCTTCTGCAATTAATATGAATGAGGAGAAAATTGTATGAGCCATTACGTTTACATTGCAACAATGATTCAAGCTGATCGACAGTGAAATATTCGGAAGTTAGACTGAATAAATTACAATCATTATTTAAATCAACGTCATAGTTCGAAATCAAGTTTAACGAGCAGTTATTTCTGTCAAATGAAAAATTATGAGAAAATAACGTATTACTTTCTTCAAATATCTCATCATTATTCTGTTTATTTTCAAGAAAATCAGCTAGTCAAATATCTGATTTGCTGACGCCGCTGTTTTCTTCGGTGTTGTTAACATCTTTCATTGCAGATGCATTTGTCGTGGCATTGGGCAGAGTGTTCGAAGAGTTGGTGTTATCTTTATTGAAGATCCATTCACGAACGACAACTGAGGCAGGCCAGTTTGATGCAGTCATCACCTTGCCATACTCCTCGGCCGGGACACACAATCTGAATGAGGAGTATTTTATGTCATCATCATTTTCCACAAGTTTAGAGGCCAGATTACAGGAAATCAAATTGATTCCCCTGTTTTCACAGTGTTTTTCGATTATGAAACTGTCAAGTAGTTTGACATTCCCAATGTCGAAAATTTTTTTTTAATAATGGATTTAGATGCCGTGAAGAGGGGGCTAGTTGTGAGTGATCCCAAAATCTTTGAGGGTTTGTGAGATTTATTTTTATTGATATTTCCTTCAGCTTTTTTAGCAATTTGACTTTTTTCTTACTGCGCTGAACGAGTGTCATACGATCGTCAGAAACATTATCGCCAGAATGTAATTCACAACCAGGTTTTTTTGTTTTTGACACTAAAATATTTGACCATGAAGTATCGACTATTTCATTTTTAATACGATTAACATTTGTATCGTAAACATTACACGTAGCAAGATTTGTGCGAGAGTTTGTATCATGTGCGATACTTGAAACAGTATTTAACTGTTAATTTGTTTGCCAGCGATTTATTTGTGTCCAGTATTTCATTCAGCACGGCGGCCATTTTGCCGTTTTTCTCATTTATTGCCTGCAACATATTATTCGACATCAAATCAGGTATTTTTTTAATATTTAAAATCACAAATGTTGGCAAATGTTGACAAAGATCATTTGTCGACATATATTTTATCAAATCAACAATATCAAGCATTATATCAAACTTGGTATTGCCACGCTGTTTGGTTGAAGCTTTTTCTTTTCTTTCTTTTTTTATATTATCCAATTCAGAATTTATTGTTTTTTAGCATCAAATAATTCTTCATGACTATAAAAATTTGAAACATTATTTTGAAACTTTTTATCGTCTAATTTATTCATGTTGTCCAGAAAATACCATAGAACCTCTGATACAAATAATTTTTTAGAAGCCATAATTTTAAAAACATATACATGTACATGTACAATGTGTACAACATCCTAGCAAATGTTAGAAACAAGAAGCTAACATTAATACATAATAATTAAAATTGAATTAAAAAATAATTTTTTTTTTATAATCACAGAAAAGTGCACACACA
This sequence comes from Helobdella robusta, assembly GCF_000326865.2. NCBI lineage: Eukaryota > Metazoa > Annelida > Clitellata > Rhynchobdellida > Glossiphoniidae > Helobdella > Helobdella robusta. The sequence goes on from NW_008703571.1 coordinate 3,326,959, forward strand.
TATCCCACATCATAAGTCCATGTTAGTAAGGCCGGATTAACCGATTGGCAAGCAGGGCGTGAAAGCTCTTTCGCCTTGCCCGTGTTTTCCGACTCAAAAATAAACAACTGAAGAGGCGAGTCCCGACCCAAGCGAGATTGCCTAGGCTGGCGGTGGCGTTTGTTGGTGCCCAAGGAAGGGGCGGTTTCCACTGCGCCGCAAAAGTTCACAATTGGCGTCCAAAGTGGGGCCTCTTCAAAAGTTTTAAGTGACAGGTGCAGCGAAAGTCAAAGCGGTGTTGCTTCTCAAATTTTAGGTGACGGGTACATTGCCGGTCGAATTAAATTTTTCTTCCAAATTTTTAGGTGACGAATATATCACAGGTCAAAGTAAAATTGTTTTTCCCAAATTTTTAGGTGACCAAAGTGAAATTCAATTTTTAATTCACAATTCTAATTTACAAATTTTTAGGTGACAGGTACGATAGGAGCCGTAACGAAACTTTCCTAAATTTTTTAGTTGACAGGGCTGGTTCTACGGAAAATATTTTAGAATCTAGGTATCGAGTAGGCCAACAGTTGTACCGGAGGCAATTGTTTGTAAAACTTTTCCAGGTTTTTTGGGTGAAGGGTTTAATCATGAGCAGAGTTTTAAGTCAGCGGAATCCGTGCCAGAACAAGTTTCACAGGTTTATAAGTCTACGCCAGCCCAAAGGCCGTCGATTATTCGAGAATGTGATAATATTTTAAATTACAGGAATAGATGCAGAATGGTTTAAAAGGATAAAGCAGTTGAACACAACCTTTCGTCCAGCGACCATGAGGAGCCACTTCATCGTCAGCGGTGTGTAAATACCGAACATCACAGGTTGGTCCGACATCATGAGCTGTTGAAACCAGGCAGGTTTGATGGCGCCGGGTGTCTCAAAATTTTTCTTAGAAGGATCGAGATATGTACTAGATATAACCAATGGAGTTTAAACGACATGGAAGCGTATTTATCTTGTTCGTTAACCGATGAAGCTGCAGAATTTCTTAGGAACATAGCAGGACTAGGTTATCGAAAATTGGTAAAAAAGCTAGAAAACCGTTATGGAACTAGTAGTCACGATAAGTTGTATAGATATGAGTAGCACACTCTTCAACGCAAACTGGGTGATTCGCTTCGTGGATTATCACAAACAGTAAAAAATTTAACGTCGTTGGCTTACCCGAGCGAACAGTCAAAGTTGGCGATACATTTGACAAAAGATTTTTTATCAGCTCTCAGTGACACCAATTTAGAACTAAAAGTTAGAAAGAGAACCTAGAGATATTGATAATTAGTTAAGAATTGCACAGCGCCTTGAAGTTTCCAAAAATTTAGTAAATTCATCTTACAGGTTTATCCCAGAGGTTAGGGATATGCAAGATACAACAGAAGACAGGATGAAAGCAGTGAAGCGGCAAATGAACTTGCTTTGACAATCGCTTGACGTCTTTGGAGACCATAGGGTACAGCCAACTGTTACTCAGGTCAGGGTGAGAAAGTTTGTTTTGGTTGTGGAAAACCAGGCATTTAGCTTCCAAATGCTCTCAGTAAAGAATGCCAAACAAGTTTCAGTCAGGCAATCAAAAGGGCCAGAATAACTGTTACAGGTGCGGAAAATCAGGCTATTTCAAAAAAAGAATGTCCAGAGAAAGAAAAATTGAATAAACGGTCTGAACGCATAAATAAAGCGAATAAAAATGACGACCGATCTCTGTATATAGCAAAAAGCAAAAAGACTAAAATTAGGTACATCCAATTACTTTAATGGAATATTCACTCTTTTCAAATTTGTTTTAAACCAAAAAATAAACAATAACTTAGTACAAACATTTAATAAGAAACACAATCACAGATTTAACAGAATTTTCATTTTCATTGAATTTTTTTAACTTTCGACTTCTATTTCGAGGAAGCTTCAGTCGCTGGCCAGGGCGCTTTTTCATGTGACAATATCATTACTGTTATTATGACATAGAACCAATATAGCAATTTTTGTAAAATCACAAGTTTTGTTGATCCAGCTTTCATAAATAACAAGTCAATTTTATTGTAATCAACAATTAAAAATTTAAAAATGAAAGAATTGAAAGTTACTCTAACTAACTTTGATAGAATAATAAAGATTAACAAAATTGGCTGAAAAAATGTTGGATCTAATTTGAATCGTTCAGTTTAATTAAACAATTTACCTAATATCCATTCAAAAGGTTGTGAGGATAAATTTTTGGAAAATATTCAGATATTAGATAAATATTTGTAATATTTAGATATTAGATAAATATTTATAACTAAATTGCTAAACCTTCCTCAAAATAATCAATTATAACTTAGAAAGAAAACTGTTTGTAGAGATGAATGTGAAAAAAAAAGCTGAAAATTCATTTGAAATAGATATTTTTAATACAATATTTCACTGTTATATTTCTTAATATAGAGTTCTTTATTACAGGTAAACAAGTAGCATTGGCAAAAGACATTTCATCATTTGCTATATTCATCTAAAACTTTTAGCCAATCAATCAATTAATCAATCAATCAGTCAATCAATTAATAAATCAATTAATCAATCAACCAATTAGTTTATAAGCGCAATTTTTGCGATGTTCAACAGCGCTCTTCAATGAATTTTGCAAACAGATGGGTCTTGAGATCCGCTCTGAACTTCGCAAGTGATGAAGAAGCAGTTAGAAAAGGAGGTAGAAAGTTCCAGAGAAAAGAAAAGGGCTAGAAAAATCTAATGCAGATTTAGCAAAAGAGTTAAGAAGTAAGAACAAAAAGACGATCGCAAACCGAGGCGTTTAGGCTCAATTAATATATCTGATAAGTAGTTAGAAAATAATTTAGATTGAGACTTATACATAAATGTGCAAATTTGTAAAATTATTCTATATTTTATAGGTGGCCAGTGCAAGAGAACAAGATATGAAGATATATGAGAAAAGAAAAAGGCACGAACAACTAGAAGAGCAGCAGAGTTAAAAGCTTTACTTAAAGAATAGAGTGTAGAATCAGGAAGGCCATAGTAGGGCGAGTTACAATAATCAATCCTAGATAAGACTAACGAAGTAACAAGAAAGAAAAGAGTATGATCGTCAAGAAAAGGCAAAAGTTTTTTATTCCACGTAGATGAAAGTAAGAGCTTCTAGCAACACTATTAATCTGAGAAGAAAAGATGTACTAGAATCAAAGATAAAGCCTAGACTACGAAACTTGTGAGAAACATCAAGAGTTTTAGAATCAGATAAAATAATAGGAGGAATAGTAATATAGTGTTTAGATTTATTAAAACAAATTAATTCAAATTTAGAAAATTAAGTTTAAGACAAGCGATATTTGAAGAAAGACATAGAGATAGATTATAAATTAAGTTTAAGACAAGCGATAATTGAAAAAAGACATAGAGATAGATTATGAAGAACAATATTGAAATTAGATGGAAGAAAAGAAGTATAAATAAAGAACCATCAGCATATAGTTGACTAGTGAAAGAAAAATTATTAATAATAGTTCAGAAGTATAGAGTATAAATAGAAGAGGACCAAGAATAGAACCCTGAGGTAACCCAAAAGTAAGAGTAGATAAGTTTGAAGTAGAATTATTGAAAACAGAAGAAAAACAATTTGGGATATAAAAAGAAAACCAAGATAGACAAGAATCAGTAATATTAAATTAAAAAACTACTTTTATTAACGCCAAATAGCGTTAGGGATTGCAGCTCTGTTCAGACATTTATATTATCATTGAAAGCTTGTTATTTTAGCGAAGCTTTTGAATTATTTGGTTTGTGAAATTTTATCAAGGGTGCCTCAGTCGCTTGCATTGGCGCTCGATGAATGACATTATTGAAATATTTGTAACATAGGCAACAGTAAGTTAGAATTTAAAATTTTACTGATAATTTATTGATTGATGTGCAAACATTATTGGCGAAATGACCAGATTGACAATAGATAAGAAGTTACTTACAAGCCCGCCCAACGATGATAAAATTGATAATAATAAATAAAATTTACCATTTATAAAAGATATATAAGGTAGTTATGACTATTAAAACATGAAAAAAAAATAAAAAAAACAAAAAAAATAAAATAAAAGCCAACTAAACAAAAAGATTAGATCGTACAAATTTAACACATTGTAACACGCATAATTAGTGTCCCATTATTTTATACACATAACTGGTTGCAGCTACGGAAGCTACGGACAGTTGGTGCCTCATGTATCAAAAACGACAAAAATGAGATGATTCTTGAACAAGATGAGATCAAGCTACAGTGAAAAGAATATTTCAACCGTCTGTTAAATGAAACAAATCCCATCAATGTCAACTTTGACGCTCCACCCATCGAAGGTCTGATTCCAGACATTAATGTAGAGGAGCTTACAGAAGCTCTGAAAGCTATGAAGAATGGAAAGGCAGCAGGGCCCTCTGGACTCACAAATGACATTATCAAAGCATCTGGTACTGCAGGTATCCAAACGTTACTACAACTTTGCCGTGAAATCTGGAGAAATTGTTCAATGCCGACTGAATGGAACTATAGCATGACAGTCCCGCTATACAAAGGCAAAGGTGATCCATTGAACTGTTCATCGGAGTATACGTCTGTTAGAACAATTCCTGAAATTTGTCGAAAAAATCATTGAGAGAAGATTAACGTCGTTCATCACAATCGGAAATTATCAATTTGGTTTCGTAGCGGGGAAATCAACAATTGATGCAATTCACATCCTTCGGCAACTGCAAGAAAAGTACCTCGCAAAGCATCAACAACTATCACAAACTTTTGTAGACCTTGAAAAAGCATTTGATCGAGTTTCCGTGAAGCAATCAGGTGGAGTCTTCGTCAACAACTCATTCTAGAATATCTTGTTCGACTTGTGATGGAAATGTATACGGTTACTAAGACTCTCGTCAGCACAACGGTTGGAAACACAGATGCATTTGACATCGGCGTTGGAGTTTACCAAGGCTCGATTCTCAGTCCACTGTTATTTGTAACTGCGATGGAAGAAATCACAAAAACCGATACGCACTGGTGACATTTGGAATCTAATATATGCTGATGATATCGTTTTAACAGCCACGTCTGAGCAGAATGCAGTATAGATGTTTGAAGATTGAAACACCAGACTCGCCGATCATGAATTCAAAGTCAACATCAGCAAAACCAAAGCAATGAACACTGGTGGACCCATCCAATCCACAGCTACTAGACGATGGCCGTGTTCAGTTTGTAAAGCTGGTATAGTTAACAATTCAATCAAGTGTCAGCAGTATAACCAGTGGTGTCACAAACGTTGTTCAAAATTAATTGGTACTTTATCTAATGTGTCCGATTTTGTTTGTCCTGTTTGTATCAATCTACAACAACAAATTCAAAATAGCACTGTTTTTGAAGCCATTAAGGTAGAGAAAGTTACATCGTTTCAATATCTAGGGGATGTTCTAGATAGTACTGGAACTGCTGAAGCTGCCGTTCTAGCACGCATACGTGCAGCCTGGAATAAATAGCATCTCTTTGCCTCTATATTGTTGCGACGTGACATCCCACTACCACTACGATCAAGACTTTATAAATCTGTGATACCTCCGGTGTTGTTATATGCTGCAGAAACATGGCCAATGACAACCAAACTGGAACAACAACTTTAACGAAACGACATGAAAATGCTCTGATGGGTGCAACGAATAAGTCTGAAGGACCCCATCTAATTTACCGAAATCCTGCGCCGTGCTGGTTTAGATGATATAAAGAACGAATGCCGGTCACACTGTCTGCGGTGGTTTGTTCATGTCAAAAAAAAAGTGGAAACAGTGCCATAACTTCTCTTACAGATGTTGAAGTACCTGGCACACGTCCCATAGGCCATCCAAAGTAGTTCTGGTCGCAAACAATCGAGCAGGACATGAAAGTTCTAAATTTAATCAAAATGGATACAACTGATCGTCTAATTTGGCGCAAAAAGTTGATGGCAAAGAAAACAACGTCCTACCTTGGAAAACTGGGTCTCTGGACAAAATAGTAGATAGCAAAAAAGCTTTTACTCTCGACAAAAACTTAACGATCGCATAGCTTCCGAAACCGTCACAGGCAGGGTGCCAAAGATTCTCAATGCATTTACCACATTTGGAAAAATATTTGTTGGGTCTTAGTTTGCTAAAGTGCTAAGGAGTGTTATTGGTTTCAAATTCATTGAAAAATTTTCTTTCTGAACTTTTTTTTAAATCAATTATTTCCAAAAACAATTTCTCTCCGTCAACATCGTTATTGTTCTTTTTGGACAATGTTTTCACATGTAGCTTGAGCTCCTCTTCGGTCACAGTTGAATATTTTCTAAGAAACTGAAAATCTTATTTAAGCTGTTAGCTGGTTTGTACCTTTGTATTAGGTGTCCAATGATAATGTGCAATTTAAAAAATGACCAAAAAATGGAGAAAAATGTGAATGAAAAGCATGCCTGCCTTACTAACCATACAAAACACAGCGGATGCATTCATTTGCACTTGTACATTACACTACAATAACACGTTCAGGCAAAATTAGTTTCTCACTGAAGTGAAATTTTGCTTCTGAATATTTTTTAAGAAAATTTGAAAGCTCGGGCCTCTTGAAGGCCCGGCTCCAAATTTCATACTTGGCTGACATAGCCTCTCGGCGACCCCGCTTACAACTTGAGGCATTTGTTCGCGATGGGAAATATAGGAGTTGAATCAAATAAAAACCATAGTATTTTGCATTGCGAATTTTTTGCAACAGAGAATTTCGAACAGAGTTAGCCATTAAATGAATAAATTCATTTTGTATTTGTGGAGACAGATATAAAATATTTTTGTTGTCATCTAAATGTTGCTTCAATAATGTTTAACTATATTTTATATACTTCAAATTTTGCCAATTGTTATAATTTAAGCTTATTATTTTTTAAAGTAAAGTCGGAAAACTTGAAAACGTGCCTTCTTTGTGTTAAAATACTCAAATTGGTGATCGAAAATCATAGAAAAATTAATATAGCGAGTTTTGAAAAAATTTGCATTTAAACAAAAGCATATATTCATTTAGGCGCCCTAATACCAAAGACCACCAAATTATATTTATTTCCAGATCAAATATTTCCAGACTGATATATTTTGGCTAAATCAATAATTTTTATCAAATTTTTTTATATCTTATCTAATTTTGCTTAAATGTTTTTTATAATCTTTGATTAGATGTTATTTTTTATAGAAAAACTTCAAAATGCTCCCAATTCGAAATAGTCCCCTCGCTACGCCACTGAGTGAAACAAGTTAACAGCTTCAATTATTTCGGAAGTCTGATTACCTCAGGTTGTAAATGTGACATGGATATCTAACGAAGGATGATAGGGCGAAAGATGCATATTCTAAAATGAAAAACATTCTCACCATTCGTAAAATCAAAATATCAACAAAATTAAAACTGTAGGGGTATTACATTTTTCCTGTGCTATGAGTTTATAAAAATTTCTAAAGAAATTGAAAAAAGATTAACTCTGCTGAGATGTGGTTTTTGAGAAAAATTATGAAAATTGGTCGGGACCTCTCATACTTCGAATGAGGATGTATTAAAATAGTCCGGTTATCAATAGACGAAATTAATACAGATAATCCAGCAGAGGCAGTTAAAGTTTTTAAGTCACATCATGGGGAAGGAAAGAAGGGAAAATCTACTGGAAAGATTGCAGGGAAAAAAGATCGCGGTCAACAACGAATAACATTCGTGAAGTCCTTTTGTCACTTTTTGAATATCACCACATTTCAACTACTATAAAATGATAAAGATTAGGTTTTGTGTAGGTCGATGGTCGCCAATATCCTGAAAGGTACCTTAGTACAAGAATGAAAAAATAACTATGCTTTTCTTATATTATGTTTTTTTTGTATACATTGTTCAATGTACATAAATAGAATAAAATGAAAATATAGAATATAAAATATAGAAAGATAGTATTTATAGGGCGATGCTTGAGGTTAAGCCTTAAATATCTATGCTTCTGCCTGGGCATGCGCGCTTTATTTGTTTATGTTTCGTGTACTTGTTAGATGTTGTATTAGTTTAATTTAATGTTTAGCTTAGTTTTAGTCGGTTGGATGATCGCCATTGTTACATCGATAGAGTTTTGAGACACCCAGTCGATCTTTTTTATTTTCAAGTTGTGATTTAGTGTCTCTTGTATACTTGTTCCTCATTTTCACAGGTTAAACGTTAAAAACATAAAAAAAAACTTTCACATTTTTTTGCAGACACATAAAAAATAACAGATAAAATTTAATTTAATTAAAATAAATTTAAAATTTTTAACACTCCTCTACGCACGCACAAAGTATATTGAATTATTATGTTTTTTTGTTTTCTGTGTATATAATTAGTAATAAGATATCATGGCTACCGAGAACTTAATATATATTATATATATGCCATGTCTTTTTACTGTTACACGTACCATATAATTTATATTTATAAAAAGTTGGTAAAATCAGAGATTCGTACTCAAATGGTATCACCCTTGTTTACAAATAACAATGTACTTTTAATAAATTGACTCCGCCCATTTTGAATTATCTAGCGCTTAATTATTTATTTATATCAAATTGGAAATAATTTAATTTTAATACAAGTTAATTTTTAGTTAATGAATGTTTGTGAACATTGAACATATTTACATATATATATATATATAAATATACATGAAAGAAAGAATAACGATTAGTCTATAGTGTTGTTACGTTGGTGTGTCTGTCTGTCTTTGTTTGTGTATAACGTATATGTGTGTAAGGTTGGTGTGCGTGTATGAGTTGGGTTAGGGGTAGGGTTAAGTTGGGTTGTCGTGAAAACATAATATTGAAAACAAATTCAAATAGGAAAAATGATAAAATAAAATTGTTCAATCTATCTGTCTCGTGTTGTTATGATGATGGTGATGTCGCATCGAAGGCAGATGATGTTGCCCAACGATTTCGGCATAGTGTGTGAACAAATAAAAATAAGGTACAGCCTTAATACGATTGGGTTTATCATCATGCTTAATTGATAAATAGAATATTCGTGAGGTTTTTTTTATTATAGAAACAATTTTTAAATTGTAATAATAAATATAAATCATAAATTAAATAATTATAAAAGAATAATACAATTTTGAATAATTTTGTTTGTCCTGCTTGCATCAATCCACAACAACAAATTCAAAATAGCACTGTTTTTGAAGCCATTAAAATAGAGAAAGTCACATCGTTTCTATATCTAGGAGATGTACTGGAACAGCTGAAGCTGCCGTTCGAGCACGCATACGTGCAGCCTGGAATAAATGGCATCTCCTTGCCTCTATATTGATGCGGCGTGACATCCCACTACCACTACGATCAAGACTTTATAAATCTGTGATACGTCCGGTGTTGTTATATGGTGCAGAAACATGGCCAATGACAACCAAACTGGAACAAAAACTTCAATGAACCGACATGAAAATGCTCCGATGCAACAAATTAGTGTGAAGAACCACATCAAATCTACCGAAATCCTGCGTCGTGCTGGTTTAGATGATATAAAGGATGAATGCCGGCAACATCGTCTGCGGTGGTTTGGTCATGTCAAACGAAGTGGAAACAGTGCCATAACTTCTCTTGCCAGATCTTAAGTTACCTGCCACACATCCCAAAGGCCGTCCAAAGAAGTCCTGGTCACAAACAATCGAGCAACACATGAAAGCTCTAAATTGAAATGAAATGGATACAAATGATCGTCTAATTTGGCGCAAAAAGTTGATGGCAAAGAAAACAACATCCTACCTCGGGAAACTGGGTCTCTGGACGCAAAACGAAGATTGATTGATTGATAAAAGAATAATACAACTCCTAAAGTATTTTTTATTATAGAAAAATTTTAAATCTAATCAATAAATAATTAAGCGCTAGTTAATTTTAAATGGGCAGAGTTATTTTATTTTAACATACATTAGGTTTGTTTGTAAACATGGACGATACCATAGGAGTACGAATCTCCGATTTTACCTAATAAGTCTTATGCTTATCTCATGCTTATGCTCTGAATTGTGTGCACTGAACAAAATATGAATGATTAAAATTTTTATATAATATAATGTAGATATATAATATAAAATTATAAACTCATATGATATAATAAAATATAATGATTCATGTGTATTTAGAATACACATTTTATGGATTGGATCGAATAAGTCACGTTGCCATATAGTTTTTTTTTATTTTTCAGGCTTTTTTCAAAAACATGTTTTTTGTATGCAAATAGTGATTATCATTTATGATTTTACAAAGTATAATCTAATCCTAATGATTCCATAGGATTCTAATTAAATAATTAGAATTTATCATCCACCAAGCGTTGTTATTCTGCATGATTTTTTTATAGTAGGAAACATTACTCTAACCTATTTAATAAAATAAAATAAGAAAATAAACAATATTAATTTTACAGTGCAAATTTGTAATGCTTCAATAAAAGTTTTGTAGAATATCAAATAATATGTGTTTATTAGAATTAGTTTGTTTAAAATGAAATATTAAAAACATTATATTATGGGCAATTTTTTTGTAAAAGTCAAAAAGTGTAAAAATAGAACATAAATTTGATAGTATTAATTTTATATAATACATATAGCAGATTAACATTGCATCAAATAATTTTTGGTAAAAATTAGACTTGTGTGCGATCATCACTCATTAAATTGTTAAAATAATAGTCAGTGACATGTATTTGTAAAAGTAAAAAATCATAGAAATATGCAAAACACAGCAATATTATTTTTACAAATTCAAAACAGAAATTTTGTGTACTTTGTTTGTACTATAGAATACAGGACACATGCCAAACCTATTAGGAAACCATCAGATGAATGAAGATATCTTGAAACAATTATTGGTGAATCAATTACCTGCATCCATAAAAACACACCTGGCATATACAATAGAAGTAAAAGAAATTTTACAGTGCTGCACTTGGACATATGCGACATTACTGAATGTGTCATGCCATAGATTACAGCACACTAGATTACAAAAAAAAACAAAAAATCAGTCATAGAGTTTTCACAAACAGTTAAAGTTTAAGAAGTACGAAAATTGATTGTAAGGTAAACAAAAATCAAGGTCAAATCAACAAACAGACATTTGCTGGTACTACTGATTTGAGACTTTGTGGCGATTATCATATCCACAACAATGTCATGACACCTGACCATTACCCTGTCTCACACATTCATGATATGACTCACAATTTTTACAAGATTGAATTTAGTTTAAGCCTACCATTGGATCCTAGTGTCAGAAGCCAATATTTGGTTTACATTGAAGGCATAATTCCTCTCAAATATAAAGTACAAGCAAATAAAATATAAAGACGTAAGTTTTATCATGTTAGGTGGGAAAAAATGTGATATACCTCAACAAAGAAGTCTTCTTTAGTTAGAACAATATTGAGCTTAACATGTTGCTTTCTGTTGGTTCTATAAATGATGTTCATTTCTTGTAAATTGGTATAAAAATTTAAACTTGAATTTGATTTTCAATTATAGTTGTAATTGTATTGTCTTTATAGTGCTAAGCTAGGTTTATTTACTTGTTTGAACAATAAAGTACTAAGTCATCCTATAAACCAAAGTTGAATGAATTTAATTAACTTTTGAAATTTATTCCCTGATTAATATAACAATTTTTAAGCACCAGTGATTTGTAAAAATTTATGCTCACCTGCGTCTGCTTCAACTATTAAAATTTCTGTATAAGCAGCATTTAGTATTTATAATTTTTGGGCATGCACGTACATACACATCCATTAAAATTTGTTAGTATATATGTGCGAAAATGTTCATAAATACCTATTAAAATTTATGCATCTTCATACGTGATAAGTAAAATAGACCTCTGTGGGGTTTCATCAAAGATAGCCAAACGGCAACCCCCGATCTCGGGAAAAATGTCGTCTAAACGTGTGTTGTTGTTGTTGTTGCATCTTCATACGTGATTGGCTTGAACTACCTCTATGATATGACCTAGGTGTTAAGGTTGTTTTTACATTTTTTCCAGTGTTTTAGCAAGGTTATAAATTGCAGATAATGAGCGAAATGAAATCATCCACATCAAGTTGTTGCACTAGACTAAAAACTGGAGTCATTCCTAAACCTTCATGGAAAAGGAAGCTTTCTATACTTGATTCATATGAAGAATCCAAGGTAAATGTTTTTCAAGGTTTCCATGAGCTTATTAAATTTTGTAATAAATACATTTTTTATTTGTTATGTATCTAAATGCATTGTTTACAGTTTTCATTAATCCTAAAATAGAGTCATTTAAATGTACGGGTTTTCATATTTTCAGTCAGCAAGAAAAAAAATTTCCCAAATGATAAAAAACATTGATAAAGACAATTGTTTGAGTTTAGAAGTTCCAGGTACATAAACTTATTATATTTATATTTTTGATTAAATTACAGTTACTTGACAATATAGCAAATGATCAAATACTAAAAATGGAATTTTTTCCAATTATATTTGGCTGTCAGATGTTATTTATTTTCAAAATTTTGGCTAGTGTATATATATATATATATATATATATATATATATATATATATTCAAATAAACTTATAAAATAAGTTTATTTGAATTTTAATAAACTAAACGTTCTCCAAAAAACTTTAGTGAGAAAAATCGAAAAAACGAACTACAAACATGTTAACGTCAAACATTCGGTAGAATTTATAGAATATTGTAGTATATATATATATATATATATATATATATATATATATATATATAATTTATTTATTATGCACTGACCAGAGGACGTTAACATGCCTCTTACCCAGTCAGGACAAATGAACAATTTCAAATACACATAATAATGGCAGAACAGAAATAATAATGCAACAATAAAAATAAATACAACTTCGACTTCGTAAAACAAAAATATGAGAACATTTAAAGTAAATGAACGTTCAAACCTCAGTTATTTCATCACCAACACAGTCTCAAAAAATACCAAAAGATGAATGAGTGTAAGGTTTGGCATAAATATCATCTTAAAAAATAAACATCATCATCCAATCAAAACCATAACTAATTCCAACATAAAAATAATTTTACAGGCAATCGTAGGCTGCCATTAAATAATTTTAAAACAAAAATAATAATGACTGACATTGATAATAATTAATGAAATTAATCATTTATAAAAGATATATAAGGTACTTATGACTATTAAAACATGATAAGAAAAATAAAAAAATTAAACAATAAAAAATAAAATATAAGCCAACTAAACAAAAAGATTAGACCATAGAGGGCGTTAATCTCCCCCCCCCCCCTTTGGTTTTTGAAACAAACATCCTCGCTTGGGTTAATTTTAGTATGTGTACTAACTTCAATATGCTTAGAATGTGATGAATGCAGACAACATACAATATGTATATATTTTGAATTATAAAAGTTTAATTGATAATAACCGAAATGAAATTTTTTTTTCGTTTTGCGTTTTGCGTCCAGAGACCCAGTTTCCCGAGGTAGATCTTTTACAGCCATAATTATCATTAACGCTGATAAAAAAAATCATCAGCTCTTGTAGATTGAAGCCGGTTTTTTACATTTTTAAGCTTACTGAAAGCTCATTCTGCAGATGTACTGGACACTGGAAAAGTAGAAAATATTTTGTATAACATCATTAGATTAGGATATCAAGATAACTGAGAAAGGATTTTTACAAGTTTTATTTAAATATAATTGTTCTACTATTTGATAGAATGTAATTGTGCATCCATTTTTAACATAATTTCGGTTTCATTGTCAACTTCTTCATATGACTCATCTGAATCATTTTCTATGACATCTTGGCTGCGTTCTCTGACAACACCCTTTTTGGCCGTCTTTTGACCATTCCAGAATAGTTTATATTTTTCTTTGTCTGAATTGATATAACATACTTTAGTAGTGCTTTATTATTATTATAAGCAGAAAGGCTTGGGCAAAGCCCCTTGCCCAAAACTGAAATAACATAACAAAAATAAATCCGAACGAATTTCAATAAAAATTAAAGAGTCAATGTTTAAGACAATTATCAATGTTTGAAAAAAATGCAAATTCCGAAAATTGATTATTACAGGTACGTACATTTGAAAATAATTTATAATAAACATCAGGCACGAGACAAACTAAAATATAGAATATTTTGCGTTACCATAAAATAAGTCTAGTTTAGTTTTAAAAATAGCCAATGACGGAGCATTAACAATATCCTCTGACAATGCATTCCATGGGCTAAAAACTCGATTCGTGAAAAAATATTTCCTGCAATCTTTTCTGGCCAGTCGAGTTCACAATCTGAGCTGATGACCCATTGTGTTGACATCAGCCCTGCCGCATAACTAAGGGCAAATCGCAAGGTCCACCATGCCGTGAAGCATTCTATAGACCAGGATTAAAGGATTGAATTTCTTCTGATTCTGCGGTAATTAAAGGGAAGGGAGGTTTAATTTCACCAACCTCAAACTGTATTCCAGATTTTTACAGGACTTTGGAATTTTGGTAGCTCTTCTCTGAACTTTTTCCAATTCATTTATCAGACCTTTTCTATATGGACACCAAACTTGAACAGCAAATTCCAGTCGTGAGTGAACAAACGACTTGTAGACACAGATGAAAGCTTCGTCAGACAGGCAACTAAAATTTCTTGATAGTATTCCTAACATGGAGTTAGATTTTTTTATTTGACTCAAAACATGCTCTTTGAAATGGAGGCGATCATCCATTACCACACCCAGGTCAGATATACTCTTCACCCTTGGCAAGGCCTGAGCTACATCATCTGAATCAGTGATAAAATATTCCCTTGACAAACATCTGCCTATTGTCAACACTGTATTTACTGACATTAACCTTCAAACTCCTTCTGTGGAACCACATCATTACATTATCCAAACAACCTTGCAACACCGCCTCATCTTGTGGAACTGATATGGAACCAAATATCTTTGCATCATCTGCATATAAAAAGATATTGTTGTTAATTGAGTGAATGTCATTGACCTAAATCACAAATAAAAATGGACTGAGTACTCCTCCTTGGGGAACACCACTAGCAACAGGTTTAGCACTTGAAAGTTGGTCATTTACTCTAACACGAAACGTTCTTTCCCTAAGATAGCTTTTAATCCATTTTATTATCTTGCTCTGAACTTTATATTTTTTTAATTTGAACAACAGCCTAGAATGGGAAATTCTATCAAAAGCTTTCTCCAAATCTGTATAAACAATATCTGTACTCATACCTGTTTCCAATGACGCCGTTACCTCATCAACGAATTTTAAAAGCTATAATGTGATCCCATCCTTGATAATCGTAACATTTCTCACTTGTTTCCAAAACAATTTGGGGTTTGATTTGAAACCATTTGCAATTTCGTTCAAGCGTTGTTTATGTAAATCTTTTGTTATCTTTCTTATCCTGTCTCTTAACGACCTGAACAAATCCCAACAATTGCTGCCATATCTGTAAATTTGTTTTCATGAGATATGTTTCAGCTTTATTAACAAACGTACGCTTTTTACATATTTTTCTTAATGGGACGTACATTGCAGTTAAACCAAGAATTAAATTCCTAAACGAGGTCCAATGCGCTTCAACCGACGATCCAGGATGCAAATCAAGTAATGCGGGCAGAGCATTATTAAAGTCGACATTTAAATTAGAATAATCTCCACTGTCTTAACAGAATTTTTTAATATCCGAATGTTTTACCGCATGGAAGCCACATACCTCCATAGAAAGAACAGAGTGGTCACCCGCTTCCATTGGTGCCAAACAGGATATGTTTTTGATGATATCCACATCAGTGATTACCAAGTCCAAAATGTGGGGCTGCCGTGTACCACGAGCTCTGGTGGGTTGATCAATATGCTGTTTCAAAAAATTATCATTGATGAAATTTAAAAACATATTATTTATTCCTGCAGGTGGGCCTGTTGACCCTTGAAAACCCCAGTTGATATCCGGTAAATTAAAATCACCAAGTATAAGATGAAAACCAGGCAACTTTAAAAATTCATCAAGCAGCTGTAATAATAAAATATTGTTTAAGTCAGAACTTCCAGGACTACGATACAGAGACAGAACTTTTAATTTTATTAGTTTCAAAGACAGCTGAACACAGATATATTCGTGAAATGATGATGATAAAATTAATTCAGCGATGGGAAGATCATTACAGAAATAAACCAGCAAACCACGACTATCCTTGACAGCAAAACCTTTTGATATTACCTGGTATCCATTTAATTGAAACTCAGATAGACTTGGTGGGATCTTGTAATATTTGGGATTAACTTCATTTAAAAAAATTAACTTGGGAGCACTTCTGCAAGAATCTAATAAAAACTTTAATTCCACAAATTTGTTTGTCAAAGTATCCACATTTGCATACAAAATCATAAAATCATTGATTACTGTTGAGTTAATACTTGACTTGTTCCTAACTGAAAATTTTTCTTTCTTTCTACGAGCCACAGCATAAAAATCACCTGGATGGCCCTTTATAAAAAAAACAAATTTGTTGATGTCTTCTGTTGAAGATATACTATTCTTTTTTTCAGATATTAATTTCTTGCATTCTTCTCTATCCTCTCTAATCAGGTCATGGGAAATAATAACTTTTTTGAAAGATGTATTATTTCTTAACTTGAAGCAACTTTCCAATATTTGGTTCTTAATGAATAGCCGCTCAACTTAATTAAGAGTGGCCTGGGTCTTTGGTTTTCTTCAGTTAATTTACCCAATCTAAAGCAGTCTGATATCTCCTTGCTAATATCAGTTTCAGGTAGCAAAGCATTAAAAAGGACAGACATTATCTCTTTATCTTTTGCTTTCGAGAAATGACTGTTTTCCACAAGATTGAAGACAATGATGTTATTTTTTCTTGCATTCCTTTCATTACAAATGTTAATTTTTGAATCAGTGGAAGCAACTGAACTAGCAACTGACTTAATGTCATTTGCCATTAAATCAACTTTTTTTGCAAAAAGATCAGACCATTTTTTAACATGCTCCACCTCAGCAAATTCACTTGAAGATGATTTTTTAATAGTTTCAACCTCAAACGTTTTAAATCCTCAAGCTGAACATTTATTTGGGCTTCTTTCATCTGAATCTTTTTTTTATTATTATTCTTTAAAAATCAGGATCTGACAGACGCAGAAACTGTAACAACATGCAAGGCAGTGAAACAAAATTAAACAAATAAGTGAGAAAATAAATACAAAAAGTGAGGAGAGAAATGATAAAACATGAAAAATAAAATATGACGATGGAATATAAAATGAAGTAACGGCAAATTGATAGACTAGATGATGACTTAGTGGGTTAGTGAGGTGATCGATAGATAAAGGCTAGGCCTGTGTGTGAAAAAGTTTAATGAGTATTAATATATTTGGTGACTTATTAATAGACTAAATGATGACTTAGTGAGTTAGTGAGAATCTCCTCCATCATGTCCCTCAACACATTCAGCTTGCTATTAACCTCAGCAAATTCATTCCGAAATTTTTGAGAATCTTTCATACTATCGCCGAGGTTGACAAAAAAAGAATTATATTCTGTGCGACATTTTTCACAGAGTTTTAACCTCTGACTCTGAAGCTCTATCTGTTACCTTCCTTGTCCGTGTGGTCACGTTAGGGTTAGCGTTAGCCATTCTCTATCTTCCGTTGGCGAAACACAACAAAACTTGAAAATTATTCATTAAATAAATCTTTACACTGTTAATAATTTTAAATTTAAATTATTTTGACTCAAAATTAATAAATTTACCAAAAAAGTTAATCTTTTAAAGAAAACGTTCCGAACGTAAGTTAAGTCATCATCAAAAAGCGAAAGTTAAGTTATCATCAAAAAGCGTGAAATTTTGTTGTTCAAACCTACTGTTCATTTGATTTATTACCTCATCTAAGAAAGTTGCAAAAATATCAATTTCATTTTATCATGTCCTGCTAAACATTCATCATGGTATCATCCATCATCTATCCTTTTCTTTGCACGTCGTCTTTCCAAATCAAATTCAGTGCTGATGCCATGTAATAAATCAAATGATTTGGATTCATCACAAATTTTTATCCAAATTGAGTTCGCATTTTGTCTGATGGAGTTTAACTGATAAATGCAGTCTTTCAATAATTCTGCAGCGATGGCCATATCAATTGATTTACCTTGCAGGGCTTTGGTAAACTCTCTTACACATCTGTCAGGAGATGTGGAGTAAATCGATACTACCAGTGGAATGGAACAGTAGCACAACTGTGCCGAGATATAAAGGAAAAGGAGATCTACTGAAACGTCCTCATATCGGGGTATACGTCTTCTGGAACATTCCCTGAAAGTTATTGAAAAAGTTATTGAGAGAAAACTGTTGTCGCCCGTTTCAATAGGTGGTTACCACTACAGCTTCATGGCAGGGAGAGCCACCATTGATGCTATCTATATCATTTGTCAACTACAGGAAAATACATGGCAAAGCAAAAGCGACTGTTCAAGAACTTTGATCAACGTGTTCCCAAATGAATCCGCGAAAGGATCTTTAGTCATTGTGTAACGATAATGCAGAAGAAACGAAATATGACGAAAATACAAATTTTTTTCTCGAAATATATTTTATATTAAGTTAGGACGATTTTTTTTATTGGATTGAAGTTTTTAGTCGCAAACGATATGTTTTAATGCGAAGTTAGAAAATTAATTTTTTTTAAAATTTGTTTATAACTGTCCGCCATTAAACCCGAGATAATTATATGGTGTGTTGATTGGTGTACATTAATAATAATTTACGGGCACTACGGCTGGGATATACTTCCATGCTGGCTTTCTGGGCATTACTATCAACCTCTATCTAGGGTTGACCACATAAATCATTTAATTCGTAGAAATCTCCCAAACAAAAATTTTAAAATCAGCGAGTTGCAATCGTATTTATAGCAACTAGGAACACATTGTCGATATTTGTGACTGCCTGCTTTTTTGTGACTCATACTTCGTCAACACAAGTTTCGCTGATTTTGATACTCTTATTTAATCTCCTACACAAAAAACTTTTGCAAATTTTACCAAATTATACATTAAAAAGATGAAAAGTTCAAGCGGACAACAAATTATGCCAAAATTCTGCATCTTAATTATTGAAATAGTTAACAGGAAGTCTGCCCCATTTTTTCTTAATTGACAGCCCAATATGTTGTTCTGTTTTTCGGTTGCATTTGCGATTTTTTCATCTGCTATATTATTTGGTCACATTTTATGGAGTCAATTATATTTCACTAATGTATCAATTTATTTTTTTGTACACATTCGTTCAGGTGCAGATGTTAAAGACAATAAAAAAATGTTTGTATAAAAGTTTTCATTTAAAATATGCTATTAACATTTGGTTGCTTGTGAAAATCATAAATAAAATTATTAAAATAAATTGTTTTAAAAAAGGTTGTGGAACAGAAAAAAAATGTTTATTAGTTGTTTAAACTGTGGTAGGTAGTGTTTGGTGTTAATTTTAAAAAGGTGATT
The DNA here is from genome assembly GCF_000326865.2 of Helobdella robusta. Lineage (NCBI taxonomy): Eukaryota > Metazoa > Annelida > Clitellata > Rhynchobdellida > Glossiphoniidae > Helobdella > Helobdella robusta. Next base: position 3,346,559 of record NW_008703571.1, read on the forward strand.
TGTGGAGTTTCGAGTTAGTATTAAGACGGTAATGGATAAGAGAAATGGAAAAAGAGATATAAAAGTAGTTGGTATCGAGTTATTTGTCAGGGCTCTGTGAAGTAGCGTCACTGAGATTTTGTACTTTGTTTTAATAAGTAACTTGGCTGCATCCTGATTTTTATCCAGTTTTTTAGCCAGATTATTACCATATGCTTTTTGATGATGAGTGCTGGTACATGGATGTTTGTGCATGTACAGTTCAATGTTAATAAATACGTATTAAGTAGATAATGCTGCACATCGACTTGCTTGCAAGCAGTTTAAGCTGAGCAGTTTAAGCTAGTCAGTTAAAGAATTTACAAAGTTTAGGATTACATGAAACATCATTTGAAATGAAAATTCTTAATTCTTGTTTTTTTCACCCAAAAGAAGCATTATAATCTTTTTTAAAAGAGTAGATTTGAGTGATAAAGGTGAATGAGTCATTAATGAATGTACATGGTTGGATGGATTGATTGATTGTGGTGGGTTTGCATCTTGATTCAAAAATTGACGATTTGTTTTTTCATGTTTTGAGATATAAGAAGAATTCGCCGGCTATTTTGTTAGACTGTGTTAATATATGGCTAGATTTAGAAGGATATTTTTGAGCTATGAATCAAGATTTAATGTGCAAAAGGTTAAATAAGAGCAGATTTGTTTGATTTTGAAAAATATTGGTCATTTGCTTCATAGAGACAAATAGGATATCAGTGGTCTATAGTTCTACATTTCTCTCCAGTATTTTTCAAAGACATCAACGACAAACACACAATGTATGTACATACACGTAAATCAAAGCATCAGACTTGTTACATGTGACAGGCGTGGACCTCTTCAAATTTAGGTCCAGTCACGATGCCATTCAACCATTACACCATCGCCACACCTAACTATATTATTTAGTGTTACTAGTATTTTGCATTTTGCTTATGGTTAAGGAATGTGTAATATAATTTATTTGTTAGAAATGTCAATTGATTTTTGGAGGGATTAAAACGGTTCATGAAATGATTTTCGAATATAGTTGTATATTAGACTTGAGAAAATTTAATTCAATAAGTTGTTTATTCATTTTATTGAATTGAATGGAATGCAAGAACTTTGGTCAACGTGTTCTCGAATGAATCCGCAAAAGGACCTTTAGCCATGGTGTGAGGATAATGCCGAAGAAACGAAATATAACGAAAATAAGTTGTTTATTCACCTTATTGAATTGAATTGAATGGCATTGAGAAAATAAGAAATTTTGGTAATTTATGGTAAGAGCACAGTTAAGTCTGGTAATTGTCAGAGTAGGTTTATATATGTCATGGCTCTTGTGATGTTATGTTAAAAAAAACTATTTTCTAAAAACTTAGATCCTTAATTAAAATTTATGGTTACTAATAATAATATTTTGACTTTTCAAAAAATACAAATTTTGATGAATTTTAAAAATTTTTCACCAATCTTTTTCAAACCAATAAATTTAGATTAAAAGATTGTTATGTGAAATTGACAAAACTAGACGGCGCAGTGCAAAATGTTTACGATTCTGTTGCAAAGCCAAAGGATAAAAAAGTTTGTCAAATTGAATATTTAATGCTACATTGGTGTCATTTGTATAGTTTTTTAGATGATGTTTTAATGTTCAACCACATTTAACACTCCGTTTGGAATAAGCTCCTCTGCGTTAACTTCTCCAAGGTTTTTTTCAATTATGTTAGTACTGTATAGCAGTTGCTGGTTCGGTAAGGTAAATTGGTCGTTTCTCTGGTTTGCTGTCATTTTACTTCCGTGTTGTCCTCGATTGATACTAGGACACGTTTTGCTTCAATTTGTCGGCAAAACCTTTGTATTTGACCCTTTATCTCGCAATTTTAGCATGTTGGTATGTCTTTCTCTGTCTGTTGATTGTTAAACCGTCATATATGGCACTTTTTACCACAATTCTAACAGGTTTTAACAAATTTGTTCATTAATTAAGACTATAATGATTGTTAAACCGTCATATATGGCACTTTTTACCACAATTCTAACAGGTTTTAACAAATTTGTTCATCAATTAAGACTATAATGTACTTTATATATATTGTTGTAACCTTTGAACGCTCGTTACTACCAACACCAATGTTTTATTTTTCTAAGATCTCTATATTTCCAACACCAGTAGTTTCCAACGATCGTTCAGTTATTGTTATTCCGTAGGTTCAGGATTTCCGATAGATGAACACAACTGCATCAATCGCAAACTTGGTTAATCGAATGCCAACAGTAACAGAAACACTTAACTAATCCATGTAACTATATAATTCACATTTACGACTTCGCTTTAAACCTCGCTATTGACTTAGCTACTCCTGCCCCTTATATACCCTCTACAGTAGATGTTTACAATCCTCTATGGCCGGGGTAGGCAAACTTTTTGCTGTGAGGGCCGCATTGAAAACTATTTTACCTTTGAAGGGCCGCATATGTACTTAAATTGCAAATTGTTTTGACCCGGGGAGAATTTTTTTAAGATTTGTGGCTCCTTTTTTTGGTCATAATGTTTGGCTGACGATCTTTTTTGGCGAACAAGGCCTCGCGGGCCGCATTATATAGCATCGCCGGCCGTAGTTTGCCCACCTCTGCTCTATGGTATGAAAAGTTTCTATGGCTTACAAACAGCGAAGATTTTTTTTTTTATTCCAAATTTTATTCAAACAAAAATAATTCAGGAGATCAATAAAGGTGAATTACTTGTTGAAACCACCCTTAACTAACAACATCAGTGTTTGAAATAAACAATAAACTGTCATATATAGATATATACACACATCAATAATACTAACAAGTTACCACCTAATAACAGTAATAATAATACAATAATATCAATATCAATAATACTCTTATATATACTTATATATACACACATACATACACCTACAATAATAAATAATATGCATGCATGAACAAACAATATGTATATAATTGATTCACGTCACTGACGATGACTTCCGTGGAGGCCAGCAGAGATGTAACACCATCCCATCATCATACTAGGGTCCGTATGCTGGTCCCTTTGAAGCATTAGATACTAATGCATTTCTTTTTTAGGCCTCTTTTCAAGGTATGGAGACTAGGACACATCAAGCTACTCATGCCCGAGGTGTTCCAGAGTTTCACTCCTCTTACTGCCCAGTATCTGTAATTTAGGTTGGTACGACCATGTGCCAATATCAGCATACCACATCATCTAATCTTACTAGAGACAGTTTCAAGCGTCATTAATTCCCCGTAACCATCATTATTTAAGACCTTGTAAATAAAACACAATGTTAAATATATGTTCAGTTGAGGAACATATATTTACTCACCGCTTTTATATATGGGCAGTACCTTAGCCAATTTCATTCTTTTTGGAAAGTGACCAATTTTTATGAATTTATTAAACAATGATGCGAGCGGATGTGCAAATGGTATGAATGGTGTTCTTTAACAGCTTTGTTGATAAAAGATCACCATCATAACTATTTTTACTTTTTAATTTATTCGTTATTAAAATGACTTCGTCAGTAGATGTATCCACAGCCAGAATAGATGGATAATTGAGTTGGTTAAACAAAGATTGATTTGGGAACGGATTGGGTGGACTGCCGGGAGTTAGTTTACTACCTTGCTCAATAAAAAATGTATTTAATTCATTGACTATTCTTATTTTGCTCATCATGGAGTCATCATCTTTAAGGAGATGAGACTCGGATGGCTTGGGTCTAAGCATACTATTTATTGCATTCCATTTTTCTCTATGAGTTCGACATTTTTTAAATCTATTTTCATAGAAAAGTTTTTCCTTAGCTCTTTTCGATTTAATAAAATAATTCTTATATTTATTATATATGTTTTTATTACAAAGAGAAGGATTGCACAAATACGCTTTGTACAAGTTATTTTTGTGTAAACAGATATTATATAACTCAACATCCATCCACGGTTTTTTAAATCGATTTCTTTTGACAACTATTGGGCAGGAGCTATTGATGCATTTAATATATAAGTTAAAAAATTGTCATAATCAGAATCTAAATCAGAATCACTAGAAAAATCCGGCCAACATAATTCACTAAGAAGTTTGTTGGATGAATTTAAGTTTACAGCATTGATTGCTCGAGTTCTTATCGGTGGACGAGGATGGTTGGCGACAATGAGACCTTCCCATCCTATTGAAATAAAAATTGGCAGATGATCCGACAAATCTTCACACAAGATACCCTTAGAAAGGTAGTTAATGTCATTGGTAAAAATGTTGTCAATGATGGACGCACAGGTATTATGTACATGCGTCGGTCGGTTAATTAGAGGACTCAAATCAAAACCCCTCATAAGATTCAGGAAAGCTTGACATGCATAATTTTCAATGGCTATATTTATGTTATAATCACCAAGTACCGTACATTGGAACCCTTCTCAATTCTGATACATTCATTAAAAAAGACATCTATGGATTCTAGAAAGTCATTTACTTTGACATTGGGAGGCTTATATATAGTAAAAAAAATAATAATATTTATTTACACAATAAGTTCTAATGCCTGACCATTCAAAGCAGTCAGTATTAAAATTTTGGTTAGTATTTAAGTTAGGATATACAATATTTTTACTAAATAAGATACCAGTCCCACCTCCTCTTTTGATGGTTCTGTTATTTATGACAATATCATATGATGGTAGCTTCGCATGGATATATTCACGAATGGTATTATTCTGCAACCAGGTCAAGGCAATAATACAATTCTTGATTTTTATGCCATTGACAAGTCCAATTAATTCAGTCAGATGAGCACTTAAACTGCGACAATTTATATGCACAACGATCAACCGTTGGGCGTCTTGACCACAGTCACCAATTATATTATTATTCATCTCAGACAGAGTAAGATAATTAGAAATTGAGAAAAATTTGAAGTAGCTAGGCAAATCAGCATATATGTTACTGAACATATCAATAAGTGAATTATAATTCATGTCATCATTAAATTTAATACCATCATTCACATTAATTTCATCATTCAAAACAGTATTGATATCATTCACAGTAAAGTTAATATCATTATTCACATTAGCATCCATGTCATCATTCATATTAGTAATCATGTCATCAATTACATTTAAATCAATGTTATCATTTGTATCAACATTCATGCCATCATTCACCTTAATAACCTCAATCACAACACCATTAGTTTCACCGTACACATTAGTAACATCATTAATGTCATCCTTTACATCAGCTTTCATGACACCACTCATATGAGCAACATCACTAGTAATAGAAGTAGAGTTCATAGTTAATATCATCATTAACCTCAGCTTTCATGTCACCACTCATATCAACAACATTACTAATAACAGCAGTAGTGATCATGACTTTATTTGCACTATAATTAATATCATCGTTGACATTAGTTTTCATGTCACCACTCATTTCAACAACATCATTAATAACAATAGTAACAGTGTTCATGGCTTCATTCACACCATAGCCAGCATTAACATCCACATTAGCTTTCATGTCATCTTTCACATCAGCAACACCATTAATAATAGCATTCGTGACTTCATTTACATTATAGTTATCATCATTCACATTCGCTTTTTTGTCATCATTCAGATTAACATAATTCATACAATTCACAGCAGGCAACAGTCATATATTACCATTTTTATTTGTGTTATCAACAGTTGGTTTATCATGTTTGAAGAACCATTCACGGACCACCACATCTTTAGGCATTATATCTGGGTCTGTCATTTTAGTTTTAGTAGTATCAGTCGCCTCAACACAGACTCTGAAGTCTGTCGCATCCTCATCGTCTCTGTTAGTGAGATCTTTTTCTGGTTTATCTTTGCCACCTAGAATGGAAAAGCAAGTTAAAACATGGATCTCATTTGATGAGAGGAAATCGGTGACATCCTTTCTGTTGCATGTTTGAAGGTTGCTCATATGAAACACCTTTTTTTTAATGCGGTTCTTATTGGCCTGCAGTTTGCAGCCTTTATTCAGTTTTTTACCAATGATTTTTATTGGCCTTTTGTTTTTGGATTTAACTTTTTTTACAGGTTCATCTAAAGCATGAGGCTTTGTCCTAGGTGAAGCAGGTTTTGAATAGTTCAGTGTGGTATTTACTGCGGAGAGAGATTTATCCTTTTCTGAGTGTTTAGAGGATTCAGCGTTGACTTTGCTGCAATGAAGGCTTGTGGCTTGAAGAGTTTTATCCATTCCTGCCTGGTTAGAGGATACAATGTTCAATTTGCTAGGCGGATGGCTTTTTTTTCTTATTGTGACGTTTATGAAAGGTCCATCATCTGTAGGAGAGTCAGGGTATTTTGACCAGGGATGTATTCCTGACACTGATACAGCATTGCTATTATTGTTCTCTTTGCTTTTAGTAGTTAATGCTGTTTTGATAACAGAGGAAATCTGGCTAAGATCTTCAGAAAATCATTAAATACCTGAAGCTAACATATCAACTACAGTATTTGACCATTTGTTTGTACTTAGAGAATCATCATTTGAGTGCAACTGGCAAGTCAACCATCCTAGTTGAGTCAATGCTTGTCCAGCTGTTTGGAGCAATTCACCAATTCTTTCCGTTGAGGACATTTTAGAATTACTCCAACTTCATAAATTTTCCAAGTAAATACTGCAAAAGTCAATGTAATTTCTTTGCCGAATATTTTTATATTTTATTTTACGAAAATCCGGAAAAAAGTCATTGAAGTCATTTTTTATATTTTCTGATTCGCCTGTCTGTGGTGCGTATGCAGAAAAAAATAGTCATTGTTTGCTTTTCTAGGCGAAGCTTGATCCACATGAGACGTGAATTAATCTTTTTAATATCCAGTACTTTTTGGGCTAGCGATTCTTTGACAAAAATTGCAACACCATTTTTGGCTGTCTTTTGACCATTCCAGAATAATTTATATTTTTCTTTGTCTGAGTTGATATGACAGACACCATTTGATTTCTATCTAGCCTCTTGAAAGCAGCAAATGTCAATCCTTCTACGCTCGAGCATTTCTGCGATTTCCATACTGCAGCCAATCAGTGATCCAACATTGAGAGTTTCAAGTCTAAGTACCGTAGAGGGGCCATTCTGAATTTTTTTCTGCAACATTCCTTTGCTATTGGGGGGGGGGGCTCGAGCCCGAAAGCCGGTACAAGTTGCCGCCAGTGAAGATATATTGGCTAGTTTAATAGCTATGGCTTTTATATAGATACAAATTTTGAAAAAAATCGCTTAAAAAATGAGGGGGTGATGTCACAAAAATTTTCATAACTTGAAAAATAAATGTAATATCTCTATACAAATTTTATTTTATCGATAAAATACATTGAGGTACTTACCGTTAACATTTAAAAAATCGGCCGTTAACATTTAAAAAATCGGGGATAGTCAGGCGTGGAGCATGGCTCAAGTTGGCAATATACATTTTTGTTTGCCAAGTTGATTATTTTATGTTTTTATTTCTTTTGATCTTAAACTGATTCCGAGCAAATCTTCATTATCAGTTTTTTTTTACCACTTTTCTATATCTTTTTCAATAAGGCAAAATTATTTTTTGTGCATTGGCAATACTTTAGTTAATTTATTTTGAGTAATAATTGTCTAAATGGTAAACTGTTCGACTTTTTATAATTTTTCCAATTCAGCTTGAAGGTCTTCATTTTCTCCTGAAATCATAAGAGTTAAATTTGTTAAAAAAAACTAAATAAAAGCAAAATATTATCATGAGCACTATAACTTATTTTAAATACATCCTTATTTTGTTGAACATGATTGTGCAAATTATGATAAAGCATTAAATAGTTTGAAATTTGTACAAAATGTAGTCGCAGAGTGCGGTTTGCTTAAGTCTGCCACAATGATTTCTTTAGACGATATTTTAAATTAAATTACACTGCCCAACAGTGTTTTTGTATCTGAACCAAAATTAGTTGTTTCTTATGTATTTCCACCTGCTGAATCCGAAAATGACATTAAAAATTACATATTAGCTCTAGTTCAAAAGATAAAAGCAAAACTCTATCCTCAAGAGTATAAATTTTTATTTTTTGGAAAAATTTTTTTATCTTTTTTTATTTTGCCTCTTGGCTATCTATAATGTTTTATTTATAGAGGCACAAATGAAATAGAAGAAGGAAAAAAAAGCCAGCCTTCCACATCAAATGATTCTGATTTTGTGTCAACAGATGATGCACCACACAGAAAAATAACCTTGTTTGCGTTGATATCTATGGATAAATGTATTGTCTCAATTTGAGCTATGATCCAAGTGAATGGAGATTATTCATAGATTCATCAAAGCTAAGCTTGAAAGCTGTATTACTGCACAATGGAAATCATTTTCCATCAGTTCCTTTTGGCCATGCAGCTCACATGAAAGAAACTTTCCTAAATATGAAAACTCTTCTTAACCCAATCAATTACAACGAACACAAATGGAAAATTTGTGGTGACCTAAAAGTATTCCTAAAAGTATTGCCACTTTTTTAGGAATGCAATTAGGCTATACCAAATACTGCTGCTTCTTGTGTATGTGGGACATAGAGACAAAATTTCATATTACACAAAAAAGGACTGGCCTGCAAGAAATCTCAACAAAGATGAAAAAAATTTTGTCGCTGAAAGATGTACTTCTTCCATCCTTACACATTAAGCTGGGTTAAATGAAAAATTTTGTCAAAGGAACAAAGAAGGACAGGCTTTTAAGTATTTAAGAAACAAATTTCCAAAACTAAGTGATGCAAAGTTAAAGAGGGTATTTTTGTTGGACCATAGATACATGAACTTGTGAAAGATCCTGCATTTGATGAAGTTTTGAAGGGGCAAGAAAAAGAAACTTGGGAATCTCTCAAGGGAGTGATTTGTGGATTTTTAGGCAACAGAAGAGATGATAACTACATCCAATTGGTAACAGTACTTCTGCAAAAACGCCATCAACTAAAATGTAACATGTCCATGAAGATTCACTTCCTCCACTCACATTTAGACTTCTTTCCCCTTTGTGGAGCTGTTAGTGATGAACATGGAGAAAGGTCCCACCAAGATATTTCTGTGATGGAAAAAAGATATCTGAGTCGTTGGAATGAAGCTATGCTTGCAGATTAATGTTGGTTTATATGTAGGAATGCTCCAGAGCTCGCATACAGGCGGAAAGCAAAAATAGAACACTCGCGCGAAAATATTCTATAATGATTTTTGTATTTATTAGCTTTCATTGTTTAAAACTGTTAGAATGTAATCTTTATTGAAAAAACTGAATGCACTTTAAATATTATTAAAATAAGTAAATTATATGTCATACTGCTATGCTGTGAATAAGAAAAACGAAAAAATTTTTGTTGTTGTATATCTCAGAAACTAGAGCTAATAAAAAATTTTCGTTTGCATTTTCGTTTTTCTTACCCCAAAATTAGTATAATTTGACTAAAAAAGTTAAGGATACAAAAAAAATATTTTTTTTGTTGCCCAGTATTATTATTATATTTTTCTATTTAAAAAATTTTAATTTAACGATTTCGCAGCTTAATTATCTAAATCAGGACATAGAAAATCCATCAACAACTAAGACCATTGGACATCTTATTGATTCCCTTTATGAAAAAAATCTTATTGATAAAGAAACTTTTGAAGTTCTCATGCCATTTAAAGGTAGCTACATCCATTTATTTATATACATTGACATGTTTAAATATTTTGAAATACACTATGTGTAGATGTCAAATATTCAGTTATTGAGCATGAGGATGAGTCTTCTGAAGAATATGAAAAAGTGTATGAACTCTCAAATTTGTTGTACTCAAAGTCTGAAGAGGCTTACGGATATCTTAAATCAATAATTCCCCTTCCAAATATTGCAATATCTCCTACTAAAGATAAATGGTTTATTAATATTCATTAAGCTTTTACGAATTCAAATGCATCGATTCATTTTTTTATTCAGTACCACACCATCTTGTTTGAAAAGAATAATAAATGAGATGTTTCCTAGTGCAACTAACATTGGTTCAGTTGATTCATCACTCAGCCTGACAGATCTTTTCATCGAAGCTAACATGATTCTAAAGGGGACTCATTTTCTTGTCGAGAAACAAGCAAGTGTGTGATTTTTTAAAGGCTTTTAGATGCCTAGGTTTTGTTTGAATCAGGGTTTAAAATGTTAATGTTATGTACAATGGTTTATTCTACTTTTAGATTGATATCAAACGTCGTAAGATGAACAATTTGTTTTTGTAGCTAATTATTACTTTGCATGTGTTCAAGCACTGAAATATACAGTCTAAATGTTTACAGGCAAACATTCAACTTGTTTTTCTTTACGTTTCTATATTCAAGGGTTTTTTTTAATTCGGTATCAATATTGTATTGTATTGCCTGGCTTTTATAGCCCCTCCTCTGAAAGAACCTGAGAAGAGCTTTTTAAACGCTTCTTGAAAACCTGCCGGTTTATGTTGTCAATTCTCTTTAGTTTTACTAGTAGATCATCCCACATTTATGCTGACGATACATAACCTTTTTTTTATAGAAACGTGAAGAATTGAATTTTGGAAGCACAAGATCTCCATTATCGAAGGATTTTAGTTTATTTCAGTTCGCAACCAGATACTAGTTAGAATTATTCTCTCAAGTAACGTGGAGCATCGCCGGCCTGTGAATCTTTGACAAGGGGAGCTTATCTGAACAAAACTCTTCCTGGCATACAAAGCTTTTTAAGCAGAAATTGAATCGAACTTTGAGTATCCTGCGACCAGCGTTAAAATTATATAACATGTCATCACGAATGGATAGTGTGATTCCGTACGTTCTCACTGCTACGAATTTAACTACAAACAAGCGTCTTTGTTGATTCAACTGTCAGATGACGTCTAATCGATCTAATTTTGTACAGCTAACAGACAGAATAGAAACAGACAGCAAAGTTTTTTATATGACTTTCCATCGATAGGTCAGAATCCAGCATAACACCGCTTTAGTTACTGGATCTTTGAATTCATTAATGTGACCAAGACCTTGCGATGTTCCCATTCACAAATACTGTGTCAATTTTTTCCCTAATAATGATGAAAAAACATTCTACAATCTTTCTGGATTATCAGCATTAAAAATTATAAGCGATTGATAATAATTTTTATCTTTTAACGTGAATAAACTTATGTCAATTGATAAATTCTTTCTGATTTGTGAGTTGAAAGTTTTACGTTGTGGCATTCTTTATCAAACCAACTGCGTGATTTAAAACGTACTTCTTTGTTTACCATTGAAGTGTGTTGGAACAGTCTATATCAATCAATCAGTCTACAAATTATTAAAGCAACGTACCTCGTGCGAGCTGTATTTTATAACCTTGGCACGTTCAATTAGCGTAATTAATAGTTTCAATATCATAAGCTAAATTATTTATGAACACAAAATTTATTTATAAATTAACCACTTGAAATTAAATTTCAGTTTAAAATTAGTAGCCGAGGAATTTAGCAACGTAATAAACCAAATTTTTACCAACATAAACAATTTTTAAACGTTTAAAAAAATCGACATGTTTAGCGAGTTTAACAGCTTGATAAACGCACACATATATCCTAATATATATCTAGAGATGACCTTGTCCATGATGTTTCACCATTCATCAGTTAAGTATTTCTATTATATATTCCCAATTGTATCAAAATTTAGTATGCTACATTTTTTATAGCATAAAAGATAAATCGTCCTTATAGGAAGCACAGAAATTAAAGATATAATAAAAACAGATGCAATTGTTTCAAGGGGATATGGAGATTGCAGAATTTCAAAAAGAACCAGCTTATCTAGACCGAGTTGAACACATTGTGCGTTATGGCACCTGCAACAACAGCTACTCAAAAGAAATTAACAAAAGAATGGCCATCGCCTAAAAAATGTTTGCGGCATTGAGAGAAATTTCGAAAAGTAGTAATATTTTTTCAATAGATTATACATGTGAAATTTTGAGAACATAGAAATATGAAGACTAATCATTAGCATTTGAAATAGATTTCTACAGAAAGCTTCTAGAAATCAGTGAGAAACAGATGGTGGGAAATTAAATCACAAGAAACTATCAGGGATAACATTAAAAATATTTAAAAAGTTAGAAAATTTGGACACTAAACATTTGCAAAATGATGAATAACAAATCAATATTGGAGATTTTTGAAAATGAATGAATGAGTTGGGTAGGGAACGTCGAATACATTAAAATTGGCCACAGGTAGAAGAGTATTTTGGAAATCTATAAAAAATTTCTCATCAGTTTTTTAAAAGAATAAAAAAGGCTATTGATTGACTGGTTGTTTTTTTTAATTTTCTTAATGAAATTTTTTTAATTTAAATTTACTTCTTTAGTCTGTTATAATGAGTAAATCTAGAAGATCAACGAAAGAATCGATTTGTTATAATATTATATTATTATAATCCCTAGGGCAACAACAACATTTGTTATAATCTAGGCGGTGCGAAGACGAAGGTAATCTCGAATGAACGAAGGTTTTGAGGCCGGCATTGGGGGAGGATGTATAAAAGTGTGGGCTTGAGTGAAGTTGTTATACCAAGTGATCAAAAGTCCGTTTTGGTGTTTGATTAGCGACAGCCTGCCTAATAATCGCGATATTTGAACTCGATATTTTGGACTCGTTGTTTATGTTGAAAACTAATTAGAAGTTGTAGAAATAGAAGAATTAATTTGTGAATAATGAATATGTTTTTTTTTATATAAAATTGTGCTTTAATTCTTCTATTGAAAATTATACAAGCCTGCCTCGAAAGTTACAACCTTGATGTCAAAATAATTTTTTTGGGGGATAAATCACGATGTCAAAAACAAAAAATGCCGAAACTGTGTAAGCTTGGTGTTCATCTTAAAGAAGAGCTTTAGAAGCGGAACTATCATTTACACTGCAACAAGGGGTGTTGGTAGCGCGCTTGATGAAAGACCTTATGAAGGGTGATAAAGATCCTAATGGTTCTAAATTCGACACGATAGATGACCGAGACTTTGAGACAAGGGGAGACGGTCACGCAAACTGGCTAAATGATGTAACTGCTCTTGAAAATGTCAGCGGATATGGAGGAACAATCAGCTGCTGTGAAGGAACAGTCACCAGCTGCGAAGAAACTGTAAAAAAACTGAAAGACGAGATCACGTCTAAAATCAAGCTGAAATTCACTGAATTCAATGAGAAGATTTCGAACTGGGCAACTATTATAAAATAGGATGACTTCTAAACTAAATGAAAAAATTGTCAAACTCTTGTATGAAGTAAGAATTTGAAGCAAAAAATAGAGCAAACTAAGAAATTACTGGGCGCGCCTGTTACCCAAATTTCTGCAAAAACGTTGAAGCGTCGGTATTTGCCTGAGAAATTTTTTAAAATTTCCCAATTTGAACTGTGGTAGCAAGCAGTGGTTAAAACAAAAGAGTAGGCAACCACTTTTGTGCTGGCACTTGGAATCAGCAGTAGAGGTCTTCAAAATTCCTGTCAAATATCTTAAATTTTAAATTGCTGGAGTGCACTGGCTATGAGGCGCGTCCCCAGGTGGTGGACAAGGGAATGCTTTCGAGGCTAGTATATGGGTAGACGATGTAAGTTGTCGCATGTTGGCCGGCGAGATGGCTCAGTGGTTCAAATGCGCACTGAGTCAAACATCTTAATGGCTATCATATACTCAGACTAAATACATGTATACGTCGTGTGAAAAGGATAAACAGCTTTTGTGGCGAAGATGGCTGATGGCTGCTTCAAATCAATGGTTGAGGATATGAACATAATAAAATATATACAGATAATATATATGCAACATTGTAAGTGGTTCTGCGTTATGTCAGAGCTGCAATAATAAAGACTAAAAATGTTCTGGGCTGGGAGACCTTTTAGGATTGCATCGAATAATACGGAATAAGATGCCGCTAACTAACTGTACCAGAAGAAAGAAGACAACGGTGAAAGAGGCGGAGGATCCTATGACAACGGCTCCAACAGCAGATGATCTTCTATTCTAAATCCACTGCCTTGTGGAACAAGGACCTTTGACCCAAAGACTAGGTGCACTGCTTACAACAGTGCTCTCTTTGGCACGAGATAAACTGCAACCACGCTGCCTTGTGTGCTTCCAGCAAAAAGGCTAGGCCCACTGCTTATAACTGGTGGTTTTCGTAAAGAATTGAGCAATTCCAGATAAAAAAAATTTTTTTGACCCAAACATCATCACAAAAAAAGAAAAGATTTTCTACTCCCTGGAAGACCTTAAATGGTCAAAGGGTGACAATATCCAGGAAGTACGCAACAGTGGAGGGATGTTGCGGAAAATCGGGCGTCTCCTCCTGAAATATCAGACTTGGCACATTAAATACTGGATTGCTTACTGGGCGCTCTATGGAAATCGTCGACATGTTGGAAAGACGAAGGGTTGTCATCTGTTCTCTGCAGGAAACAAGATGGAAATCAAATGGTGTTTCTCTAATTGGGAGTTACAATTTGTTCTGGAATGGCCAAAAGACAGCCAAAAATGAAGTGGGAATCTTCATACGGGAATCACTGGCACAAAATGTACTGGAGGTGACTCGAATCAGCTCACGCTTGATGCTGATTAAACTCAGAATGGGAAAACAGGTTCTGACTGTTTTCTCTGCATATGCACCACAGACCGGTGAATCTGAAAACGCCAAAAATGATTTCTGGAACACACTCTCAGATGCCGTCAGGAAAACACCATCATCAAAGATACTATTGATATGTGGCGACCTCAACGGCCATGTTGAAGATAAAGCTAATGGGTCAACGTTGTCTATGGAGGCTTTGGCTACGGTTTTCAAAAAAATGACGGTGTACGGATTCTGGAATTTGCTGAAAGCCATGAACTCTCCCTGTTGAATACCTACTTCAAGAATATGGCAGAACATTTGATCACATATAAAAGCGGAATGTCATGCACACAAATTCAGACAACAACACAGACGACTATTCAGGAATACCAAAGTCATTCCAGGTGAATCATGCATCTCTCAACATCGATTGCTGGTGGCCGATATGATCATGGGACGACCACGATCTCTGACTGATCGAATGCCTACTAGAATAAAAACTTGAAAAATGAAGAACCTCTCGAATATATATATATATATATATATATATATATATATTCTATAAATTCTACCGAATGTTTGGCGTTAATGTGTTTTTAGTTCGTTTTTTCGATTTTTCATCATCAGTGCAAGTTGATTTATATAGGAAAATATTCACTTTGTGAAAGTGAATTTAGATGGAAATTAAGTGTCAGATTTCTTTATTGTCCATCTTCGTGGGTTTACTTTTCTTCATCAATAGCATCATATTCTTTTTTGTCATTGTTTACAATGCTAGTTTTTATTACTTCTTTGTTTTCATTGTTGATTAAGCGCCGGGTTGGGAGTGAGGTTGTCATTTTTTGTTGTATATTTATTTTTGGTTTATTGATGTCAATTAGGACTGCTTCTGCAATTTTTAGATCCGTGTAGTTGGTATTCTGGTATATTACTTTGATGTTGCTGTCGAGGATTTCGCGGCTTATAGTGAGTGTGTTGAGTCCAAATGAGATTTGATAGCACCACTCTGTTTACGGCTGACTCCTTTCCATACTGGATGTTTTACGAAGTCTATTTGGGTTTAGCAGAACTGAAAAGGGGGTAGTGTTATAATCTGTTTTAATGGTCTATTTTAATGAAAAAAGACAGTTGGTGCCTATTATATCAAAAACGACAAAAATGAGATGGTTCTTGAACAAGATGAGATCAAGCTACATTAGAAAGAATACTTCAACCGTCTGTTAAATGAAACAAATCCCATCAATGTCAACTTTGACGCTCCACCCATCAAAGGTCCGATTGCAGACATCACTGTAGAGGAGCTTACAAAAGTTCTGAAAGCTATGAAGGATGGAAAGGCAGCAGAGCCCTCTGGACGCACAAATGACATTATCAAAGCATCTGGTACTGCAGGTATCTAAACGTTACTACAACTTTGCCCTAAAGTGTGGAGAAATTGCTCAATGCCGACAGAATGAAACTATAGCATGACAGGTGGAGTCTACGCCGACAACTCATTCTAGAATATCTTGTTCGATTTGAGATGGAAATGTACATGAATACTAAGACTTTCGTCACCACAACGGTTGGAAACACAGATGCATTTAACATCGGCGTTGGAGTTCACCAAGGCTCGATTCTCAGTCCACTGTTATTTATAACTGTGATGGAAGAAATCACAAAACCGATACGCATTGGTGACATTTGGAATCTAATATATGCTGACGATATCGTTTTAACAGCCACGTCTGAGCAGAATGCAGCACAGATGTTTGAAGATTGGAACACCAGACTCGCCGATCATGGACTCAAAGTCAACATCAGCAAAACCAAAGCAATGAACAGTCACTGGTGAACCCATCCAATCCACAGCTACTGGACGATGGCCCTGTTCAGTTTGTAAAGCTGGTGAAGGTAACAATTTAATCAAGTGTCAGCAGTGTAACCAGTGGTGCCACAAACGTTGTTCAAAAATAATTGGTACTTTATATAAAATGTCCAATTTTGTTTGTCCTGCTTGCATCAATCCACAACAACAAATACGAAATAGCAATGCTTTTGAAGCCATTAAAATAGAGAAAATCACATCGTTTCATTATCTAGGGGATGTTCTCGATTGTACTGGAACAGCTGAAGCTGCCGTTCAAGCACGCATACGTGCAGCCTGGAATAAATGGCATCTCCTTGCTTCTTTATTGATGCGGCGTGACATCCCACTACCACTACGATCAAGACTTTATAAATCTGTGATACGTCCGGTGTTGTTATATGGTGCAGAAACATGGCCAATGATAACCAAACTGGAACCACTTCAACGAACCGACATGAAAATGCTCCGATGGATACAACAAATTAGTCTGAAGGACCGCATCAAATCTACCGAAATCCTGCGTCGTGCTGGTTTAGATGATATAAAGAACGAATGCCGGTCACACTGTCTGCGGTGGTTTGAAGATAATCTGGAACAAATCGAAAGTTATGAGACCAGCTTTGGAAGCTTAAGAGCCTTCACTAGAACAATGTTGTTGTTTTACCGAGCGATAAAAAGTCTATTTTAGTGTCTAAATAACGACACTCGGCTCAGTATTTTGGACACATTGCCTAAGAAATCGATTCCAGTTAATAATTAATTAGAAGTTGTTTAATTTGTGATGAATAAAAAGTAACTAACATTTTGTTTTAATATTCTAGTCTGCCTCGATAGCTACAACAATACACTCGGAAAATTTTTGTATTCAAATGTTTTATTATGTTATTATGTTGAATTTGATATAGCGGAAAATTTGTCCAGTCAAAAGGAATAATATATCACTTCAAAATTAAATAGTTGAAAAATATTATATACGTCAAAATTAAACTATTGAATAATAATATATTACAAAATTAAACTATTAAATATAAAATTATTACAATTGAACTACTAAGTAAACAGCGTGCTTTGTTAAAACATTTCTACGTGTCGATCGAAGCAGGCTTAAGTCATCAGAAGCATAATGTCTGCTTTCGGTGATAGCAAGTACATCCAAATTATCGTCACAAAAATTATTTTGCAAGCTGTTCATGTTAATTTGACCAAAATTTATATTATTTAATAATGGTAACAATATAAGAATTGTAATTTTTTAAACGACGTAGTAATTTTATCCTGTGGAAATTTTGAACGCCAAAATACGCAGTCGAAACAATGTTTTTTCTTACGCGTCTTGGAACAGTTTACAAATTATTAAAGCAGCGTATTTATAAAATAAAAAATTATTACAATTGAACAATTAAGTAAACAGCATAACAAAAAAAGGAAGATCATTAAAAGTATATTAGAAAAAATTGAAGATTGTTGGTAACTGAAAGTTGTCAAATGTGACCATATTTCAATTATATTGCAACTTGAGAAAATCATTTTTACTAAGGATTCTATTATCTATTGCGTTAATGACTTTAGAAAAATATCGTTTATTTTTTGCAGATTTTCCACTTTACAATTTGATGGATAGAATACCTGGTGAAGAATGTTCAACGAAAATCATCAATTTTTGCAAAATTATTCTAATGAATTCTCCTCAAGCATATTCCTGTCTATCTAAATTTTTTTCTTTGCCCGATATGAAGTAAGTTGTTTAATATATTTTGGTCCTGAGCAAATTTGTATAGTGACCCTTTATAAGTATAGTTAAATGTTGATATAAAAAAAATTATTTAGTAGAAAAATTAGATTTTTTTGACTTCATACTGTTCTGAAAGTTTTGTTTTAATGTTTTCCAGTTTTCATCGGTTAAATCGGTGTTTTTCATCCTTTTTCCTATTACTCTTATTAAATTATTTTATGACGTTTGCTACCCCAAGAACATTCGCACAAATTGTTTAGTTATTCATGAACCTATTTGACAAATACGCCGTTAGTCACGCGGTTCCATGGTCTGACCTTTGCATAGACCCGGCATCACAAATTTGCTCTATTGAGTGGCATCGCATAACAAGATGGCAGAGAAAACAAGTATATAGAAAGAACGGAAAAATTATTAAACCGCCGTACGCCATTGACAAAACTATAACCTGGAAGAATATGCAACCCAATGGAGGGTTTGTTGGATGAATATTTCACGCTTCTGTGACTACAAATTTGTAGTGTCCATTATTTAGGTCACTAATAAATATACTAATATCTATACTTTGTCCAAACTTTTATTAATAACATTGTAATTAGCATAGAACTGTGAAGAAATTAACCTAATATTTAATAAACCCAGATTTAATTTAACCTGTTTATTAATGCCGCTAGCACTATTAAATTATTTAAGTTTTCCCAGTTTATACAACCACTTTATTTACTAACAATTAAATAATTATTTATGTCCATTATTTAGGTCACTAATAAATATATTAATATTTATACTTTGTCAAAATTTTTTTAATTTTCCACCTACTCTTGTGTTAAAAGGTTTTTGGCTTCAACGATTTTTTCTAATGATTTCTCTGTTCAAATGACTTTTGATAATAGGATTTAACATTTAAATCATGAGAATAAAAAGCCAATGAAAATTTTTGGAAAACTCAAAGAAGATTATTATTGATGAGGGTAATTTAAGTGCTTTATCAGATAATCTCTCGAAAACGAAACTCTAGATGTATGCATTATTCATTGTAAAGCCATAAAATATTAACAGCCATATAGATAAAAATTTGATAACGTTATTTCAAATATATATCATAAAATTATAATATTTTCAGACAATTATTTGCAACCATTGGTCCAGGTGGGTTCTGCTTTAATTTGGTTTTTATTTATAAATTTTATTCTAAACGTTTATTGTTGTGCACAAACTCATAGAATAGTCCATTATCTTGTCCAATTTAAGTTATTAAAACTGCTGGCACTGTTAACACATGAATCATTTTTCTGAATCATTTTTGGTTCTAAATTATTTTTTTAAATACATTTTTCCAATTGCTTGTTTTAGTTTGTAGTATAGTGGTAATTTCGAAATAAATTGTGATGAAAAATACAGAAATATAATCATAAAAACAGATGATATCGTTTAATGTTTCTTCAATTAACATATCTTGATCAAACATTCATAAGCATTGTATTTCTAATATCACAAAAAATGCATGCACATTGGTTTGAGAACATCTGAAAAATTTTCTATATTTGTAATTTTAGCTAAATTACTTACATTTTGATTTTGAGTCCAATTTTAGGATATAATTTGCATCTATGATTATCTAAGTTAAGCTTAGTTGACAATTCGACGACGAAAATTTGTCTCTGTTTTACTCTTATGCATAAAGGAATGTTTACATAATTCTTACACGTCCTTTCGAGATGATTATATTATAAATAAAATCAGCTCTTCTTTCAGAGCATTACTTGTAAACAAAATAACTACAACGTAAGAAATTTTATTAAAATACAAATCAATCTCAACATATATTCATAGCGAGCTTCGTGGTTACCAATCTGCATCGAATAGAATAGTTGATGTCGATAAGATATTGTTTGATGGGGCTTGGTTCTCAAACTTTCAGTAGTTGATCGAGTCTGTTTCTTTGGCTGCTGATGAACAAAGGCTTAGATCTGCCTTCAAAAAGAGACTTGTTCCAAAATTTAGAACAGAAAACTTGTTGGAAGATATTGCTCAATGATAGGGAGAATGTAATGGAGGAAAGGGAAAGGTTTCGTAAAAAACTAAAATATCATTATTTCACATGACGATAGAGGGCGCTTATAAATGTCAAATACCAGTTTATTGACATTTCGTCAACCTTGATATCTTACGACTCATAAAATCCTTAAGATACCAATTTTTTGAATAAAAATAAACAACGGGAGCAACGGCTCAAAATGAATAATAATCTGCGCTTTGATTATGGAATCTTATTGATTGTTTTTGTTACATTTTGTAACTTTTTACAAAAGTATGAAAACTGTTGATACACATACTTCAAGTTGCGAAATAACGAAAAAAATGAAATAAACTTAATAACACTAAAATTTTAAGACTAGATTATATTGAAATGATTATATTTCCATAGCCCTATCTGTTGTACAACGTAAGTGATGCGTTACGTGCCTAGTTTCTTCTTGACTGTTCTTCCTCTATTGTACACTTGCATGCATTTTCTTTTATGCGCAACTGTCTGTCCACTGCAATCTCTACTTTATATTGTATCTTCATGATGTCAGTCAATCAATCTTTGTTTAGCGTCCAGAGACCCAGTTCTCCCGAGGTAGGACGTTGTTTTCTTTGCCATCAATTTTTTGCGCCAAATTAGACGATCAGTTGTATCCATTTCATTTAAATTTAGAGCTTTCATAGATTTAGAGCTTGATTGTTTGCGACCAGGACTTCTTTGGACGGCCTTTCGGACGTGTGCCAGGTACTTTAAAATCTGCAAGAGAAGTTATGGCACTGTTTCCACTTCGTTTGACATGACCAAACCACCGCAGATGGTGTTGCCGGCATTCGTCCTTTAAATCATCTAAAACAGCACGACGCAGGATTTCGGTAGATTTGATGCGGTCCTTCAGACTAATTCGTTGTATCCATCGGAGCAATTTCATGTCGGTTCGTTGAAGTTGTTCCAGTTTGGTTATCATTTGCCATGTTTCTGCACCATATAACAACACCGGACGTATCACAGATTTATAAAGTCTTGATCGTAGTTGTAGTGGGATGTCACGCCGCATCAATATAGAAGCAAGGAGATGCCATTTATTCCAGGCTACACGTATGCGTGCTCGAACGGCAGCTTCAGCTGTTCCAGTACAATCTAGAACATTCCCTAGATATTGAAACGATGTGATTTTCTCTACCTTAATGGCTTCAAAAGCATTGTTATTTCGTATTTGTTTTTGTGGTTTGATGCAAGCAGGACAAACAAAATTGGACATTTTATATAAAGTACCAATTATTTTTGAACAACGTTTGTGGCACCACTGGTTACACTACTGACACTTGATTTAATTGTTACCTACACCAGCTTTGCAAACTGAACAGGGCCATCGTCCAGTAGCTGTGGATTGGATGGGTTCACCAGTGACTGTTCATTGCTTTGGTTTTGCTGATGTTGACTTTGAATCCATGATCGGCGAGTCTGGTGTTCCAATCTGCAAACATCTGTGTTGCATTCTGCTCAGACGTGGCTGTTAAAACGATATCATCAGCATATATTAGATTCCAAATGTCACCAGTGCGTATCGGTTTTGTGATTTCTTCCATCACAGTTATAAATAACAGTAGACTGAGAATCGAGCCTTGGTGCACTCCAACGCCGATGTCAAATGCATCTGTGTTTCCAACCGTTGTGCTGACAAAAGTCTTAGTATTCGTATATACTGTATAGCTGTTGCTTGTTTGGTAAGGTGAATTAGTTACTATCCCGGTTTGTTGTTTAATTTTATTTCCGTGTTGTCTTCGATTGTCATTTGGACGCGTTTTACTTCAATTTGATTTGTCTGCAAGGCTTTCGTATATGACCTTTTTTTTGCCGCATGTTTGTATGTTTTTCTCTATCTCTTGATGGCGAAACCGTCGTCTATGGCCTTTTTTCCTCAATTCCAGCATGTTATTATGTCTTTCTCTGTCTGTTGATTGCAAAACCATCATATATGACTATTTTTTTGCAGTTCCAGCTTTCTGGTTGTTTGTAGTCTATCACACCCCCAGTGAATTTGCCTTATTCTTGTGTCGTTCTTGAACATCAACTTTGCTGATTCCAACGTCATACACTGCTCCAGAATTCCTCTGAGTGTTTTTTTCTTTGAGATTGCGAGGTCATTTTTTATATCTGGGCCTCATAGGGCTTGGACTAATGCTTTTATTGCTGTTCTGTCTCTGAAATCCGAGGTACCTGTTGGGTGCAGGCTTATCCTCTCTATGTCTTGTGCTAGTTGTTGAGCAGTTTCCTCCGGTTTCTGCATATGGTGGTTGAGCTGTGTCAAAAAGGTTTTTTTTTGTTCTCATAACGTCAGTTAGTATCTCGAAGTTGTCACGATGTTAGGCAAGGATTAATTGTGGAACTTTCAATGCAGAGGAATAACCGTGAACGGTGCTTTTTCTTTTGTTTCTATTTGTATTTTTCACTGGTACTTCCGCTCTAGCTCGTCGACTTATTCGTTTAATTCGTCCATTTTTTGGTCTATTTTCTGGATCAATTGCTGGTCGTTCTTTAACTACGCTTTGATATTTTTTTGTTCATTCTGTAAATCAAACTCTGTCAGGCGCGGAAAAAGTAACAGCATGCAAGGAATTGGAACGATGAATATAAAATTATGAATGTAGAACGTATAAGACGCATTTAGTGGGGGTAAAATAAAATAATAGGGGGAAAAAATTGGTAAAGACATGTAGAAAAAATGAACAGTAAAATAAGTATAAATGGTAATGTACGTGGTAATATAAATTGTAATACTACGGTAATGATAAATTGGATGTATCTTTTTTAAATTAGATGTATCGAGTTTCTCTAGTACAATCATTCTTTATTACAGAATTTTTTGATCTATCAAAAATTCGCTTTTGACATTAGTGTAATAAGTTGCACTATCGTTAAGGGTCAGTCTCCACCAACTTGAACCATGGTTCACGCCCGACCATCTCCGATTTTTTTTAAATTTGGATAGAAAGTATCTCAATATTTATCTGTTCGGAAACTGATAATTAATAAATAAATTTAGTGTATATTTCAATTATTCTTCATGTTATGAAAATTTTTGTGAAACACCCAATTTTTGAGTGATTTTTTCAAAACATGTAGAACGCCATATCTCTCAAACTAGACAATATACCTATACAAAGTTTTTTGTGCACATTAATGAAACAATGTAATAAAAAAAATTAAAATATATTTTCCAGAATCAACAGATTTTTTTTTGTAAATTTTTACGTTTTTGGCGAGTTATAACCCCAAATTTATCGTAAAATTAGTATTTGTTTTATTATATAGTTGAAGAACTTGTCTTAATTTAGAAACAAATTATCGTTAAAATTTGTTTTCAATTTTTTGAGCCATTGATCTTCAATAAGTCAAAAAATTATAAAACTAAATTGGTTTGGAGCCTTTTTTGACCATGAAAACACTTTTCTTTTAATTGTTTTCTATAGTACTTTTATAGCTTAACAACATATCCAAAAACAAAAATGGGCTCATATCATTATAGTGTTGTCAAAACCTAAACTTTAATTAAAATTATATCCGGATAAATGGGAAGACAAATGTTTCATGAAATGTTATTTATTTTGGTCTAAAATAAATTAATGGTGACATGTGCAACAATTTATTTTATCTACTATTTTAGATTTTTTTTAAGCATTTCCAATTGCTTTTTTGTCTCTACTCAAGAAACTTCAATACCTTTTAATTTCGCATCAACATATTTATAAAAATCTATTCAACTTTTCATTATTCGTCTATGCCAGCTCTTGTAACCAATTTTTTCCTTTTCCAATCCATTGTAAGGACTTTTTCTGTTGCTAAAAATTGTGTGGCAATTTAGTTTATGATATATTTAATCTGAAAAACTTAGGCATTGCCTATTCTCCCCATAAAAAAAACATTCCTTTGAAACAACATTTCTCATGTTTTGTAGTGGTTGAAGACGCCTGGTTCGTTGACTTGGAACTTATTCAACATTGCTGCATAAATGATCCTCGTATCATTATTAATTTATTGGTATACTTTGAGCATAATATTAATTTTAATCTGATTTAATAGATATTCCGAGTACTATAACTCTTGGCCAAATGATCCAGGAAGCATCAGCTCAAGGTGTTGTCACGGACAGTGTTGCTAAAAAACTTATTAAATATCATGGTAGTTAGTTTTGTTAAATATAAGTTTTATAATTGTTTTATAATAATCTTACTTTATCTAAATGCATTTTTCTTATTATTTAAATACTGGTAGATTGTCACTTGACTCCATTTGCCAGCAGCACGGTAAATGACAATGGACAAGCAATATCGTGCATCTATTTTAATTCGCTTCCATTGTTTAATTACCTCACACAGTACCTCCCGTTACCAAATATTGTACTCGTTCCAAAGTATGTTTTTTTTCAAATTTGCATTTTTAATCGTGGTATATACAAAGTGATCTGACATGAAGCATGCGGGTGTAAAGAACATAATTCCATATTCACTTTTGGCCAGAGAGTCAATGATGTAATTTAAAATCATTTCACATTATGAAATGATCTTTGGAAAAATATATCTGTTTGTAAACACGATAGTGGTGAACACGTAAACAACTGTGATTAAATGTATTCTGAAGAAACAGTTGACAACTTGAGACAATTGGCTGTGTGTTGCTATTAATTTCTAAGTTTGTTGTTGCTTTTAATTTCCCATGCTAGCTAAAAGCGCCTTTTACACATATAACGGAAACTTTCTTTTGCTTCATTTTGCTCATCTTTGTTAAATTTGTACAATAAAAAATACTTTATTTCAAATATTATGAAATTATATTATTAATATAAAACTTGGATAAGTAATGTAAAAATGTCAGTGTATGACAGAATCATTCCACATTATATTCACAATCTTTGTAGTTTTTTTAAATTAGTTGTTTTTAATTTTTCTTGTTTTTTTTTTACTCAATCTCTTCAATCTAAATTTATTTTTTCACCTGTGACAGGTTTAATCCTTCTAAATCAGGTCAGTTGTCAACATGTTTTGTCAACATCATTGTTCATGTCAAAAATTTATCTGTCCGGAAACTGATATTTTATAAATAAATTTAGTGTATATTCATGATTGTTGATAGGTGACGTAGCGAAGAGTCCAACTGCTTCTAGGAATCTTATAAATGACGATGAAGTAACATTGGGCAATCATAAAAATAGTTCAGGTAAAGATGAAAAGTGTCAAGTGGCACAAACGATTGAGAACTCGCAAGAGCAGTTTTATGATGACTTTAGTGACCAATTTTTCATGGGTTTATGTCCGAAAACAGGTTTTTCTTATCGATTTTTCTGTATAAAACTTTCCAAAATTTTGTAAGATTTGAAAGTTGGTTTAGATGTCATTCCTTGTTTTAGACAACGGTTACTTTTTTATAAATATACCTAACATTTAATAAAATCAGGTAAGAACATCATGAAGATGCAGGTAGACATGGAAGGCTTTCTCCCAAATGAACTTTCGGTCAAGGTAGTCGGCAGCACTTTAACAATCAGTGGTTGTAAAGAAGATGAAATACAGAAAATCGAATTCATGAGAAATGTAGTTTTACCATCATACGTGGATTCTGACCAAGCTGGATGTTATTATTTCAAAGGTTGCATGGCCATCCATGCCCCTATCTCTAATTTAGAAGCCGCCAACCAAGCTCAACAGAATCAAGTAAAATTAAGTTCTAAAAAACAATCTTTCATCACAATCACACAAAAAAAGTCTACGCAAAACTACAATGAAAATTTGTCAAATCAGTTGACTGATTCGTCATTTGAAAACGCAGACAATTCTTCTGGTTCTGTCACCTCAAAAAAAACAAATGGTAACAACCATAAATCAGTAGTTTCATCAAAGAACACAGTACATACGAACATTCCGTTTAATGTTGCCGTTTTAGTAAATGTGGAAGGTCATGAATACATCAGTCTCGTGGTGGAAGTGAGCAAACTGTTTAAACCCAATGAAATTGTTGTAAAGGTTTGCATTTTTCATTGATTGATTTTTTTTCACCAGTAAAAATACTTTAACACCATTAATAATAATAACAACTTGAGAGTTTTATACCGATAGAAATTTGTTATTTTGGGTTAACGAAACTAAAAAAAATACTTACATTTTTCAATTAGTTTATATTTTTCAAATAGTTGACATTTTTCAAGTAGTCGTACTTCTACTTGGAGTCTTAATAATTGTGTCGCATTATCAATCTACTGTTCATTCATTTTTTTAAGGTACGAGAAAACAAAGTTGTTAGTGTCACTGGGGAAACGAGAAGCACCGATGAATCAAAAAAGAGCAGGCTGTATGCGTTTATTGAAAGAGAATTTGATTTACCGAAGAAAATTGATCGTAAAACATTAAAGGCAGGTTGCACTGGTGATGGCTTGCTTAAAATCTTTGCCAGAGTTGCCACTTAATATTACAGTCAATATTTCAATATGAACTGAACTTAATACATTTTCGACTGTTTTTTTTGTTTTACTGTTACGTGTGTTCTTCGATACGTCGCTAACAAAGTTCTTGCTAAATCGTTCATTGGTGCAAAGTTCAAAAAAATTATCATGAATTTCACACCAAAATATCTTACATTCTTAGGACGGAAAAGTTAATTTGGTTTACGTACGTCTTAAATAAACTTGTATTCTATCAATTTATATAGTCTACAGGAAATTTTAAAGATGCAGTAATCTATATGGCTCCGTATGTCTATGTAATCAGCGGATATGTGCAGGGTGTGTGCAGTGCCGGCTCGAGGTATTTTGCCGCCCGAGGCAAGACCCCAGTTTGCCGTCCTAGCTAAAAAGCACCAATATATTAAAAAAATACCTTAAAGTAAGATTAAGAGGAACTTACAAAATCGTATATTTGCAAAACATTAAATCCTGACAAGGAACAAACTTCCGATATAGAAAATAATAATGATCAGACATAATGTGAGCAGATACAATATTTGTCAAAATATTAATAAGAGGTGTTTGAGAGCGAACTCTGGTGAGTAAGTTAATGAGTAGAGTGAAGTGATATGAAAAAAATTGTTTTTATTGCCATAATCTAAATTTACATTAAAATCGCCAATTATGTTTGTTTGCAGTTTGGAATTAATAAGCTCAAAATTATTTTAAAATTTTAAGAAATCTGAATTTGGTGGTCGATATAAGACTACATTTCTGACAGGTTTAGATTTAATGTCAGGTAAGTTAGAATTAATATTTAAATTAATTAGAGTAATCGATATTGATACAATAAATGCATAGATTATTTATATCATCATTAATTAATTTGTAATTAAGAGAATTGTTAGTAAATGAAAAAAACACCTCCGCCCCTTTTGGAATCCCTTACATGACCCTCAAAACGATAATAAACTTATAATATCTTTAAAAACATTCAAATTTTTTAATTCATTAAGATAATTAAAGATGAAACATAAAAATTCTTCCACGTGCAATGATCTTGTCACCTTTGCAAAACCAAATGGCGTGACTTATTACCAATTTCGTAAACTTAAAGATTTTTACAATAAGGTTGAGAAAAAATTTTCGATACTCCAAAACACATATAATAAATAAAAACAAACCCACATATACCCAGTGGATCATCCCGTAGATGGACAGTTTTGAAAAATATTCTTTGAAAAACAATCTTTCCAAAACTTTCGAGTGCAACAAGATGGGAAAGAGGATTGAAGCTGTGCGACCTTTTAGATATTGTGCTGGAGAAATCTTTGATGCTCTTTTTGAAATCAGCCAGGACATTTCTTATGATTTCTTATAAAAGAACAACTGGAAAAGGTCATAGAGCAACATTTGCATGAAGAACAAGCAGGCTTCAGAAAGGACAGAAGTACGATCCAACAAATTCTGATGTTGGGACTGCTGATAGAAGATGCAAAAAGTTGCGGTCAGAAAATCAACCCTTGCTTTGTTCATTTTAAGAAAAGGTTTGATTCTGTCTGTCATGAAGGTTTGTGGGCAACATTTGAAAGTATGGGGACATCAGAAAATCTGGTCAAAGTACTGAAAGGGCTTTATGAAGAATCAAAAATGTCGGTAATAATAAGTACAGAACTCGTGGATTGGATAAAGGCAGAAATTGGAAGCAGACAGGGCGATCCAATATTACCAATACTATTCATAACATTGTTAGAAAGAGCAATGGAAAATTCGGAATTGGCTGGAATTGACATAAGAAGGAGAACTGTTAAAGATCTCAGGTTCGCAGACGATATAGACGTTCTAGCTTCCAGTGAAGAAGGTTTACAGAAGCTAATTGAACTAACACATGTTGGTGGAAAAGATCACGGACAAAACGAAGGTGATGATTACGGGGAAAGACAGAAACATTGCGGAATTTCAGATAGAATCAGAAAAACTCGAACAAGTAAACCAGTTTGTGTACCTTGGCAGTCATATAACCTGTGACAACAACTGAACAAAAGAAATTGACAGAAGGATGGCAATAACCCATGGAATGTTCGCAGCATTGAAAGAAATATGGAAAAGTGGAAATATATCTATAAAAACAAAGTTGAAAATGATAGAATTTTACGTTTTTTTGAGCTTGCTCTATGCACGTGAGACATGAACAATAAAGAAAAGAGACAAAGACAGATTGGAAGCATTTCAGATGAAGTGTTACCGAAATTTGTTGGAAATCAGTTGGAGGCAGAAAGTAAAGGACGAAACCATCAGAAATCAACTTGGAAGACAGAAAAGTGTATATGACAAAGTCAGAGAAAGAAAATTAGGATTTTTTGGACACATTTGTAGAATGAGGGAAAACAGATTGATTAAGATGGTACTAATGAGGAAAAGAGATTGGAAGAAAAAAGTTGGTAGACTTGCAGAGAAATGGATAAATAACCTTACTGAATGGACTGGTGTTGGTATTCTGAATTCAATAAAACTGGCCAAAGATAAAAAAAGGTTTTTGGAAAGAAAAAAACATGTAAAAAGCATGCTTAGATGTACACCATCGGCCTTAACTGTCCCCTGATGGGCAAAGGAGGATCATTGATTTTTTATGATCCATCTTCACGTCATGAAGCAGAGGTATTAACTTATAAAATCCAAAACTTTAAATTTTGCTGTTGTATTGTGATATGGTTCAATATTTTGAACCAAGTAAACTTAGCAAGCAAAGTCATTCAGAATAATGAAATTGACATTTCTGAAGCCAAACAAATTGTGAACAAAACTGTTAACTTCTTAAAGTGATGTATCGCTCAGATGAAGCTTTTGAAAAAGTTATTTCTGATGCAGAATTAATCGCAGCTGAATTAGATTTGGAGACATCATTTGAAGTTTCTATTAGACCTAGGTTTAAAAAAACAAATGTTATCTTATGAAGCTCGAGATGATCCCATTACAAATCCAAAAGATAGATTTAAAATAGAATGTTTTAATTGCATTTTGGATAGTGCCATAAATTTGTTTGAAGAAAGATTTAACCTGTGAACAAATTGATTGATGCCTTTCAATTCCTGCACGATATTGCAAATATTAAAAAAGAATGTTTAAAGGAAAGTCTTAGAGAAAAATATTTAAATTTAAACAAAATATTAAGTACAGATACTACGACAGATATTGATGTCATGGAATTATTAGATGAATTACCTGCATTATCAGAATTGATTGAACCAAAAGCATCACAATTAAAAGTACTAGAGTTTATTTTAAGAAACAATTATTTCACTCCAAATGTTTCAATTGCTTTACGAATTCTGTGAACACAGCCGGTACCAGTTGCAACTGGAGAGCGTAGTTTTTAAAAACTGAAATTGATTAAAGATTAAACAGGTCTTTCTTTAACTTCCATAGAAAGTGATAATACTAAAAAATTATATTTTACTGAATTACTGGTTTTGCATCTGAAAAGAATAGGAAAGCAAATTTCTTTCACTAAGTCATGTTAAAATATGCCCATTTTGCTTGTTTTTGTGTTTGTGTCGGACAGATCAGTGCAGAGAGTGGATCACTAAAAGCAAAGGTGAACAAATGAAATCTCTGTATCGTATAGCAAAACAAGCAAAGTGCACGAAAAAAGACAGTTGATGCCTCATGCATCAAAAACGACAAAATGGTTCTTGAAGAAGATGAGATCAAGCTACAGTGGAGAGAATACTTCAACCGTTTGTTAAATGAAACAAATCCCATCAATGTTCCACCCATCGAAGGTCCGATTCCAGACATCACTGTAGAGGAGCTTACAGAATACAAAAGCCCTGAAAGCTATGAAGGATGGAAAGGCAGCAGGGCCCTTTGGACTCACAAATGACATTATCAAAGCATCTGATACTGAAGGTATCCAAACGTTACTAAAACTTTGCCGAGAAGTGCGGAGAAATTGCTCAATGGAACTATAGTTCCATTCAGTCGGCATGAGAGTTTCGCTATACAAAGGCAAAAGTGATCCATTGAACTGTTCATCATATCGTGGTATACGTCTGTGAGAACACACCCTGAAAATTGTCGAGAAAATCATTGAGAGAAGATTAACGTCGTGCATCACAATCGGGAATTATCAATTTGGTTTCCTAGCTGGTAAATCAACAATTGATGCAATTCACATCCTTCGGCAACTGCAAGAGAAGTACCTCGCAAAGCATCAACAACTATCACACATTTTTATAGACCTTGAAAAAGCAATTGATCAAGCTCCCCGTGAAGCAATCAGGTGGAGTCTACGTCGACAACTCATTCCAGCACAACGGTTGGAAACACAGATGCATTTGACATCGGCGTTGGAGTGCACCAAGGCTCGATTCTCAGTCCACTGTTATTTATAACTGTGATGGAAGAAATCACAAAACCGATACGCAAAGGTGACATTTGAAATCTAATATATGCTGATGATATCGTTTTAACAGCCACGTCTGAGCAGAATGCAACACAGATGTTTGCAGATTGGAACACCAGACTCGCCGATCATGGATTCAAAGTCAACATCAGCAAAACCAAAGCAATGAACACTGGTGAACCCATCCAATCCAGAGTTACTGGACAATAGCCCTGTTCAGTTTGTAAAGCTGGTGCAATTCAATCAAGTGTCAGCAGTGTAACCAGTAGAGTCACAAACGTTGTTCAAAAATAATTGGTACTTTATCTAAAGTGTCTAATTTTGTTTGTCCTGCTTTCATCAACCCACAACAACAGTTTCAAAAAAGCAATGTTTTTGAAGCCATTAAGGTTAGATAAAGTCACATCGTTTCAATATCTAGGGGATGTTCTAGATTGTACTGGAACAGCTGAAGCTGCCGTTCGATCACGCATACGTGCAGCCTGAAATAAATGGCATCTCCTTGCCTCTATATTGATGCGGCGTGACATCCGACTACCACTACGATCAAGACTTTATAAATCTGTGATACGTCCGGTCTTGTTATATCGGGCAGAAACATGGCCAATGACAACCAAACTGGAACAACTTCAACGAACCGACATGAAAATGCTTCGATGGATGCAACGAATTAGTCTGAAGGACCACATCAAATCTACCGAAATCTTGCATCGTGCTGGTTTAGATGATATAAAGGACGAAAGCCGGCAACACTGTCTGCGGTGGTTTGGTCATGTCAAACGAAGTGGAAACAGTGCCATAACTTCTCTTGCAGATGTTGAAGTACCTGGCACACGCCCCAAAGGCCGCCTAAAGAAGTTCTGGTCGCAAACAATCGAGCAAGATATGAAATGGATACAACTGATTTTCTAATTTGGCGCAAAAAGTTGATGGCAAAGAAAACAACGTCCTACCTCGGGGAATCGGGTTCCTGGACGCAAAACGAAGATTGATTAGTATATACACTAGATTATCAACATATATATATATATATATATATATATATATATATACATGGTCACAAATGCAAATTCATGGTTTTCAAATTTAGTTATATTAGTAAAAGTAAGCAGTGGCCAGTGGCGGAGCTAGACAAATTTGAAGGAGGGATTAAAATTTTGAGATTTATTGTTGCCGTGTAGCCAAAATTTCGCTGGTGGCCTTTTTTCTACCTGTGCTTAAAGTGAGTAGATCTGTATTTCACTTAACGCAGGCAGGCAGTATGTATACATAATAGTTGATGGAAGTATACGAAAACACGAGTGAAACTAGTAAAAAAAACTGTTGAATAAAAATTTTAGTTGATATTTAAACTGAAAAAAAGAATGCAGATATAATGCATATAAAGGTTAAAATTTGTAGTATATATACTTAATATTCAACATATATAATTTGATATATACGTTTGATATATGTTTGCAAAAATCATTTATCTGTCTCAGATAAATACATCTGAACTTTCAATTAACATTACGTATACGTCCACTATATAAAGTCCACTAAGAATAACTGTTTCCAGACTATGTCGCCATTTTCAATTATTAATTTAGGCTTTTTTTATTACATTGGTACTTTCTGAATAATAATAATGTCATTTTATATAGCGCCATGGCAAGCGACTGAGGTGCATTATTATTATAACAAACACAGTGTGTCGTTACAAGTGAATCCGTATTACACACGTTTTTACATTCGAATACAGACATTGCATCAACAATGCCAGACAACTAATATACTCGTATAAGTGCTGTAAATGCAATATAAGTGCAATTTCCATTGGTTAATTCTGTAGATTCACTCGCAAAAAAATTGGTTTATTTAATCATGAAAAGTAAGTTCGGATTGTTACGTTGCTATCTTTCGAAAAAATTATTTCTTTTTATGTAAAAAAGTTATAAGCAATAGGAATGGAGGTACGTGAAAGCTAATAAATCTTCTCTAAAACATTTTGGTCGTTAAAAAACTGAATCAACGTTGATGAAATACATTTCATTCTTCCTTTGAACATTCTGCAAAAAAATTAAAAGTTTAAAAACTAACACATTTTATTAGATAAAAAGTGCATAAAAGGTACGGCATATTATTTTAGACAATAGGATTGTACATTCGCGGTAACAATCAGCTGACTACTACGATTTGCTCACAGTGCCTGTTCTTTATGCTGCCCACACCAAAACCAAAGACTAACATTTCGACTATTCGACTCGGTTGTTGTTACGCACAAGTGTGTGCGCGTTGTTCCTTTTTTGAAACAGCTTATGTAGCTTTTAAAAAAACTTAGTTGCAGCTAAACAAAGAACATTAAAACGCAATTACTGAAGTAAGACTTTATGATGAGCGAGTTAGCTTAGTTGGTAAAAGTCTCACGCTGTTATTACCGTTTGGCCTTAAAGAATATCTTACGCCGTGCTTGCTCGTGCATACATAATGTGTATATGTATGTCGTACAATGTGGATAATACAGCCATAGAGGTACCAAAGTTTAATTATAAGTATAGAATAACATGTAGAGCTTTGCGTTTATGCATAATAAAAACAAAAGATAAAGTACGCCCTTAGAATTTTTGGCACCCCTTAACTGAAATTCGTTCTTGTTTTAATTTTTTAAGTTATAAACAACTAGCTTACAAACAATAAAAATATAAATTTTACAACTATTTTTACTAAAATAAAAATACGATACTTACATAATGTTGTCGAAAAAAGATAACCAAATTTATTAAACGTCAACTTTTCTAGCTTTTACTAAAACAAACACTATCGTAATTTCTTTCTTTTTTTTATTATTCTTCAAAAATCAGGGTCTGACAGACGCAGAAACTGTTACAGCATGCCAAGCAGTAGTACAAAATTAAACAAATAAGCAAATAAATAAATAAAAAAAACGGAGAAAGAAAAATGTTTAAACATGAAAAATAAAATAGAATAAATAAAAAATAAACAATAATAATAAAATAAAGAAAATAAAATAAATTGACAATAAAATGAAGTAATGGCACAAAAACGCAAATTAATAGACTAGATGATGACTTAGTGAGCTGATCGATATATAAAAACTAGTTGTGTGAATGATAAAGAGTAGAGCTAAAGAAAGTGGAATGACTCTTATTAGAAAGAAAATTTATTATTATTATGTTATCAGGTAGGGAAGAGAGGCTAACTTATTTGAAAATGAGAAGTGATTGAGCGTATCAAAAGCTTTAGAAAAGTCGAGGGCAATATCAAAATCTTCAAAATCTAACTTGTCAAATTAATTATCTAAAATGCTGAGAAAAAATTTTCCAATATGTTAACGTACAAAAATTGTTTATATTCATATTTAATTGATTTCCAAAAAATATTAATTAATCATTAATGATATATTTATACTATACATAATATACATTCAATTTTAAACAAAAACAAGATCATTTGGGTATTCTTGTACAAACAAACAAATTCATTCCTAAAGTAACCCAGGTTATATGACCGCGTTTAATAGGTAGTGGAAAAGGTTATATTTTTGTAATTTTTTATTATTTAAAAGTTTTTAGATATAGTATTGGTTTTGTATAAGTGTACTTGAAAATAGGCACCCAGGGCAATTGCCTAGGTTTGTTAGTTTTTGCTACACAAATGAAGCAATATGCTAAACCATTTTTTCTATCCTTGGCCAATTTTTTTGAATTCACAGTCCCATACACGTTCATTATGTAATACCATCTATCAATTATTTTGGCAAATTTTCTGTCTCCAATTATTACCAGTTCATTCTGTGATACCATCCATCAAATTTTTTGGCAAGTTTTTTGTCCCCAATTATTTTCAATAATTTTTATCCGACTCCGACACTCTGGTTTTGCATACATAAAATACACAGATGTCTGTTATTTCAACTTTATTTCAATATTACGTAGAAGATATTACCATTTTTTCTAAACTAAAACATTTCTTGTCCAATGGCTAGTTTTTTGTCAATTCTGAACAATTGTTGTTGCTGACGTAGTACTCTGAGTCTCATTTTTAATTACTTGTATTTGACACCAAAGTAATTGTAATTATACATTGTATTTGAAAATTTAGAAGTACAACGTACAAGTAAAATACTTTACAAAAAATTCACAGAATTTACAATATGAAATTTAAAATGTCTTATTTAGAAATTTTAGTCAAAATTGGACCGGTTTTGTATATGAACCAGATTTTTATCACCTAAATTTTAATATACAATGTTTGCATCTGTGTTTTTGTATATAATCGTACACACGCATGAATATCCACGCTTACACGTTGTTCATTGTTTACATGTGAACATGTATGTAAATGTATAATAATCAATAAAGCATTTGCAGCGGATATTAATAGATCAATATAGTTAGAAAACCTGTGATCTTTTATAGTTTGGTTTCCCAAAGCAATTCCTCTCAAAATATTTCCATTTCTCTATTGCATTTCCCATTGACTCCGTCAACAGTAGTAGTTATAATAGATCGCATTGTAGGTTTCCAATTTCTGCTTTGATCCAATCTTATCCCTGTATTTGAACTAGAGCCCTGCGCGGTTGGAATTTTCAAAAACCGCAACCGCACAAAACCGCAACATTTGAAACCGCACAAAACCGCAGCGTTGAAAACCGCAACCGCACCACCGAAAACCGCAACCACACCGCAAGAAAAAACAACATTAATGCTTTTATTGACATTATAAATCACAACTATCTACATCCAAATCACTATACTCTA
>NW_008703571.1:3382465-3389040 GCF_000326865.2 Helobdella robusta
ATTTTTTACCTCGGACATTTTATAAAATAATCGATAATTAACCACGCCGTAAATAAAATAACAACTTCTTTCAAAGTAAACAGGAAAAAGAAAATGGTTGCTTCAACGGCTTCCAAAGATATTAAGATTTTAATATATAAAATTATTACAATGATAATGCAATTTTTAAAATGTTATGGACGAACAAAAATATTTAACAAAATTTTTGCGGTCACCGCGGTTTTGATAAAAAACCGCATATTTCAAAACCGCAACCGCGTAAAACCGCATGATTTTGAACCGCAAACCGCGCAGGGCTCTAATTTGAACTTTCATGATGTAACAAGTTTTTCCAGAGTTGTCAGTTTTTCATGTCTGACCAAGCCAAATGTTTTTTTTTAAATCTTAAAGATTGATAGATTGTTTGTCCACTGCTTTTTACATCCTCCATCAAAATGTTTTAACGTAAGAATTTGCTGGATTTACTTGTCTTTTTTTAGACTTGCTTGCTTTTCACTCAGCTATTATTCTCTACATGGTTCAATTCATTCTTTCAAGATAATACGTAAGTGAAGTGGTGTTGATCAGTAATTATTGAAATCTTTCAAATTGTACTTAATGGAAGCATAATTATGACTTATTTGCACCATAATTGTGATCCATTTCTGTTCTTGAGGCACAAGCGTTATTATCAGTTCAATTAGAATGCTATTTTTCTATGTGCTATTTTCATTTTTTCATGCTTTTATCATTTCTTCCGCCGTTATTTCAGTTTCATCGTTGGTTATCTTTTTTTATCAAACATTCAAGCGTTTCACTTTGTCATTTTGTGTGTAAATAGATATTCAAAATATTATATCTTTAATCTTTACTTATCGACCTAGCAATCATTCTACCCATAGATATAGATACAGATCCATCCATCCATCCATCCATCCATCCTCCCTACGTACTACCTACCTAAAGCATCAACAACTATCACACATTTTTGGAGACCTTGAAAAAGCATTTGATCGAGTTTCCGTGAAGCAATCAGGTGGAGTCTACGTCGACAACTCAACCCAGAATATCATGTTCGACTTGTAATGGAAATGTATACGAATACTAAGACTCTCGTCAGCACAACGGTTGGAAATACAGATGCATTTGACATCGGCGTTGGAGTGCACCAAGACTCGATTCTACTGTTATTTATAACTTTATATCTTCATATCACAAAACCGATACGCACTGGTGACATTTGGAATCTAATATATGCTGATGATATCGTTTTAACAGCCACGTCTGAGCAGAATGCAGCACAGATGTTTGAAGATTGGAACACCAGACTCGCCGATCATGGATTCAAAGTCAAAACCAAAACCGAACATCAGCAAAACTAAAGCAATGAACACTGGTGAACCCATCCAATCTATAGCTACTGGACGATGGCCCTGTTCAGTTTGTAAAGCTGGTGTAGGTAACAATACAATCAAGTGTCAGCAGTGTAACCAGCGTTGTTAAAAAATAAGTGGTACTTTATCTAAAGTGTCCAATTTTGTTTGTCCTGCTTGCATCAATCAACAACAATAAATTCGAAATGGTACTGTTTTTGAAGCCATTAAGGTAGAGAAAGTCACATCGTTTCAAACTGAAGCTGCAATTCAATCAAGTGTCAGCAGTGTAACCAGTGTCACAAACGTTGTTCAAAAATAATTGGAAAGTGTCCAATTTTGTTTGTCCTGCTTGCATCAATCAAGTCACATCGTTTCAATATCTAGGGGATGTTCTAGATAATACTGGAACTGCTGAAGCTGCCGTTCTAGCACGCATACGTGCAGCCTGGAATAAATAGCATCTCTTTGCCTCTATATTGATGCGACGTGACATCCCACTACCACTACGATCAAGACTTTATAAATCTGTGATACGTCCGGTGTTGTTATATGATGCAGAAACATGGCCAATGACAACCAAACTGGAACAACGACGAAACATGAAAATGCTCCGATGGATGCAACGAATTAATCTGAAGGACCACATCAAATCTACCAAAATCCTGCGTCGTGCTGGTTTAGATGAAATAAAGGACGAATGCCGGCAACACCGTCTGCGGTGGTTTGGTCATGTCAAACGAAGTGGAAAATCCTGCGTCGTGCTGGTTTAGATGAAATAAAGGACGAATTCCGGCAACACCGTCAAACGAAATGGAAACAGTGCCATAACTTCTCTTGCAGTCCTGGTCGCAAACAATCGTGCAAGACATGAAAGCTCTAAATTTAAATGAAGTGGATACAGCTGATCGTCTAATCTGGCGCAAAAAGTTGGCAAAGAAAACAACATTCTACCTCGGGAAACCGGGTCTCTGGACGCAAAACGAAGATTGATTGATGTTATAACTACCACCTACCTAAGTAGATCTATTTACCAGTAGATCTATCTATTAGTAGTTCAATCAGTAAATATATCTATCAATAAATCTATATATCAGTATATCTAAATATGAATAGATCAATCGTTTCTTTTTTAATAATTTTTGAATCTTTTTGAATCATTTTTGTTCTTTCAGTTATCTTCTTTTTATTATGTCCTGCCGACTCTCGTCGGATGTATTTTTATTTCCTAACAACTAATTTAAAATGCTACAACGGTTTTTTGATTTTGCGGTGTGTTTCAAATTAGAAAAAAACTATTTTTGAGTCTTTCTGAAAAAAATTGTGCAAATTTCATTAACTGCAGACGAAAAATTTTTTAATAATCAAAAAGTGATTAAAAATAAATTTTTGAAAAGATTTTTATTCTAGCCAGAATTTAAACATTTATGAGCTTGAACGCATATATAAAAGTTGTAAAACGGCCTTTTTAGCCAATTTGAACCAGCTTCTGATGCATGTAGAGTTTTAGTTTAAAATTTAATTTCACGCAATTGCTGCTTTGATATATATTATTTACATACTATATGAAGTATGTAAATATCAAAATTGAATATAATATCAAAACATAAAGTAATAAAGAAAGAAGATTAAAAAATTGTAAAAATATTAAATAGTGCAATTATTTTCGGTTATTAAAAAACATCTTAAAATTATTATACTATCTAATAAGTTAAATATTCATATCATACATGAATACATTATTTAAATTGTTAGATTGAAAAATTTACTGATTTTAAATTGATTGATAATTATAAAGTTATTGTTGGTTGATTAAAGTTATTTATGTTTAAAGTTAAAATGTCTCTAAAAAAGTTCTGATTTGTAAATTTTTTTTCTCATTTCTTGTCTTAAAAACGAATGATCGAAATTTGTAATTTGTCGTTAGCTATCTTCATAATAATGATAATAATAATACAAATAATAAACACATCTTTTAAATATCGTTTTCATAAAAAATTGTTTTATTTC
Organism: Helobdella robusta; assembly: GCF_000326865.2. Classification (NCBI taxonomy): domain Eukaryota; kingdom Metazoa; phylum Annelida; class Clitellata; order Rhynchobdellida; family Glossiphoniidae; genus Helobdella; species Helobdella robusta. Next base: position 3,385,828 of record NW_008703571.1, read on the forward strand.
TGGCCGAGCTAGGTTTTCCAAGTTTGGGTATTTTAAGTTTAGTAACGATAATGATAAATTTTTTTACAAATAAAATACCAAGATCATCGAATAAAATATTTAAAAACAAGCAGTTACCTGTCGATGTCTTTGTCAAGCTTAAGGATTTAAGGCTATTTAGAACTGCATCCTCAGATTCTTCGTTGGAGTTGAACAAACCTTTACCTCCAACGACTAATCTTTCAGTCGTCAGCAGTTGTTGCTTAGTATTAGTCACTCTTCTGCGCACATGTGCACCATTCTCTAGCCGTTCTTCGTTTACTTGAACATCAGTGGAAATTTCAGGATCGGTGGAAGAATGATCAAAATATCTAGTAAAATGTTGGTTGTTTGAATAACACGGAACCAGCCCACCATCGGACAGCTCAGGAAACGGTTCATCTTCCCCAACGCCTTCCAATATAACACGTTTAATAACCGTTTGTTTTTTGTTGGTTTTAACAATTTTTCGACAAACAAAAGTTCCATCGGGCAGAGTATCTTCATATTCGGAAGTTTCAGTTTCCAGAATAGGATCTTCTTCTATTGTATTTGTAAATACAGTGATTGGATGAAAATTATTATTTGAATTTTCAACCTCTCCAGTGAAAATTAAAGAATCCAAGCTTGACGATTTACTGGAAGAGTTAGAAATATCTGAGAAATAATCTTCTGTGATAAGCTGTTCAATAATTTCTCCATCTGGTCCAATCGTTCGCTTCATAGCCGTCCTAAATTTATTTAAACGTTTGTCATGATGAGAAACATTGTTAATAACACTCCACTGCTCATCTGTTTCAAAATCGTCAGTTAAAAAAGTGCACAGATTTTTCTGAAAACTAGAATCAAACATAGGACGAATAACAGCAGTTTCATCAACAATAGTATCATATTGACGCAAAACCATACTGTCAAACGAAGGACTGGTCTGAGGGAAAACTGACAAAAAAACGGAAAAATATATATTTAAATATAAAACGGCAAAATATATATAAAACATAAAACCAACATTGATCAGTAGACACAAAAAGATTTCTAATTCCAGAATAATCATCAAGCAAAGATATCACTTTTTCGTCTGCATCAAACATCGGTTTCAATACTGTTTTTTTCACGAGTTTTTTCAACATCAAATTTTGACCATGAGGTTCATCAACTTGGCAGGTTTCCGTTTCAACGTGAACCTTACCGACGGAAGCATTGTTAAATCCAGGAGCAATTACGATTAGTTCTTCAATTATATCAGCCTGAGAATCTTTTAAACATGGATTCTTTTTAAAAAATTTCCTAAAAGCGACCGAACCGTCGCTCAACTCTTTTCTCTGCGGTTCAATTTCTTGAATGACGTAAGATGGCACATCTATCAATTGAAACTCCTTTGCCAGCTGATCCTGTATAGGCTCGGCAAACAGTTGTTTCTTGGGTTTTACAGTTTTCTTATTTATTTCTCGTTTAACGCAGCCGTCATCTTTCAAGTTTTCGCGTATCTTGTAGACCCTAGTGACAACCTCTACGTCGTCGTCGGAAAGACCAGGAACGTTCGTCTCGACGATGTTTTCCACAAATACGTCTGGTTTATCGGGGTTTTGAACAACTTTTTTGAAAACTTTGCTTCCGTCTGGTTTGCTCGTACCAATTTCAAAATCGCGTAAGTCGATATTAGGAATTACCTTTTGTAAAAAGACTAGTTCCGAGGATAACGATTCTATGTTGCCAATAGGCAATGCTACTGCATTTTCGTCCGATTCAACCATCGGTTTTAACACAGTTTTCCTCACGAGTTTTTTAGCAAACCTGTTTGGGCCAATAGCCTCTTCAACTTCGCTGCTTTCCGTTTCGACGTGAATTTTATCAGCAGACGTTTCGTCGAATCCAGGAGCAATTTCGATTATTTCTTCAATTATATCAGCCTGAGTATCTGTTATACCAGTCTTTTTTTTAAAGCACCTGCTAAACGCGATAGAACCGTCGCTCAACTCTTTTCTCTGCGGTTCACTTTCTTGAATGACGTAAGATGGCACATCTATCAATTGAAACTCCTTTGCCAACTGATCCTGTATAGGCTCGGCAGACAGTTGTTTCTTGGGTTTTACAGTTTTCTTATTTATTTCTCGTTTAACGCAGCCGTCATCATTCAAGTTTTCGCGTATCTTGTAGACCCTAGTGACAACCTCTACGTCGTCGTCGGAAAGACCAGGAACGTTCGTCTCGACGATGTTTTCCACAAATACGTCTGGTTTATCGGGGTTTTGAACAACTTTTTTGAAAACTTTGCTTCCGTCTGGTTTGCTCGTACCAATTTCAAAATCGCGTAAGTCGATATTAGGAATTACCTTTTGTAAAAAGACTAGTTCCGAGGATAACGATTCTATGTTGCCAATAGGCAATGCTACTGCATTTTCGTCCGATTCAACCATCGGTTTTAACACAGTTTTCCTCACGAGTTTTTTAGCAAACCTGTTTGGGCCAATAGCCTCTTCAACTTCGCTGCTTTCCGTTTCGACGTGAATTTTATCAGCAGACGTTTCGTCGAATCCAGGAGCAATTTCGATTATTTCTTCAATTATATCAGCCTGAGTATCTGTTATACCAGTCTTTTTTTTAAAGCACCTGCTAAACGCGATAGAACCGTCGCTCAACTCTTTTCTCTGCGGTTCACTTTCTTGAATGACGTAAGATGGCACATCTATCAATTGAAACTCCTTTGCCAATTGATCCTGTATAGGCTCGGCAGACAGTTGTTTCTTGGGTTTTACAGTTTTCTTATTTATTTCTCGTTTAACGCAGCCGTCATCTTTCAAGTTTTCGCGTATCTTGTAGACCCTAGTGACAACCTCTACGTCGTCGTCGGAAAGACCAGGAACGTTCGTCTCGACGATGTTTTCCACAAATACGTCTGGTTTATCGGGGTTTTGAACAACTTTTTTGAAAACTTTGCTTCCGTCTGGTTTGCTCGTACCAATTTCAAAATCGCGTAAGTCGATATTAGGAATTACCTTTTGTAAAAAGACTAGTTCCGAGGATAACGATTCTATGTTGCCAATAGGCAATGCTACTGCATTTTCGTCCGATTCAACCATCGGTTTTAACACAGTTTTCCTCACGAGTTTTTTAGCAAACCTGTTTGGGCCAATAGCCTCTTCAACTTCGCTGCTTTCCGTTTCGACGTGAATTTTATCAGCAGACGTTTCGTCG
>NW_008703571.1:3389090-3446686 GCF_000326865.2 Helobdella robusta
CACATCTATCAATTGAAACTCCTTTGCCAACTGATCCTGTATAGGCACGGCAGACAGTTGTTTCTTGGGTTTTACAGTTTTCTTATTTATTTCTCGTTTAACGCAGCCGTGATCATTCAAGTTTTCGCGTATCTTGTAGACCCTAGTGACAACCTCTACGTCGTCGTCGGAAAGACCAGGAACGTTCGTCTCGACGATGTTTTCCACAAATACGTCTGGTTTATCGGGGTTTTGAACAACTTTTTTGAAAACTTTGCTTCCGTCTGGTTTGCTCGTACCAATTTCAAAATCGCGTAAGTCGATATTAGGAATTACCTTTTGTAAAAAGACTAGTTCCGAGGATAACGATTCTATGTTGCCAATAGGCAATGCTACTGCATTTTCGTCCGATTCAACCATCGGTTTTAACACAGTTTTCCTCACGAGTTTTTTAGCAAACCTGTTTGGGCCAATAGCCTCTTCAACTTCGCTGCTTTCCGTTTCGACGTGAATTTTATCAGCAGACGTTTCGTCGAATCCAGGAGCAATTTCGATTATTTCTTCAATTATATCAGCCTGAGTATCTGTTATACCAGTCTTTTTTTTAAAGCACCTGCTAAACGCGATAGAACCGTCGCTCAACTCTTTTCTCTGCGGTTCACTTTCTTGAATGACGTAAGATGGCACATCTATCAATTGAAACTCCTTTGCCAACTGATCCTGTATAGGCTCGGCAGACAGTTGTGTTTTGGGTCGAAGAATTGTCTTGTATATTTCTAGTTTTACGCAGCTGTCATCTTCTATATTTTCTCGTATTTTGTAGAATCTGGTGACAGCAACAACATCACTGTATGAAAGATCATGAACGTTTAACTCGACGATGTTTTCTACAAAAATATGTAGGTTTTTGGGATTTTGGACAACTTTTCTAAAAATAATGTTTCCGTCTGATTTCTTACTGAAAAGTTCAAAATCACCTAAGTCGATATTAGGAATAAATTTTTTTAAAACGACGGTTACTAAGGAGAATGTTTGTTTATCATCATATATAAATTGTTTTTCATTCCTTTCGGTTTTTAATCGATAAAGTCTACATTCTAAAACTGATTTTCCGATTGTTTTAGGTTTTATAATTACTTTTCTAGTAAATTTATTTCTGAAATTGTGTGGTTCAAATACTAAGTGTGTGTTTTCTATTTTGACATCTAGGTGGATTACAGACCCCAAATTTAATTCGTCTTTTATTTGAATTATTTCTTCTACTTCATTTTTTTCATCATTATCCAAGTAACGTTTTTTTATCAGATTTTTTCTAATTTCTAATGTTCCGTCATCTAATGTTTTATACTCTTCCACTTTACTGTTAATTTCATATTTATATTCTTTATCTTTTATTTGAAATAAATTGGCTATAATTAGACGAGGATCGATACATTTTTCTTTTGCTATTACTATTGTTTTTTTAATCACGCTTCTGGATATCGCGTAAACATTACACTCCGTGACATCACTGAATATTTCACAAACTTCTATGCAATCAATTGGTTTCTCTTTTATATTTACATCCACTTCAATTGTGTCAGTAAAATTATTCGTCCATAGCTTTTTTAATATTTGTTTTTCACCTAAAACATTATCTGAAAGAGTGTATTCGTCAAGACTGATTTGAACTTTTTTCTTTTCAAAAATCATTTGAAGAAAATTTCTGACGTTGCAGAACTCATCATTTAAACAACGTATATTTGTCTCAGGTAAATAAATATCTGTAGAATATACCATCGTTTTTTCCACATAGCCACAAAGTATTTGCAGTAATCCTTTTGGAGCATCGAGGCTATTTTTAACAAACAAACTTTTTACAAGATAATTTTCTCTAAATGGCTTAAATACCAAATGGTCATTTTCATTTTCAACATTCGTGTAAATCAGTATATTTCCTTCCATATTCAAGTAATATTTTTTCCCCGCAAAAACCTGCATAAATGTTTTGGAAATTATAATTATTTTTATTTATTTTTTTAAAATTAAACATGATAAACTATTTTGTCCAAAATAAGTTCAAATAATTTGTTTTGTTTTTATTTTATTTTCAGAGACATATTTCAAAATCCATCTATCGCAAATTATTTAATTTCAAATACTTTATAATCTCGATTGAAAAACAAAATACGGCAGAGATCATGAAAAACAGTTTTAACCCGCTACGCCCTCAAAAAGGCTCGGCTTAGATGAAGAGAGAAGAAATCTTAGAAAGATTTTGAGGCTGATGAAAACTAACTAATTGGCTTGAAATAATGTAAATATAGGTTTTTGGGTACGGCTAGTCTTTGCAAGGGGGGTGAATTATCAAAACCAAAGAAGAAAACTACCGATTTATTGGCTTAAAGTTTGAATGTATTAAGCGTTATCGCAAAAAAATATAGACATGTTTAAAACAGCTTCCCCATCAAAAATGGTTGGTTGAGCGTAATGCAAAAAGACTACATAATCATAAATATTTTGGCTAAAATTATAAAAAGTTTTCTCACTTCAATATCCGGGATGATTATAAATTCTTTTGTTTCAGTTTCGGCTTCTGAAGCTTTCAAATTTTTATTATACAAAGAACAAAAAACTTTTAATACTCCTCTATTTAGTGATGTTCTGGTGACCGATAACTTTAATTCCGAAATATACGGTACTAAACACATTTCATCATAAACATTTTTTAGTAATGTACTGTCAAAATTTTCGCTGGTCATGATAAGCCAAAATCTGAGAAAGTGTAGACATTTTTTATAAGTTTAATATAGCAACATATCAATAATAGTTAGAATTTAAAGAATAAGTTTAATTGTAAAAATTGAAAAAAATAAACTACAAAATATAAGTCTACGTTACAAGATTGATGTCGAATTAATAAATAATATATTGCTTTGTAATTGGTGAATGGGTTTGAGTGCGTTCGAATGTGTATATATGAGTATGAATGTAAATAGCTGGGTATGAATAAGTATATCTGGGCCTAAATAAGTATGAACGTAGAGGAGTGAGTACGTCTACAATGAATATTTATATAAACTCTGCTAACTTATTAATTCTGCTAACTGTTATAACCGACCTCTTGAATTTGTAGGCTACAGTTATTTTTTTCTACGTTGATTCCCGACTCCTGAACAGACTTATTTCAGATGAACTTCATCAAAAAGTAGACAGTGCTGGCAATTTTGTGTGTATTGCTTTGATCAATCATTCAATCGATAAAAACGTTAGAATACAGCACAACCTTTTAATTACTTTACAACCTTCTAATTAATTTACAAGCGGTTCCTTCCTCAAAGCATGCTTAACAATTTTTAACTATTAGTTTTTATCATGACTGTAACATTACTAACAACATCATAACTATTATTGCTAAATTTATTCCAGTTATGTAACACTGTTGACAGAAGTGGGATAAAAGTTGTATTCTAAAGAACAAAAGCTAAAACATTAAATAGCTTTTACGGAGATAGAAAAAAATTTAATAAAAAAAAACAAAGAATTGACAATGATGGACATGAGAAGAAAACAGCGAGATCGTGGTTTGATAGTTGGAGGTGATAAGGAAACTATTACAAAGCGATTGATGGAGAGAGAAAAAAGATTTGGAAAAATGTGAATAAGGTAATGCACATATAAATGAGTTGAATAAAAATATGGATGAAATATGAGAGCAAATAAATGGCATAGAGTGGAGAATTAAAACGAGGTTAAAATGGGTAGTATTAAAATGGAAATAATGAGTGATAGAATAAAGACCTAAATTGTACAGTCATCTACCAAGATGAGCTGCAACACACTGAAGTTGAAGAGTTGGAGATGTGGAGTCCGGGTTTGTTAAGTTGAAGGAAAATATGCAAATTAATAGAAGAAACAACTACATAAACAACAATAGTCCATCACTTACAAATGCCATAGCCCCAACCTATGACTGATCAACTCCATAGTCAATGTATAAACCACAGTTCGAGACAGCTATGAAAATTAACATGTAAGTAACAAGTAGAAGGCAACTGCACTGGTTCTGGCATTGCGAGGTAAAGCTGCTGAGAAGTTTTGATAAATGAGTTAAATTCTGTTAGGGCGAAGAGCACATGAAGCAAATATATCGGTCCCACTTACTAAACCGGACGCAGCAAACTGGAGAGTCAATACAGCAGCTGGCACATGACACTGAACGGTTGACCCTACGACCCACAACACAGAGAAGATACTGCATTGGAAACGTTTGTAAAGGCTGTTGAAGATACAGACAAACGCTCATACTAGCGGACAAACGCAACCTCAAAGTCGCTGTTGCATTCGAGTTAGCAAAGAAAGCATCACATCAAAGATTGACGTATGGCTGTGCTAAATTTGTAAAGAATGCTTGTGTCAAAAGATGGTTCTAGTACAGAAGGGTCAGGATTATGGTATACTAAAATGCTGGCATTGTATAAAAAAAGGACAATTACATCAAATTTTCAACGTACTATCGACATTTCGTGAAGGATTTTGCAAAATTTGCACGAACACTACATCAACTCACAGAAAATGATCGAGCGTTTGATTGGAATGAGTAATGAATGAGCTTTTGAACTACTAAAAAGAGAATTATTGTTAGAATATCTGATCCATTTGTGCTAGATACGGATGCAAGCAACTGTGGAATTGAAGCGTATTGTCACAAACGGTTGACGGAGAAGAAAAGGTATTGGCCTATTAATTACAGCAAAAGCCTTTTGTTACGTTCAGCACCAAAAACGAGTTGCCAGCAATGGCCATGGCAAAAAAACCTTTCCACGAGTACTTCTACGGAAAAAATTTCTTCTTCAAACGGATCATGCAGCGTTGTAGTAGTTGCTCTATTTCAAAGATGGTTGGAACAATTACAAATGTACGACTATAAATTATGCACAGTAAAGGAACCTCCACAAGAATGCCGATGCTCTTTCCCGTTGGCCTAGTTTACCAGGTTGCAAATACTGCAGTCGACTGGAAAAAAAAGTACAAACAGAAGATATACGAAAAATTACGATAACGGCAGATACAGGATGGACACCGGAAGAACTGGCAAGACTTACAATACGTCATTGCATAAAAGAAAACAGGCCAGCGACCTGAATGGCAGACATATCTGAGTTTGGTTGGTCGTTGAAAAACTACTGAGCTTAGTGGGACTTTTTGCATTTGGAAAATGAGTTGGTTAAACAGAAATGGAAATCAATAGACGGATTAATTAGAATATCGCATGCAGATTGTGGGACCAAGGAATAAAGTTGCAGAAATTCTTAAAGATATGCATGAAGGACATCTTGGAGTTAATAAGACGCTTGAGAGAATACTGGGCTAACGCTCGAGAAGATGTAAAAAGTTGGTGTCGAAAAAGTGAAGGTCCCAAATGGAGGTTACGAAAAAAAATGCAAATCCATAATGTTGGTGTGTCCTTCGAAAGAATTGCTATTGACATTGCCGGACCATTTCTTGAATCAAATGATGGAAACCCAACTTTCTGGCTGTAGTGGACTATTTTATCAAGTGCTGGAAGTGTATCCGATACCTAATCAGAAGGCTTGTACCGTCGCTGGAAATATTTTTTTTAATCTTTATTATTGCAGCTTTATTATTGTTAGCAAAACCACTTACAATGTTACATATATATTATCTATATATCTTTTATTATGTTCGTCATATCTTCAATCATTGATATTTGAAGCAGCCATTTTCGCCACAAAGGCTGTTTTTATCCTTTTCACACGACGTACACATGTATCAAGCACATATGATAGCCATTGAGATGTTTTGACTCGGTGCACATTTGAACCGCTGAGCCATCTCGCCGACTAACATGCGACAACTTGCGTCGTCTAACCATTTACCGACCTTGAAAGGAAGGACGGCTGAGTTCAAAGACTTGAACCCGGGTCGTGGGAATGGTAGACTGACACGCTAACTACTCGGCCACAAGACCCATGATATTGTAATGAACGGATCAGTCGGTATGGTGTTTCCATGGAGCTGCATTCAGACCGAGGATGAAACTTCGAGTCGCAACTGTTTGACTGGATATAAAAAAGACAAGAACAATTTTTCTCCACCTAGTCAGATGTCAGATGGGATTGTGGAACGTTTCCACCCAACACTAACTGAACATTTGGCCAAAATAGTTGACAAAAACCAAAAAGACCTGAAACGACGAACACCATGCCAAAGTGCCATCCACACAACTACTGGGGAGACACCCTCAAAGATCCTTTTTGGAAGTTCAATATGAATCCAAGCTGATATAAAATATAGCGTATCCCCTGAAGCCCAACAATCAATAACAGATTATGTGGACAATCTCCGTCAGCGGTTAAACAGCATCTACCAATACACGCGCCTGATGTTAAAAAGAATATTCAAACAACCAAGAACCAATACGATCAAAAGGGAAACACTGCTGAATTTAACGCCAACTATTTGCTGATAACCCTCATCCGAAAAAAATACGGTCTCCAAAGCTTCAGCGAGATTGGGAAGGACCTTATTGTTAAGTTTAACACTTATTTGACTGAAAGACAGCGTCTACCGAATTCAAGAACATTGGAAGCCGCAGGCGAGAATGAAGATTTTACATTTGGACACATTCTTATGCAGATTATATATTCAAACGTCACAAATATATTCGCTAGACACACAGTTCGAGGAGGAACTAGAATCTTCTGACAGCGAGGACGTTCGAGAAGCGTCGGTAAAACAGGTATATAAAAACACGCGAGATATTGAATTGGGGTCGTTGAATATTTGATATTGGAAAGTGATTGATTAATAGTGTCGAAAGTGATATTTGATTTGCGTTGTATTTTTATTGTATTGGCTATAATTGTTATTCGAAAAGCGTTGTCGAAAGTGATATTTGATTTGCGTTGTATTTTTATTGTTATTCGAAAAGCGATAGTTTCTGAACGTTAATTTAATAGTTTCTGAACATTAACTTTTATTAGTAAAATTAATTAACTTTGATTGATATGTTATTAGTTAAATAATTATTATTTTGTAACTAAATAAATCGATAATTTGGAAATTATTCTTCACCGGAATTAATCGAACCTGTCGTCGACCGGCCAGTTATAACATTATATACAAGTTCATTTCTTATCTAGAAAACATAATTGGCTATGAAATTTTTAATTTGCCCGCGACTTTTTGTTAAATTGTCAATGTGGCTCTCTGAATAAAAAGGTTGGACAACACTGCTTTAGACATAATAAAAGGAGTTTTTATCATTATCAACATCATTCTTCAACAGCAAGCCACCAAAAAAAGTTTAACATACAAAAACGCCTCTTCTTGGAATCAAACTTTAAAAGCCCAGCTAACGCATATTTTCAACTTTATCAACTCAAATTTCAACAACATGGATGAATTCACAATCGCATTTAAAAACAGTAAATGAATCGGACGGCTGCACAAAAAAATTGTTAAAATTGTTAAAAAAGACGAACTGTTCGGCCGCAACAACCATCATTTTGACAACAAGATAAGCGTCACTGTCTGCTAAAATTACTTTCTCAAACTGAATTAAAAAACTTCCATTGCCGTGAACATTTTGCAACACAAACCCTTCCAGCTTCGACGAAATTTCAACAATGATTTATAAATACAAATCAAAATCATCTCCATGTCCACTCGATCATATCTTAAAAAATGCCCAATACCGTAAACAACCGTTCATCGATTAAGCCGATGTTAGTCATCTTCCACAGTTTCTTCATGCTGAAAAAAGGGTTTATATAACATTATCTATACCACATTCTTCGTGATTTAGTTGAAATAAAACCATACACTACTGAATTAAACTGAAAAGGTAAACCGGCTTAGATCACGGTCTGAGCCGGTTTACAGATGATTTCAGGGCTCATTTAAGTCCAAAGAATGTCATCCAAGAAAATTTCTAAGGATATGTGCAATTTTTTGAGTTTCTTCTTTCTTCGGTTTCCCAGCTTTTTTATCGTACGTCTTCAAGATTCCTAAAGTTCCCAATACTATTGCTAATACTTTGCATCTAATAATCCACATTTGTGAAATTTCTAGATCTTTATACTTGCAATTTTTTCCGCTTCATTTGCGTCAGTCGGTATCAATATTTCAATCAACAGGCATATTTTTTCAATCTTATTTATGACGGTGATATCTGCTCTGTAGGCATTCATTTTTCTATCGGTAATTATCTGTAAATACCACATTATAATAATTTGTTCATCCAGGTTGATCATTTTTGTAGGTTTGTAATATTTTTCATCTACCTTCATTTTGTAGTGTTTACAAATTGACAAGTAAATATATTTTGCTAGATTATTGTGTCGTCTCATGTAGCTTGTTGGCACAAATGCTGAACATCCTGCAATTATATGAACAACGTGTTCTTCCTCTAAATGACATAATCTGCATTTACTATCCATTGGTTTTTAAGATTTTTCTTTGATAATATTTCGTGTTAAGTATTGATCTTTATCACAATATTTGTTTAATTTTTATTCTGGTAAAATTTAACCATCCAACATCAGCCATTGTATTTATACATGGTTTTTCTGATTCTTTAGTATTGCCCATGTAATTGTTAATCTCTTCTTGTTAGTCTTCATAATTTTTTCATCAATTTGTCTACATTATTTAAAAGAATATTACTTTCATTTGTCTAAGATGTGTTTTTAATGTCCTGTGATTGCTCCTGAATAGAATGCGTTTTTTTTATCATAAAGTTGGAATACTTTTATAAATTAGTTTTGGACGTTTTCAACATAGCAAACAGTTGGGCAAGCATATTATCCGTAAAAATAAATAGATATTCTTAAATATAAAATAAATAACTTTAATCTCTAATTCAACTGAAAAATTTTACTATAAAAACAATGTTTTGTCAGATACAAAATTTTTAATAACTAGAACTTAAAAGTTGTTTTGTTTTTGATAATAATCATTAAATAAACATATTATTCATTTAACAAAACTGTTGAAATTGTTGAAACGTCACTTGAGAGCGCACGGATTCCCGTCTTAAAATAAACACTATTTTTATTATTTATTCCAAAGAAATACTGAAAAATATGGAAAAATTTTTATATTTAAGTTTCGGAATCTAGAATCGGGAATCTACGTTCTTTAGCAAATTTGAAGCTGATTTATTAAAAACTTGGCTTGAACAATATCATCAATTTAGCAAATATCACACTAACTCACGTAACAAAGGGCTATCAATCAATCTTCGTTTTGCGTCCAGAGACCCGGTTTCCCGAGGTAGGACGTTGTTTTCTTTGCCATCAACTTTTTGCGCCAAATTAGACGACCAGTTGTATCCATTTCATTTAAATTTAGAGCTTTCATGTCTTGCTCGATTGTTTGCGACCAGGACTTCTTTGGACGGCCTTTGGGACGTGTGCCAGGTACTTCAACATCTGCAAGAGAAGTTATGGCACTGTTTCCACTTCGTTTAACATGACCAAACCACCGCAGACGGTGTTGCCGGCATTCGTCCTTTATATCATCTAAATCAGCACGACGCAGGATTTCGGTAGATTTGATGTGGTCCTTTAGACTAATTCGTTGCATCCATCGAAGCATTTTCATGTCGGTTCGTTGAAGTTGTTGTTCCAGTTTGGTTGTCATTGGCCATGTTTCTGCACCATATAACAAGACCGGACGTATCAAAGATTTATAAAGTCTTGATCGTAGTGGTAGTGGGATGTCACGCCGCATCAATATAGAGGCAAGGAGATGCCATTTATTCCAGGCTGCACGTATGCGTGCTCGAACGGCAGCTTCAGCTGTACAATCCAGAACATCCCCTAGATATTGAAACGATGTGACTTTCTCTATTTTACTGGCTTCAAAAACAGTGCTATTTCGAATTTGTTGTTGTGGATTGATGCAAGCAGGACAAACAAAATTGGACAATTTAGATAAAGTTTTGCTGATGTTGACTTTGAATGCATGATCGGCGAGTCTGGTGTTCCAATCTTCAAACATCTGTGCTGCATTCTGCTCAGACGTGGCTGTTAAAACAATATCATCAGCATATACTAGATTCCAAATGTCACCAGTGCGTATCGGTTTTGTGATTTCTTCCATCACAGTTATAAATAACAGTGGACTGAGAATCGAGCCTTGGTGAACTCCAACGCCGATGTCAAATGCATCTGTGTTTCCAACCGTTGTGCTGACAAGAGTCTTAGTATTCGTATACATTTCCATCACAAGTCGAACAAGATATTCTGGAATGAATTGTCGACGTATACTCCATCTGATTGCTTCACGGGGAACTCGATCAAATGCTTTTTCAAGGTCTACAAAAATGTGTGATAGTTGTTGATGCTTTGCGAGGTACTTCTCTTGCAGTTGCCGAAGGATGTGAATTGCATCAATTGTTGATTTCCCCGCTAGAAAACCAAATTGATAATTTCCGATTGTGATGTACGACGTTAATCTTCTCTCAATGATTTGCTCGACAATTTTCTAACGTATACCCCGATATGACGAACAGTTCTATGGATCACTTTTGCCTTTGTATAGCGGGACTGTCATGCTATAGTTCCATTCAGTCGGCATTGAGCAATTTCTTACACGGCAAAGTTGTAGTAACGTTTGGATACCTGCAGTACCAGATGATTTGATAATGTCATTTGTGAGTCCAGAGGGCCCTGTGCCTTTCCATCCTTCATAGCTTTCAGAGCTTCTGTCTGGAATCGGACCTTCGATGGGTGGAGCGTCTGTTAACATTGATGGGATTTGTTTCGTTTAACAGACGGTTGAAGTATTCTCTCCACTGTAGCTTGTTCAAAAACCATCTCATTTTTGTCATTTTTAATATATGAGGCACCAACTATGTCTTTTTTCGTACGCATTGCCTGTTTTTCTATACGATAGAGAGATTTCATTTGTTCACCTTTGCTTTTAGTGAGCCACTCTTTGCCCTGATCTGTCCAAGCCAATGCAACTTGACGTCTTCTCACGTCAAGTTGCATTGCTTCTCACGTCAAGTTGCATTGCTTCTCACGAATATTGCTTCTCACGAAAAATTTTATGGTCATCAACAGACTTTGATTTTTGCCATTGCTTGTATGCAACTTTCTTTTCAGCTATTGCATTTTGTACACTGTCATTCCACCACCAAGTGTCACGTTCATGCTGACGTTTTGTACCAGTTTTCGCACAAACTGTAGTTGCAGCGTTCATCAAAACGGTTTTGTATGTACTCCAATCTGTACTGGCTTGCGATTGGTGGTCTAACTGTGTGGCGACAATCTGTTGAAATTTTTCTCGATGAATATTGCTTTTCAGCTTCCACGTTTTTATTCTCCGAGGCATTTGTTTAGACTTATGTTTTGACAGTTCGACAACCAGGTCTGCCACAAGGAGTCTATGTTGGGCGACACATGATTCGCCAGGTAAAACTTTGACGTTTTTGAATAGCCTTCGGTGTTGTTGCTTGACAACGAAGAAATCAATTTGCGTGGCTGATGGTCCACTTTTGTATGTTATGAGATGTTCCAACCTCTTTCTAAAATATGTATTCAGTAAACAAAACCCGTGACTTTCAGCAAACTCAAGGATGCGGTTGCCATCTTCATTCCGTTTTCCATAGCCAAAACCGCCGTGTACGTTGTCAAAACCATCTGTTTTCTCTCCAACGTGGCCATTGAGATCGCCTCCAATCAGAATTGTTTCAGATTTTGGTATTGTTGAGATGGTGTCAGGGAATGCAGTCCAGAAGTCATTTTTCATATTTTCTGATTCGCCTGTCTGTGGTGCGTATGCAGAAAAAATAATCATTGTTTGCTTTTCTATGCGAAGCTTGATCCACATGAGACGCGAATTAATCCTTTTAATATCCAGTACTTCTTGGGCTAGCGGTTCTCTGACAAAAATTCCAACACAATTTTTGGCCGTCTTTTGACCATTCCATAATAGTTTATATTTTTCTTTGTCTGAGTTGACATGACAAACACCATTCGATTTCCATCGGATTTCCTGAAGGCAGCAGATGTCAATCCTTCTACGCTCGAGCATTTCTGCGATTTCCATGCTGCGGCCAGTCAGTGATCCAACATTGAGCGTTCCAAGTCTAAGTACCGTAGAGGGGCCATTCTGAATTTTTCTGGAACATCCCTCCGCTATTGCATACTTCCCAGGGATTCTTGGCACCCCTTGACCACTTAAGGCCTGCTGGGGACTAGGGGCCGTTGTTTTTCTTTGTGATGGCATAGGAATAATTTGGGCAAAAGTTTTTACATCCGAACACCCATCCTGACGACAACCACCAGTTATAAGCGGTGGGCCTAGCCTTTCGCTCACGTAACAAAGGGCTCTATTTTAAAATTTAAATCACGGACAAGTTTAAAATATTTTTATTAATTACCAAAGTTGTGATTATAACTGAAAAGAAGTCTGGTCAAAAAAGGCAATTTATTACAACTGTTCCATGCATTCATCTACCCATACGGAAATTACAGTAAATTCATCTGGAGAAAAAGTTCCACTGTCCACTTAAGCAAAATATTTTTAGCTCAGAAACGTTTTATAAAACTATTATGTTATTGTTTTTAAATAAAACTGATCCGGTAGATAATTATTTCTCGGCACTTAATATTCTTACAATATATAAAACACATAACTTCAATGTGATATAACATATGTGATATAATACACTTCCTTCCAATTTTCCTAATATATTTAATCAAAAGTCATCCAACGTTGGTGTTATTACATGTTCCTCTATGTTATAACTTTTGTAAAACTAAAAATTTGAAGTACTGGCTTTATAGCCCCGGCAAAAAAATTACAGTTAAAAGGCATAAATTTCACCCACCAATCTTACAGTGTTCAAATAGTTTAAATCGTTGTGTAAAAATGTTCTTCTATTAGAATCTAACGTTTTTCTTACTGATTATTTAATTTTCCTGTTCATTAATAACTTAAAGATTAATTATACAATTTAATGCTAGTATTGAATTTCCCTGCGTGAGTTTCCTTATCCGTGTAATTTATTTCTGTGCCAGTGAGTTTACTAAAAAGTTTGTATGTATGTGCATGTATCTGTGTAATTTATTTCTGTGCTAGTGAATTTACAAAAAGCTTGTATGTATGTGTATTTATTTATTTATATTTACTATATATGTGCATATATAGGTATATATATGTGAAAAAATGAACATACCACTAGGCAGGTGTGTACATATATGAATATGCGTTTTGGAGTGTGCTATATGTCTGTACATATTTTTTTCACTAAAAAAACACTTGTATTTTTTTTGTATGAAGTGTTTATGAATATTTGATAATACTATGAAGTATATGTTTACATATATATGTATATATTTTTATAAGTTTTATAGGTTTTTTTTAATTTTATTTTCCTTTATCGAATTTATTTGTATATATTTTTAATAATATTAAAACTTTAATTTTTATGAGTAAATATTTTTGTATGTATGTATGTATATATGTGTGCATGTATATGTGTTTATATATGTATGTTGTTATATATTTTATGAATTCTACCGAATTGTGGGGATTTATAAATTGAAAATTTGTCTTTCAGTTTTCCCTACTAGAATTTTCTGGTAATTGTTCAATTTATTGAAAATAGAATTATTATCCAAGTTCATCATAAAAATTTAATAAAACTGTTGTTAACCAAATTCATCATATAGATAGGCCTTATTTCAATTTGTCACAAATTATCCTCAGTGCAGGTTTGGTTTATATAGTTTCTTTAAACAAAACAGTTCTTTTTATTATTTTTTTTTAATTTTTAGATGTATTGTGTTGGTGTTTTTATAAACTATTTTTGTGTTATTGCAAAGAACTTGGCGGGTTACATCAAACAAAATGAACATCAAACAAAATTTACCAACTCGACACCTTAACACTAACTTCAATAACAAAGAAAAGAATGAAGATGAAGAATACGACACTAAGTAACTAACTTTGCTAAAAAACTAACATTGCTTTGTTAAAAAAACTATATAAGCCAAACCTTCACTGAAAATGATTTTGGAAAAAATCGAAATAAGGCCTATTTGCATGAATTTGGATAACAACAGTTTCATTAAATTTTCATTAGGAAATTAAATAATAATAATTTTATTTTCAATAAATTTAACAATTTCCAAAAAAATTCTAGAAAGGAAAATTGAAAGGACAAACTTTAAATTGATATATGCCCCAAATTCGGAAGAATTCATACAATACTGTATAAAATATGGTCGTCCAACATGTTCATGTATGTATATATTTTTTTTCTTTTGTTTACTTATTTATGTTTTTATTGTGTAGTTATTAAATTTTTAATCTTTGCCACTCTGAAATTGGTGGCCTACAACAAGATATTATTCTTTCGATCTTCAGGTCGTTTTTAGTTCGATGAATTTTTTTCTGTCTGTTCTAGATTTTACAAATAAAATTTCATGAAAAAAGTAAACAATATATATTGTCATATATATTGTCACAAAAATTATTATCTGTGCTATGTGTAAAATAAAAAAAATCCTACCTTCCTGAGACTGATGTATTAAAATATATGCTTTCTTCATCCTCTTTTAAAAAACTTTTGTTAGTAATGTCTTCCCATACAGACTTGTCTTGTCCCTCTAATAATTTATTTAAAAATACAAATTATTTAACGAGTGTTATTTAAATAGTCCATACATAAAATAAGTTCAATAAAAGTAAAAATGCTAATTAAGGTGAAATTGAGTTTTTACCGCATTAGATAGAATATGACGACGATATCACAGTTAATCAAGCTATTGCAAAATTTATCAATACATTTAAAAATACTTGCAGCAAAATTTCGAACGAGTTGACAATTATTTTCAAATGTTTATTATCATCAATCAAATTATTTTTAAAGGTTCTGGCAAGTATTTAAGTTTGAATTCTTTCCACATGACGAAGTTTGTTTCGTGGCATACCGTCACTCCACTTTTCGGTCGTGTTATCCTGGTGGAGGGCAAATCAGGGCGAAGAGATTTGAATAAAGATAATAGTGAGAGGTAATTTTCGTTGTCTGTGTCAGCAATGATTAAAACGTCTGGATTGGCTTGTATTTTAATTTCCTGTAAAACAATTGTTAATATTTTGTTGTGGCGTGTTGTTTATCTCTTCAGGGCCGCGATGGAGCCACAATTTTATAGCATGTGTTTGTTTCATTGAATTGCGCTGCAGAGTGGACCCAAAGCGTTGATAGTTTTATCCCATCTGGAAAATTGTTTTTTTTGGAAGTTGTTGATTCAATCTCTTCTTCACAAATTTGAACAAAACCTCTGGGAGATTGGCGGTTTATCTAGACCACCGGACAACATGGACAACGGGAATTTAATTTAATCGATAAATCGCATTTATTAATTTTTCCTGACATTTGCGCAGCGACATGTGCATAAAGTCAGCTTCGTGTTAACTTTTCTTTAAGTGTCAGAATAATATCGCCCGAATCAGAATGCATGTTCTAATTGTTGTGAAATTTTCTCAACAAACAATTTATAATGTTTTGAGATTGTGATTTGAGATAGTTGCGGAGCTTAATTCTGATTTCAAAACCTCCGATACCGAATGGGAGAGACATACACTCGGATATGCAGCTGCTAATTGGCTAGGAAAACCAATTTCTTACTGATTCCGTAATTAAAGGATGCAGGTGATTGCCAATACATGAGCGATGTGAGCGTAGTTCAAAAGCCAACTGGGACGGGAATGTATCTCCAAAGGATTTGTAGTTTTCATTAAGGCATTGTGTAGCATTTCAAATGCATTTGGATGAGATGAAGAGTTGGTCGTTTCATTATAAAGTTAAAAAAAATCACGGTTGTGCGAAGTTTATTAGCCAATATAAATTAGTTATTGAGTTTGATGGTGGCCGATGTAGGAAATTTCATAAGAAATGTTGGTTGATATTATTACGTAGATGAATGGGAAACTAGTGCAACTTAATTAGTGATGTTTAACTTGGTAGGGCACGTCAAGAACTAATTTCACCTAATTGTTTCGTACTCTTTGAAAGAAAGAAATAAGCTTTGGGGTGTACCAACGATGTTTAAGGAGCCAAGAACAATATAGAATGAACATTATAGCGAGGAAAGATAAAAATTAAATCGATGGAGTTGATGTTAAATTTCATGAATGGACCAGATGATATAGCTACAAGATTTTATAATCATATCTTAACAAAATCAAACGTGAACACGCACGCATATTTAGTCGCCATGTACATTACATATTCTCATCTCACACACAATACTAAATAAGAGCATGCATACTGGCTCAAACGCGCACATATCGGAATATTTATACAAGATGTTAAGAAATTACGAAAAGTTTTGTAAAAAAAAAAAAAACTACTACGCAAAAGAGAAAATGTTATGCTTGTTTCTATTTATAACATAGGATTTAATAACATTCTTCCTATAAAATTCCCAGTTTAGTAAAATTTCCACAATGGACTTAATATCCATTTAACAATTTGTTCACAGAAATTTTAAAAAATGTTACAAAAAAAACTTTATTTCATTACAACAGACAACAGCGAACAAAGATTAAATTCTAGCGAAACGAACAACAGGAACTCGTTTGCGTTTGACGAGTAACAATTCATGCAGATGTTAAAAATAATGCAGATGTTCGCGGAAATGAAGGCTGATGCCGACTGCCGAGCAGAAAAGAAATTCGCGGAAATGAAGGCTAATGCCGACCGTCGAGCGGAAAAACAAATCGCGGAAATGAAAAAGCAATCCGCTAAAATGAAGGCTGAAATGAAACAGCAAAACGCTGAAATACCGATTAAAAGCGATAATTAAATTTGTAACGTCGATCGACAGGAAAGATGTCAATAGCAAATATTGCAACATGCAACGTCTAGTTATTCTACACCTAGCAAATTAAAGAAAGGACCAAGACGGCTAAGGCTTAAAGAACCAAAACAAGGAAAATTTGGCATGACTTAAAAAGAAATAACGCAAGTTTCAAAAGCGTCCCATAACCTAGTGTCAGTGGTGTGGTCGAGCCGGAACGGGCCGGAACGGCGTTCCGGTACTTTTTTTTGGAGGCATTTTTTTTACAATTTCAATATAAAAAAAAGTACATTTTACAGTGGTTAAATTTAACTTTGGAAATTAATAGATAATTATAGCCAATACCAATACAAACGATGAATAAATAACTTCAATTTTTTATTTAAACTGTTTATTATTCAACGCTATATCATTGTTGCTATGCTTACGGTTTAGTAAACATTGTTTCAAATTATATTTGCGTTTTTTGAGGAAGTTAAAAAAGTAATTTTTTTATTTTATTTATTTTACATTTACTTTAAATATTCTGCTTTTTATTACTTACTGTTTTTTTTAAATCAAATTGTTTAAATACATTTTTATATAGGAAAGTGGGGTAATAAATAAAAAAATGTTAGGCTCCATCCGTAAAATAAAATATATTATATTATAAATTATTTGTGTATACAACAATATTATCATTGTGATATTATAATTTATATTATTATTAATGTTATTTTTAGAAGGATATAAATTTGCGTGAGTCCAGATGTCAAAAAAACGGGAAATAAATACCATTCTTGATTTTTTTTGTAAAAAACAAAAGCGTGACAATGAAGATGAAGATTCTGCCAATACCAACTTAGAATTGATAGAAAATGAAAATGAAAGTGAGAATGGGAAACCTGAAGAAATAAAACCATGTTTTCCCAGCATTTGGACAGCTGATATGTGGGCTGAAAAGAAAAACTATAATTGGCTTACTTGCAATTCAGAAAAATTAGGATGTTTACAAAAAAAATCAAGAATGGTATTTATCCAAATCTCAAGGTGTCAGCATTTCAAAAGAATGGAGTACCGCAACTGTAATTTATTATGGAAAAGACAAAAGTTCACAGTTGACGTCTTTGAGAAAAAAAATTCATGAACATGCTAAGAGTGCAGCACATATCAGTGCCGAGAAAATTTTACTAGAAGCAGAAAAAACCCATGGAAAAAGTAATAGATCAATTAAACAACTCTGCTGTAAGTTCCACGTCTAAAATTTTTCGTACAGCGTATTACATAGCTAAACATGATCGTCCATTCTCAGATTTATATGACTTATCACAATTACAAGAATTAAATGGAACAAATATTGCTCCTGGATTGAAATCAAGATTTTCTTGTACTAATGTTATTAATCATATCGCTAAACAAATGAAATCAAAAATATGCCAAACAATTATTCAGAATAATGGTAAAATATCGATTCTTGTGGATGAATGTACTACGCTCAGTAAAAAATCAACTCTGATTATTTACTTTAAGTGTGAAATAAATAAAATGGAAGATCCGCATTATCTCTTCTTAGATTTAGTTGAATTGGAAAGCCAGACTGCCAACAACATTACAAATAGTCTTTTAAACTGTCTTGCAGGTTACGGGTTTGATGACCATTATTTGGCACACAATTTAATTTCTTTCACCAGTGACGGTGCGAGCGTCATGTTCGGGCGGAATACTGGAGTCTCCACTCAACTTACAAACAAATATCCAAACCTCATTAAATGGCACTGTGTGAATCACCGACTAGAATTATCTGTTGGCGATGCAATAGATGAAGTACATGGAATTAACCATTTTCAAATTTTTATGGATAAACTATACACTCTTTACCACCAGTCACCGAAAAATCAAAGGGAATTGGAGTTATGCGCACAAAACCTAGACACAGAAATAAGAAAAATTGGCCGTGTGTTAGGTACTAGGTGGGTGGCAAGTTCATTTAGAACAGTAGCTGCGGTTTACCAAAATTTTGAAGCGTTGTGCAAACATTTCATACAAGCTAATCAAAATGTGAATCGATCCAAAACAGAACAATGCATGTATCTTGGTCTTTATAAACACATTTCATCAAAAGAATTTTTGTTAAATTTAGCGCTAATGTCCTTTATGAATTGTCCCTGCTATCTGAGGCATTACAAAACAGAGGTACTACGATTATTTACGCAGATAAAAAAATTCGCCAAAGCATACGATATTTAGAATCTATGAAAAATGCTGAAAAAGGGAATAAATTAATTGAAATTGCAAAAGCGATTGAAAAAATGAAATTGGGAACAGTAACTATTACAGGTAATAGCAAAGTATCTGTCATTAATAGAAATCAATTTCTGCAAAGTATTATCAACAGCATAAATCGCAGATTAATTGTAAACTCGGTATCACCTGAAACAAATATTGTAAATGAATTTCGAATTTTAGAAAAAAACGAATGGCCAAGTGACATTCCGCTTGGATATGGAGAAAAAGAAATTCATTCACTTTGCAAAACGTTTAATTTGTCGTCTAAAAAATGTTATAGTGAATACAGAGATTATTTAGATGATGGAGGAAGAAATCCACCTGCAGACCACTTAAATCAGTTAATGTTGTATGGCAAACTAATACCTTGTAGCTCTTCTGAATGCGAAAGAGGTTTTAGTAATATGAACCTCATATTAAATGACAGGAGAAATAGCTTACTTATTGAAAATGTTTCAAATTTATTATTTATTAAAATGCACGGACCACCACTAAATATTTTTAATCCTGAAAATTACGTTATAACATGGCTTCGAACACACCGTTCTGCTGATGACAACAAGAAAATCTTCATCAGAAAACATTTCAATTAACTCTCTTTGGAAATTGTTGTAAAATTAAAATATATGAATTAAATAAAGATTAAAAATAGTATGTCGAAATAAAACCGTTTTTTTTATCATTCTTTACTTCTTATATTTTATTATCTTTTAGCCGTTCCGACGCCGTTCCGGTACTTTTTTTTTAGGACTACACCACTGCCTAGTGTGGATATACAACTTACGGAACAGAAAAAGGCGATGCCTGGCGAAACTTTCATGAAATTGGAAATATCGGAAAAAGGTCATTAACAAGATAAATAACGTGATCTACAAGACCTATAACCACGAATGAGGTTAGGTTAGCCTCTATTCATCAAAATAGAGAAGTAACACCTATGTTAGGGACTAACAGGCTAAGGTGGAGGTAATGTTATACCGCTGCAATGGTCAAAGTGCACTATATTATTAATTATGTTGATTATTCGTTATTTTTGTCATCTTTGCTATATTTGTAATTAGAGATGCACCGGATTTAAGTTTTCCAAGTAAAATTCAAAAACCGGAGCCGGATTTTAGTAACCATTTTACATACGTTAAAAAAATACTCACATTTACGGTTATCTACATGTTGAAAATAAAAAAAAATACCAAGCAAATAGTTAATTAATTCAAATATAAAAATAATTGTGTGATATACCAAATTCTGTACACAAAAATCAGCATAAATCAATTAAAAATATCAGGCATTTTATTCACCTCCACACTCAACATATTCACCTCATATTAAACACATCATCAAACATTACATGCACTCAAAAGACCACCTCACATAGCTTAAAGTATTCCATATCACAGAGTTATTCATCTCACGTATCAAATATGCAGCTCCTTCTTGTTTAGCTACTTGAACAACTACAACCTTTCATCCAAAAACTAATTCACCTCAACTACTCACCTTCATCAACCCTACCGTCAAGCAAATATTCAAAACCTTCGATTCAAGATTCTTCAAAAAAGTAGAAACTAACATCAACCACGTCATCCATCCTCTATTACCACCTATCAAAAACAACCTTAGTCAACGTAAACATAACTATCAAGTCGCCAAACAGCTTGTAAGTATAAAACCTTCATCCCAAGACACCTGAAATATAATAACACTCAATAAATATTTGGTATTAGTCAAATCTTGTTTATTCTTTTTCCCTGATGAACACACAACCTTATTAAGCCATTACTAATCAATTAATTATTATTATTATTAATTAATTAATTAAGTTTTCCATGCTTAATTATTCTTACTCCATTATTTTTTTCCATTACAATCTCGTTATTATTTTATATTATTGTCTTGCATATTGTTTCTGGGTCTATCAAATTTTGATTTTGTAAATAACAATAAAAAAGTGTCAGTAATGTCAAATATTACGTTAAAAAATGTCATTTAAAAGAAATGATTTAATGATAGCAAGTTTAATGATTTAATTTAATGACTTCTTGATTTAATGATTGCGAGTTTAGGATGCCACATTTTAAAAAAAGAAAAAAAAACACCGATATTAAATATTTCAATCATGGACACACTAGTTTTATTGTATATTTTATGCTATGTATGTCTTTTAGTCATAAAGATGACAATAATTAATTATGATCGTTTTTCTTATTAAGGTGTAATAAAACATTTCAATATAAAAGTCATATTAAAAATTTACCTGATAAGCTGCAAAAAAGCATCAATTTTTGAGGGTTGACCAAATTGATCTGTGGTTTAGGAATCATTAATGAAACAGGCACATGAAATCTTCTTCTGCGAGGTTCAAGAGTAACAACTGAACAGGAAACGACATTGCCATTTAAAAGTTTTGTTTTTAAATGATCTGGAATTTTTTGCACCTGTAAAAATATTCAGTTTAAACATTAAACAAAAAAGAAAAATTGCAAGAAAACTTCGATAATTATAAAATGATAATAATATCATTTCTAGACTAATTTTAACGTGGACACATATCGTCAAATTTCCAAACACTCAAAATTTTAAATATATCATCTTGAAGTTTTTATAAAACAGTTTCAAATCACCACGATTAGTGGCCACCAATAATTCATCAGCCCTTGCCGCCCACCATTACTTTTTCCCTTTGCGCAGCTACTTCTGCGAGACATTTCGTGCATGTGAGTAGGCTACTTTATTTGCCTACTCTATTCATCCAAGTATGATGGACTTTGTGCAAAACATCCAGTAATCTACAAGCCTCCGTATTTTGTTCATCAGACCAGTCCCTATGCCCACCCCAGGGCGATGATCAGAGCAAATTTTTTGCAACCTTTTGTATGACCGTTTGGAAATGTGGCCAATAATCAAGATCAGGATCCTCAGCCAATTCGGTGCATAATGCGTGACTGATAAATTCCAGAGTTGATTTGTCCTCCAGTTTAGCCACATTTAACTTGATGAATTTTAGCAATCAATGATGCCTCTTGACTGCCTTGACCGTCATGAACATGAACCTTTTGACAAGACGATGATCAAACCACACGGTTGACACTCGAATCGCTCTGGTGAGACAAACGTTGTGTAGGTCCTTTGTCTAGTGATGACATAATCGATCAGACGCCAGTGTCCAGATCGTAGATGCATCAATGTTGTCTCCAGTTTATTTAACTGTTAGAAAACCCTGACTATCACGGCTAGTTTTTGCACTGCGCAGAACTCAAGAAGCCTGATTCTATTTGAGTTTTTTTTACCTACCCCATTTCCCCCAAGTACCCTCACGCCATATGTCAAGATATACACCCACTCGTGCGTTGTTGAAGTCGCCTGAAGGCACAAAAAATTGATGTTCGAGGGCTTTTGCGTTTACAGCTATGTTGAGCTGTTCATATAAACAATCTTTTTTTCTTCCACTGTTCCCCTTTCCAATTTTAGAAAGCAGTAATGGCTGCTTTGTCGCCAAGTTAGGACCGAACGTCACTGTAGCCTTCAGTAACGAGCGATCGTCACACCAAACATTTGAAGCCGTCGTCATTCGCCAGCCGCCGCAAGACTATTACATTCACAGACAACTTGCACGATTGATTTAGTTTAAGGTGTAAAAAGTTTTGTCAGCTCTCTTTTCATCTCTTACGTGATGACTGATCAGCATGGACGCAGCAGCTTAGTCAAAACTGAGATCAAGTTGATGAGTAGAACAACTACAGGTGCCAGCGATTTTCTGCTTGGGTTCACTCCTACAGCCATCACATGAATGACGGCGGAGGTTTAAAGTTAAAGTTTTCCTTCATCGTATCACTGCAAAAATTTTTTTCAAAGTCTTGGTGTTAAATTAAAGTTTTTATTTCCATATAAGATGACTTAACTTTTATTATAACTTTGGTCTATCCTTATCATACATATTGTGTTATTATATTAAGTCCCGTATTACTTTACTAACTAGATGTCAAAATAGATTTATTAGAATTCTTTTTAAACTACCCAAATTTACTATTTCACATCTTCCAAGATTCTCTCGATCCACAAATTTCGAAAATTAATGCTTTTATATACAGTAATAATTTTAAAATATATCCGTATTTCAATTCTTTTATAGATAATTCGACTAAAATTATTTCTAAAGTTATAACACATACGTGAATTTTATATTTATCTTTTTAGAACTAAATACTTTGTGCATTCAATTTAATGGTTGGGTGTAAACAAAAATTTTAGCAATTTAAAAATCAAATTTTCTAATTTAATTTTGTTTTAAACTTTGATTACAGTTCAACTGTAAATAATAAAATTATTTTTGATAAATATAGGTCAATATTTGTTGAAGAAAGATTCGTCAACAAAGTGTCGATCAAACACTAAAAGTCAATTGAGTAACTCACTAATTATCGCTCAACAAGTGGACATGTACATTTTCACTTCAATAACAAGAAAAATAAAAGAAATTCTCTACTCACTCGTAAAATGGAAAATTGGCCAAATCTTGGTCAAGTTAACCATTCGAAAGTCTCCAAGAAGTTATATGAGTGGTGTAGATCTCAAAAGACGTAGTAGAACTATCACAACATGTTGAAAAACTAAAACAACATGTTATCGAATTGGTAAATGAAAAGAAAGAACTGATGAAGGAGATTGAACCATTAAGAAACGACGAGCAAAAAAATCGTCTAGACGAAATGGAGACGAAGCTCCAGGAAATAAAATCAAAATGTGGAGTACGATAGTCAATAAAAAGGTTGAGAAAGAAATGAAAAAACTAGATGAGAACATCAGAAAAGTAGAAGATAGAAATTGACAAAGAAGAAGAAAAGCAGAAAGAATTAAAAAATAAAATATAATTCATCAATTGATTTAATCTCCTACAATGAAGGGGAAAAAAGGAACCGTGAAGATAAAAAAAATATACTAATACTGATAAACATAGTGTTGAAAGAACCTTGTGAAGACAAGGATATTAAACGAATATTTAGACTAGGTAGAAATACGAACATCAAGAGACCGTTACTAAACGAGTTTCGTGAAAGAAAAACAAAGTATAATGTACTGGAAAATTTGTTTTATCTTCGACAAGCTAAAGATAAATACAAAAAAAATTTCGGTGACGCACGATATGACACAAAAAGAAAGGGAACTCTGCAGCAACTTAATTAATCAATGCAAAAAGAAACAAAGTACAGAAAAGTCGGGAGAATGGATATTCAGGGTGAGGGGCAACCTGGAGCCATGAGGATAGTAAAGATAAAAAACCCCTAAATAATCAAGATCAAAAGAAAACATCAAGGGAGCAAGGTAAAATTACAAAGAGGTTGAAATACTTCTACGTAAAAGCAAGAAGTGATGTCTGTAGTAAACATAGATAAAAGAACAGAACTTGAGTTGTATATATACAAAACCTGACATCATCGGTATAACAGAAACATGGACAAAAAGTTCAATAGAGGACAGCGAACTTGATATACACCATGTTCAGGAAGGACAGAGATAATTAAGGAGGAAGAGAACAGGGTGGTGGAGTACTACTATATATAAAAGACGACCAAACAGCTGTGGGAAAAATGGAGACGACACATATCAAAAGAGCGTTTGGTGTGAAGTAAGAAACAAAAACGAGATCCTGGTATTTGGAATTTGCTATCAAACTCCTGATTTTGGTAAAAAGAATGACAAAGGACTCTACGAATTAATTGGAGGAGCTACGAAAGGATCTTGCATTATATTAGGAAATATCAACTATCATATAGATTGGGAAAAAAGGCAAAGCAAAAAACTTTAAGATGCAAATTTTCTCACACAACATGTCCTACAGCCAACAAGAGAGAATAATACCCTTGACTTTGTCATCTCTACAGAGGAGCAAAATTTGGCTCCAGTTATCATCAGATAATAAATTGTTGAACAAGAAACCAAAACAATATCACAAAAAAGACGATAAAACTATTACAAAGAAGACTATGACAAAATCAGAAGGCAAATCAAATATATAAACTTAAAAGATAGACAGGCAGGCCTTAGTGTACGAATGTATAAAAAAGGTTATGGAAAAAAAATGCCAATCCACGGAAGAAACAAAAACAAGTGTCTTTGGGTAATTGGGTAAATAAAGAAGTAAAGAAAGCCAGAAGGGCTATAAACACAGTCTGGAAAAAACAACAAAATACACGTAAAAAAGACCTTTACTTTACTGGGAAAAAACGCTGAAGGTCTAATAAACAAGGCTAAAAAAAATTTGGAAGAAAGAAACGTGGCAAACAAAACAAATAAGAAGGCTATTAAAGAATACGAAGTTAAACATAAATAAATAGCAACATTATCAGAACATAAAAAATATCAAAAACTTTTAGTTAGGATGGTTGGATCGCTAAAGAACGACCATGGCGATATCGTCAGAGTTGACGTAGAAACTGCGGAAATACTTTGGATCTGTACTTGAAGAAAAAAATACGGAATGCATCCTAGACTTGATAATTCTGTTGAAGGAAAATCAAGAACAAATATTCAGCGTGGATATTGCTAAAGATATAGTGGTAATAAACGAACTACACCCCAAATTTTCAAAAGAAAAAAAAGAAATTGGAGCAACACTAACTGAAATATTTATAAAATCAATCCAAACAAGAGACTGGAGAGATGCCACTGTAACACCAATATTCAAGAAAGGGAGCAGGTGCGACACCAGCATTCACGTCATTAGTCAGCTTAACAAGTATATTAGGCAAAGTATTAAAAAAATAGTGAAGAACAGCTTAGTTAATTATCTGGCGAACTACAAAATAATAGGAAACAGCCAGCACGGATTCATTTTGTTTGACTAATCTTTTGGATTTTTTTGAAAAATTTTACGACAATGTGGGAAGTGAGAACTCCGAAGACATAATTTATTTGGACTTCGCGAAAGCAATGTATATTGACACATAAATGACTCGTCAAAAAACTACAGGCATGTGAGATATCTGGAAATTTTCTTCAATGGATTTACTAACTGGCTGAACAACCAAAGATAACAAGGCAAAAATATGAGTTAGATTAGCGTCACAAGTGGAGTTCTTAAAAGTTCGGAGCTGGGCCCTCCAATCAATCAATGAAATCAATCAATCTTCGTTTTGCGTCCAGAGACCCGGTTTCCCAAAGTAGGATGTTGTTTTCTTTGCCATCAACTTTGCGCCAAATTCATTTAAATTTAGAGCTTTCATGTCTTGCTCGATTGTTTGCGACCAGGACAACTTTGGATGGCCTTTGGGACGTGTGCCATGCACTTCAACATCTGCAAGAGAAGTTATGGCACTGTTTCCACTTCGTTTGACATGACCAAACCACCACAGACGGTGTTGCCGGCATACGTCCTTTATATCATCTAAACCAGCACGACGAAGAATTTCGGTAGATTTGATGCGGTCCTTCAGACTAATTCGTTCCATCCATCGGAGCATTTTCATGTCGGTTCGTTGAAGTTGTTGTTCCAGTTTGGTTGTCATTGGCCATGTTTCTGCACCATATAACAACACCGGACGTATCACAGATTTATAAAGTCTTGATCGTAGTGGTAGTGGGATGTCACGCCGCATCAATATATAGGCAAAGAAATGCCATTTATTCCAGGCTGCACGTATGCGTGCTCGAACGGCAGCTTCAGCTGTTCCAGTACAATCCAGAACATCCCCTAGATATTGAAACGATGTGATTTTCTCAATTTTAATGGCTTCAAAAACAGTGCTATTTCGAACTTGTTGTGGATTGATGCAAGCAGGACAAACAAAATTTAACACTCTAGAAATGTACCAATTATTTTTGAACAACGTTTGTGACACCACTGGTTACACTGCTGACACTTGATTGAATTTTTACCTACACCAGCTTTACAAACTGAACAGGGCCATCGTCTAGTAGCTGTAGATTGGGTGGGTTCACCAAAGTTCATTGTTTTGGTTTTGCTGATGTTGATTTTGAATCAATGATCGGCGAGTCTGGTGTTCCAATCTTCAAACATCTGTGATGCATTCTGCTGTTAAAACGATATCATCAGCATATATTAGATTCCAAATGTCACTAGTGCGTATCGGTTTTGTGATTTCTTCCATCACAGTTATAAATAACAGTTGACTGAGAATCGAGCCTTGGTGAACTCCAACGCCGATGTCAAATGCATCTGTGTTTCCAACCGTTGTGCTGACAAGAGTCTTAGTAACCGTATACATTTCCATCACAAGTCGAACAAGATATTCTGGAATGAGTTGTCGACGTAGACTCCACCTGATTGCTTTTCACGGGGTACTCGATCAAATGCTTTTTCAAGGTCTACAAAAATGTGTGATAGTTGTTGATGTTTTGCGAGGTACTTCTCTTGCAGTTGCCGAAGGATGTGAATTGCATCAATTGTTGATTTCCCCGCTAGGAAACCAAATTGATAATTTCCGATTGTGATTCTTCTCTCAATGATTTTCTCGACAATTTTCAGGGAGTGTTCTAACAGACGTATACCCCGATTTGACGAACGGTTCTATGGATCACTTTTGCCTTTGTATAGCGGGACTGTCATGCTGTCATAGTCGGCATTGAGCAATTTCTCCAGATTTCACGGCAAAGTTGGATACCTGC
Source organism: Helobdella robusta (assembly GCF_000326865.2). Taxonomy (NCBI): domain Eukaryota; kingdom Metazoa; phylum Annelida; class Clitellata; order Rhynchobdellida; family Glossiphoniidae; genus Helobdella; species Helobdella robusta. The sequence continues at coordinate 3,416,783 of NW_008703571.1, forward strand.
AGTACCAGATGATTTGATAATGTCATTTGTGAGTCCAGAGGGCCCTGTGCCTTTCCATCCTTCATAGCTTTCAGAGCTTCTGTAAGGTCCTCTTCTGTCTGGAATCGGACCTTCGATGGGTGGAGCGTCTGTTAACATTGATGGGATTTGTTTTGTTTAACAGACGGTTGATGTATTCTCTCCACTGTAGCTTGTTCAAGAACCATCTCATTTTTGTCATTTTTAATATATGAGGCACCAACTATGTCTTTTTTCGTACGCATTGCTTGTTTTTCTATACGATAGAGAGATTTCATTTGTTCACCTTTGCTTTTAGTGAGCCACTCTTTGCCCTGATCTGTCCAAGCCAATGCAACTTGACGTCTTGCATAGTTGTTCTCACGAAAATTTTATGGTCATCAACAGACTTTGATTTTTGCCATTGCTTGTATGCAACTTTCTTTTCAGCTATTGCATTTTGTACACTGTCATTCCACCACCAAGTGTCACGTTCATGCTGACGTTTTGTACCAGTTTTCCCCACAAACTGTAGTTGCAGCGTTTATCAAAACGGTTTTGTATATACTCCAACCTGTACTGGCTTGCTAACTGTGTGGCGACAATCTGTTGAAATTTTTCTCGATGAATATTATTTTTCAGCTTCCACGTTTTGATTCTCCGAGGCATTTGTTTAGACTTATGTTTTGACAGTTCGACAACCAGGTCTGCCACAAAGAGTTTATGTTGGGCGACGCATGATTCGCCAGGTATAACTGACGTTTTTGAATAGCCTTCTGTGTTGTTGCTTGACAGCGAAGAAATCAATTTGCGTGGCTGATGGTCCACTTTTGTATGTTATGAGATGTTCCAACCTCTTTCTAAAATATGTTTTCAGTAAACAAAACTTGTGACTTTCAGCAAACTCAAGGATGCGGTTGCCATCTTCATTCCGTTCTCCATATCCAAAACCGCCATGTACGTTGTCAAAACCATCTGTTTTCTCTCCAACGTGGCCATTGAGATCGCCTCCAATCAGGATTGTTTCAGATTTTGGTATTGTTGAGATGGTGTCAGAGAATGCAGTCCAGAAGTCATTTTTCATCTCTTCTGATTCGCCTGTCTGTGGTGCGTATGCAGAAAAAATAATCAATGTTTGCTTTTCTATGCGAAGCTTGATCCACATGAGACGTGAATTAATTCTTTTAATATCCGGTACTTCTTGGGCTAGCGGTTCTCTGACAAAAATTCCAACACCATTTTTGGCCGTCTTTTGACCATTCCATAATATAGTTGATATTTTTCTTTGTCTGAGTTGACATGACAGACACCATTCGATTTCCATCGGGTGCAGCAGATGTCAATCCTTCTACGCTCGAGCATTTCTGCGATTTCCATGCTGCGGCCAATCAGTGATCCAACATTGAGCGTTAAGTACCATAGAGGGGCCATTCTGAATTTTTCTGCAACATCCCTCCGCTATTGCATACTTCCCAGGGATTCTTGGCACCGACACGAAGCTGTGTGCAAGGGTCAACAACGAGGAAGATGCGGAAGTACTAAGACAAGAGTTGACAAATGGTCTGATAATTTGCAAATGCTATTTAACTAGACAAATGTAAAGTTATGCAAATGCTATTTAACTAGACAAATGTAAAGATATGCACATAAAAAAAAGAACAAAGGCTTTCAATATCAACTGGGCAGGAAGGATATTCGATCTACAGAAAAAAAGGACCTAAAAATCACTATTCATAAAAGCACGTAAACATCAAGACAATACTTGAATGTATTAGAAGAACGGTGGTGAGCAGTCGATTAATATAAACTTGTATAAAACATTAGTTCGCCCTCATCTAGATTACTGTTCACAGGTTTGGACTCCAGATCTACAAAAGGACAAAGATATTCTTGAACGGGTTGAGCGGCAACAGAGATGATTGAAGGCATTGGAAAACTTGAATATAGGGATAGACTGGAAGAATGCGGATTAACAACACTAGAAAGATGAAACAAGGTTTTCCAGGTTCTTTCAACTAAAAAGAGGAAAGGATTAATAGGTTACAGATACAAGCTCTTCAAGGAGACAGAAACAAAAATCCAACAAAGCAAAAATTCTTCAGCAGCAGGGTGGTAAACGCCTGGAATGAACAGAGCGATGAAATTCTCAGTGGATTCAATCAACAATATTAAAATCAAGCTAGGAGAGATAGGATACAAGAACATTTATTTTGTAGTGGTTCTAACACAGATGCTTGTCTACCATTTTAATTTTTGTTATTATTATTATTATTATTCAATCTTTGTCCATTGTATCAAACTATGATCATTGTTGCCATCTGAACTGAAAATGTTATCTGGCTTATCTTCATTTAAAAAATCACTAATCTCTTGTTATGCTTGCATCAATCCACAACAACAAATTCGAAATAGCAATGTTTTCGGAGCCATTAAGGTAGAGAAAGTCACATCGTTTCGATATCTAGGGGATGTTCTGGATTGTACTGGAACAGCTGAAGCTGCCGTTCGAGAACGCATACGTGCAGCCTGGAATAAATGGCATCTCCTTGCCTCTATATTGATGCGGCGTGACATCCCACTACAACTACGATCAAGACTTTATAAATCTGTGATACGTCCGGTGTTGTTATATGGTGCAGAAACATGGCCAATGACAACCAAACTGGAACAACAACTTCAACGAACCGACATAAAAATGGATGCAACGAATTAGTCTGAAGGACCACATCAAATCAACCGAAATCCTGCGTCGTTCTGGTTTAGATGATATAAAGAACGAATGCTAGCAACACCGTCTGCGGTGGTTTGGTCATGTCAAACGAAGTGGAAACAGTGCCATAACGTCTCAAAGGCCGTCCAAAGTTTTCCTGGTCGCAAACAATCGAGCAAGACATGAAAGCTCTAAATTTAAATGAAATGAATACAACTGATCGTCTACTTTGGCGCAAAAATTTGATGGCAAAGAAAACAACGTCCTACCTCGGGGAACCGAGTCTCTAGATGCAAAACGAAGATTGATTGATTGATTACTAATCTCCTGTTAATCTGAATTTGTGTTCTACATTAAATTAATTTCATTATATCACTATTTTATGTTACGTTTAATATTCTATTGTATTTATCATCTGTTATCTATTTCTAACCTCTTCTTTGCTCCTTCACAGGTATAACTTACCTTGCTGATTCTGAGAATTTTGAGACTTGTTACATTGGTTATATATATATCTATCAAGTTTGCATTTAACTTTCATCAATTTCATTTTCATTTCATTTTAACTAATTAACAATAATGCAATATTAATTATTATTCTATTTAGGAACTTGTTACATCGGTGAAAACTGTTTATGTTTATATATCTGTCTAATTTACATTTAACGTTCATTTCTGTTGTTTAACAAATTAACAATTACATAAATTCTTGTATTGGACGGTGATTACGGTGGCCTTCACAAGATTATTTTATCTTATGTGGCCTCCGGAAATCAGATGTTTGATTAATTTTTTAAAAATGTTTACAGCGACGATCCAACTCGTCTGTTAGAATCTCGAGGTTGCCTTAGTCCTTGTCACAATGACAAGTTGAATTTTGACCAACCTATTCAAAATATCAAAAATAAAAACACGAAGGAATTATGGAGCAGAATCTGCACAGCTGATATTGAAGGAAAACAAGAGAATACGGTAAACCCACGAAGAGAATGAATGTCCCAGCAACAGGAGACTAAAAAACACTAGAACGCTGGAACAGTGAAAAGAAGGGCATCTCAGGAAACATTGCAAAAGTCCCCAGAAAAATAACGTCTATCAAGAGAACGATAACGAAAAAACCAACATTTGAAAACATGCCAGCTCCATGTTTGAAACGTCTGCTCGTAATTAGAGAACGAGATCTTGTAGTTTCATTGTTTTCATTGTTTTTTTTGTTGTTGTATAGTTGATTTTTTTTTCTCTGGATCACTCTTTCTATTAATGATCTTAAATAAGCATTATTGATTAGGAGGTTAAAGATTCTTTGTATTGAAATACTTCTTTTATTTAAATAAAAGTATTTTCAACCTCTACAGCGTTTAAACAGGAAGTGAGAAAATTATGAAAAGAATTATTAGAAAAAATGTTAAACCAACTATGTATTTTGAAATACTTTTTGTATTTAAATAAAGAAATGTCCAACCTCTAAAGCGTTTAAAACAGGAAGTGAAGAAATTATGAAAAAAATTATTAGAAACAATGTTAAACCAACAAATGGGCTGGCATGTTTTCTAAAAAACCGACTTTCGAAACATGCCAGCCCCATGTTTGGAACGTCTGCTGTTAACACAAATTTTCATAATTAGAGATGAAGATCTTGTAGTATATTAAATTTTGTTTTCATTGTTATTTAGTTGATTTTCTTTTCTCTGGATCAATCTTTCTATTAATCATCTATTAATGGATATTCTTTCTATTGAAATACTTCGTTTTTAAATAAAAGAATCTTCAACCTCTACAGCGTTTAAACAGGAAATTATAAAAAGAATTATTAGAAACAATGTTAAACCAATTAATGAACAAAAACCCTCAAACTTAGAAACTATTACACCAAACATAAAACTTCATCTTACTTATTTACCCAATATTTAACAAAATGAAAGTTATTACAAAATAAATAAAATGATATACTTGTAGCTTCAAATAAATTTTTTTATTGAACGCTTTCTTAGGAATGAAGACTCTAATATTTGGATCAATAGAAGATTTTAGTTCGGATTCACATGAAGAAACTATAAATCGATCGAATGAAAACGATGAAATAATTGCAAAATATTTAGGAAAAGTTGTAGTAACAATCCTTGCAATGCCATGATTATACAAATCTTCTGCATTGCCAAGCTCTGCAAATGATAATCATTAAAATTAAATAAAGTTTTTTTGGGTTTGTCTATCAACTACAAACAAGAAAACTTCATATTTAATGAAAGGTTTAGGCAGCATTTAAGTTTAACAAAATCAGCCCAACATTCCATTTAAAATAAAATTAAAAAAAGTTTTGTGATAAACTGCATTAAATTCTTGGTTTAGGGTTTACACAATCCAAAATATAAACAATGATTTCATAACAAAATATAAAATAAAAAAATTTATAACTATGAAATAAAATTATAAAATCATTTTTATTTTATTCAAGTTACAATGAAACATTCAATCTGCATTTATCTATCTTACAACGTAGAATGATTGAAGAATCGATGATTATAAGGTTTATGAATCTTCACATTAACAGAAAGGTAACCAGGTTTGTATTGGCCTTTCAATCAATCTTCGTTTTGCGTTCAGAGACCCAGTTTCCCGAGGTAGGACGTTGTTTTCTTTGCCCTCAACTTTTTGCGCCAAATTAGATAATATATATAATTCTGGAGAACAGAACTAGATAGAATCACTAAACTAATAATGGAATAATGGATCATGGAATTTTCATATCCACGGAAGAATGGATAATAGAACGCAAAGAACAAAAAAGTAACCACAACAATAATACAATCAACAATAGTAACAAAAATAACATAGTAATATAATTTAAGAATCATATGTCAACCGCTTTCGAACAGGACGAAAAAATTATGAAAAGAATCATAAAATATAACGTTCAAGCAATCAAAATACTATCGAGTATTTAACTACGAAAATACTACTCCAACTAAGAAACGCCATCTCTCGTGCTGAAAAACAACTGCACTAGTAAACCAGAATCGATAATGGATCATAGCCATCTAATATATTCGTTCAAATGTAATATTGGTGAGTGTGCGCACTATAATTCTGAATAAATTGGTATGATGACGAGTAAGTTATCGAGAAGACTCACGATGCACGTAAAAAACTGGCGCTATAAAGAATCACATAAAAGACAAACACAATACTAATATTACTAGACAAATCCTGGACCACAATCTTATTACCATAACAAACATTATAATTTACGACAAGCCGAATCAATACTCATAGAACAAAGACATCTGATAATAAATATTCAACAACGGGCAATTGGAATTCTTCCCAACAATAAATTTAGAAACAGAGAAAAAATTTAGAAACATTGAGAGAAGATTAACGTCGATTATCAATTTAACGATTGATGCAATTCACATCCTTCGGTAACTGCAAGAGAAGTACCTCGCAAAGCATAAACAACTATCACACATTTTGGAGACCTTGAAAAAGCATTTGATCGAGTTCCCAGTTAAGAAGTCAGGTGGAGTCTACGTCGACAACTCATTCCAGAATATCTTGTTCGACTTGTGATGGAAATTTATACGAATACTAAAACTCTCTGTGAAAAGGATAAACAGCCTTTGTGGCGAAGATGCTGCTTCATATCATTGGTTGAAGATATGAAGAACATAATAAAGATATATAGATAATATATCTGTAACATTGTAAGTGGTTCTGCGTATGTCAGAGCTGCAATAATAAAGATTAATAAAAAAAATATATATATATATTCAAACATACATACAATAAACATACAAACCTACATTTAAATCTTATGTTGTAAATGGTCTACGAATTATACGAATTAGAATAATTCTATTTATTTTATCTGTAGTATGCTTCTTCTTTGGATTTTTCTGAGTTTTTCCACTGAAGTCTAGTACCAACAGCAGAATTAGGATGCGTTTGACCACCAGTTGGTTTATATATATATGTAGGGATCAACAAGGTGTCTTGTTAGTAGCAGAAGTTCGTAGTAAGAAACCCCCGACGTGATTTGAACGAAAATCCGACGTAAAAAGAAATACGAAGATTCACGTGTAAGATCAAAACGAAAACAAAATGTTCCAACCAAATGATGACCCGATCGCCATATAACCTCTTTTCAAGAAAACAGCGTCAACAGATTGGTTCGAGAATTCCGAAATGCAATTTCAATTGCGAAACGTGATGTGTAAAACAACAAGATTCTATCACGTAATAATTTCCCTGCCGTTGGATATAGTTTCAAATTTGTCATTAAAAGTGCAAAGAGGAACAGATTACGACGCTCTAAAAGCAGAGTTATTATCAACGTTCAAACAAACCAAACCAGAGCAATTCCAAGAAAAAGAAATAAACAAAATTGAAAAGAGGCAGCCACCAGAAGAGTCCAATAAAATAAAAGTTGTCCTGAGCAAGAACGAAGATAAAAATGACATCCAACAATCACAACAGCAAAATGCTGAGCAGAATGCTACCATCCCATCAGCAAATTCACACATGAACGATTCTCTCCTTCCAGTTCTCTCTCTTCCTTCTCCTGTTCAACAGCAGCAGCAAGATCATCACAGAAAGAGAAAAGCAGAGCATAGTTCATCGTCCTCACATACATCTCATTCTATAAATCGTTTGCAGCTGGACAGATGGTTGCATGAAAGGCCAGAACAAAATTTGAACCAGCAACAAAAACGGCAACCGCGTTTTCAGCAACAACGCCATCATCAACATCTCATGAAACAAGATAAATGTCAACCAAATTATCAGCGAAAAAAGCAACATCATTACGAGAAACAAGTTAAACGCCAGCGATATCAGTACCAACAACCACATCTTCAAAGAAGAGTGAAAAAATCAAATTCAACTCAAAAAACAAACATTTTTCCATTTGAATGGCTCCGCCTCTTGCGAGGGAATATTGTGAAAATAAAATATCTCCAGCAATAGCAGTAACAGGAACCAACTTATTATTACCAAGTCGATTTTTATTCCCAGATTCAAATGAAGATATAACATCTACCGAAATCAAACAGCTAGCAAAAGAAATGTTTAAACTTAATGACTACCTAACAACTAACAATCAACATCACTCTACCCCAAAAGCTTACGTACCAAATGACCTTTCAAACAGTAGTCACGTATGGTTAAGAGTAGATCGAGTACGTCGTCCACTGGAAGCACCATATATACAGGCCCTTTCAAAGTGATTGAACGTAACGACAAATACTTTAAAATTGAATTGTTACCAGGAAATTTTCAAAATGTGTCAATTGATCGATTAAAGCCAGCTTGTTTATCATTACCTCTAATAGCCAAAACCAGAATAAACAACAAGAATAGTTCGACAACGAACAACAAACTTTCTACAACAGATTCAACAAAACCAGCAACATGAGACACAAAACCTACTGAAACACCAGAAACAGCAACACCAATATCAGGCGCAACAACAACACAAGAAACGACCGACGTCAACCACATCGGAACCAACAACCCAACACTCCAGAAAAGGGAGGCGAATAACATTCAACAAACGAAATGAATATTTTTATTTTTAAACGGCTCCGCCTTTTGTGGGGGAGTATTGTAGGGATCAAACATTCATTTATTAACTATCTTATGTATTAATTATTATTAAAGATTATAGCAATTTTCAATGTTACCTAATCTTTGATTCTCTCTCGACTTCTTCCTTTTTTCCTGAGAGCTTGTAAACGAAACGGTTCGAGATTCACGTGGGAATAAAGATAATATTTTATTACAACTGAATTGTGTTTGTTTTATTTATTTTAACTCACAACAATGTGTTTTGTTAGTAGCAGAAGTTCGTACTAACATGTATATTATATATAAAATAAATAGAATTATTCCAATTCGTAGACCATTTACAACATGATATATATATATATACCAACTTTGGATTTTTTTGAGGGTTTTTCCACTGAAGTCTAGTGCTAACAGCAGAATTAGGATGCGTTTGACCACCAGTTGGTATGTATGTATGTATGTATGTATATATATATATATATGTATATATATATATATAAATATATATGAGTTGAGCGCGAAAATAACGTAGTCTGTTAAAATTAGTGTCTTTCATTAATATTTTAGTATTATCTTCTAATATTTTGCGGGATAATTGCTGGTTGTGGCAGTCATGGTAGTGTTGATTTGGAGCTCCGATGTTCAAATGGCAGGTTAAACGGCAACAACTACTAATAAAAAATAGTCCCAACGTTAAACTAGCAACAACACAGCACAGCACTCCCACGTAATCTACCAATTTCTATGTCCTCACGAAGACTGTAGGCTTCGTTCATCTTCTTATATTGGAATGACTACCACAAAACTGACACGCCGTTTTAAATATTAATGAAAGACACTAATTTTAACAGACTACAAATTTTAGAATCCCTATTTATTTATATTTATAAACCTAATTTGAACAAACAAATTTATTCCAATTTTATTTTACCTTCATCACGAAATGTTTAATTTATTATTATTAACATAATATTGCACATATAATATATTTTATTATGTTATATTACAAAATAATTGTTTATTATACTTAATTTAACTACTTACGTTATTTAAATTTAATCGTTACTCTTATTACGTCATCTGACAGTTTATTGTTATGTTTTATATATATATATATATATATATACACTCAAAATTTCTTAAGAAAAAGAAACAAATGAAGAAAATGGGACGGGCTACAATACAATTAAATTAGTCATTTTTATTGAAACCAAGAAAAAGTATTAAAACCTTCTCCAAAACTGTTTTTCACAATATTCTGTATCTCTGCGATAGAAAAATAATTTATATGTTCTTTCCAAATTTCTCCATCATCACTCCTTAATATTATGATATCCCGGCTGTGATGTTTCAATGAAGCAAAATGAGGAACTTCAATAACAACAGGTCTATAATTTGTAAAAAGGCAATAAAATATAAAAATTACATTTAAGTTGCAGCATTTGCAAAAATTAATAGGAAACTTTCACTTTCATTTAATGACACAAATCAAAATTTTTCTAAATATGAATAGTGAATATACAGTCGGATCTCCGAACAAGGAATTTGATTGCTTCAAGAAAAAAATTCGTTATATAGAAATTTCGTTACACAGAATTTCTTATAAATCCTATAAGCTGAATATTTATGAAAAACAACCAGCTAAAGGAATATTATTTATTTATATTATATTTATATTACTATATTTTCGTTACTTTGCAGCATTTGTCAAATCGTTTTACTATTATAATTACTTCGATGTATTTTTGATTCATCATGAAAATTTATAGAACTTGAGGGGTCAACGATTATCTTTTCTTATATGTTAAAGGATAAAAATGTCATTCATAAATTTTTCAATTTCAATTTGTCGATATAGTGGCAATTGCAAGGTTGAGAAAATCAATTTAATTTTTTAGGTTGATGAAGCGATTGCTGTCATTGTTATTATTGATTATATTTTTCAATAGATTTGAGAAAATCCAGACAATGCGAAGATCGGTACGATGACGATGTATGGTTTCTTCTTTTCGTAACTAAGATTTTATAGATGTTTTATTGTTGAATATACAATTGTTGAAAACATTAAATAAATTTTGTGGTCTTGCAGTAAAACCGTGAACGACTTGTTTGAAAGTTTATATATTATTGTTAGAACATTTATAAAGCGCTAATTAAATCAATAGGCGCTATCACATTCATATTAGATATATGGTTCTAAAATTAATCTGTCCTCTTTGTCGGGTTTCCGTTTCTGTTTTATCCTAGGTTTGCAAAGTCGTGAAAAAACAACAAATACCAGTCTCCGAACTGTTTAAAAAATATTGCTACTTGTTTCGACATGATACTGTTACTATTTGTTAGAATGTTGATATTAAGATTTTAATGTAAAATACTGAAAAAAGTTTTAAAAAATTAATCAATCATAACATCTTTTTAACTTTCATCAATTATTTAACAATTTTGTAGGGTTAACATAATAGTTTCGGTTTTCTTTTAATGAGAAGTTTTTACATTGTAGGCATTCAAGTAAACTCACATGTTTGCATGGTTATGTGCGTAAGAATTAAAATAAACGTTCATGCAGCTATATTTGCACGTATTGCCCCTCCCTAGCTACATCAAGGCCGTAGCTAGGAAGAGGTAAATAGAAATAATTTACATTGATAATTTTTTCAACAATCTTCAATTAGGTGTTTATTTTAATGCTTAACCGTTAAATTGCATGGTAAAATACTTGCGAAAAATGCATGGAAGTTTATTTTAATGCCTACTTGTCAAATTATATGTTAAAATACATGCAAATATAGCTGCATGAACGTTTATTTTAATTTCCATTACATTATTTGTCTAAACCAGCCATCCTATTAGGTAGAAAAATTTTCCGAAAGTTTTCTATCATCTTAGCAAAAACTGATGCTAATCAACAACATATTTTCCATATTTCTCAGTGCATCATCGGATATCACAACCCTACACAACAGCCTATGTTGATTTGGCTCGTCGTGTGTTTGTTTGGAGAGAGTAAATTAAATTATCAAACTCCTATTGTTGGCTCTATTAATTAACTTTCCTTAATTTTTTATATTTCGTTTATCCATTTCTTCGGCTTAACTAGTTTTGGTTGCTGTAATTTTTGTAAGTTTTGATAAAGTTTTAAAACATCACCGTTTTTAGCTTTGGTTGTGATTGCGAGTGACCTAAGCGGTTCTTGTGTTGGTATGACCTCTGTTATTTCTCGATTTTAGGTACAAACTTTGGTTCAATTAGTGTAATTTTTTGGGTTAAAATTTGTGTAATATTGTAATTTCCGCTTATTATGGAGTTGTAATTTTGTCAATAAACACAACTTCAACTACAACTTATACAACATCTACAATTACCATTGCAAAAACGACCTTGACCTCAACTGATACAGCTACAACTATATCAACAACTTTAACTACAATTGATACAACACTATACAACAAAAAACTAACACTACAACAACTTCAGCTACAACTGATACAAAAACTACAACTAATTTTGTATATTAGATTAGAACGGTTTCGGGTTACTCACGAGAACTCTTATTCGATTGCAATTCGGATAGGCTTCGGGTCAGTAGAGAGTTGGGAGTCGTTTGTTGAAACATTTTATTTGGAGGACTAGGTATCTGAGAATGGTTACTGCTTAATATGATTCCATTGAAAGATAATGTGGGTTTGTTGAATGTGCAATTTATGGTGTGTAAGAGCGTATTGGTAATAACCACAATTATCGATAGTAAAATCGATCTCATGTTTCTCACAAAGACATGGCATGGTTTTCATGATTTGGCGCTTTCACTGTGTCCTTCCGGTATTCCTCTGCATTGGTGCACCGCGACTGCTTGGTCCTGGAGGTGAAAAAATCAGGAGTGGTGGACTCGCCTTGATATTCAACGGTGAAAAATTTATGCCACGTCTTTATGACCAAATAAATGTAAGCAGATCGCTTTAAACAGAGCTGCATAATAAAGAACAAAAAATAAAAAGTGTGAGCAAATCAAGGCGAAAAATAATAACTCGCAGTGAAAGTTTTAAAAATGATTGTTTCAGTGATTATTACATGCTTAACAAACCGTTTTACTATAGTTTTAATTTTTTTCATTTCGTTTAAGTCTAATTGAAAGCAGATAATTACAGAAATTGGCAACAATTATCCAATCCTCGAAATATAATAAAAGCCGTCAGTTCAAGTATTTTTATTTAATAATTATTTAATTCATTGAAATTTATTTAAAGTTTTCAATAAAGTAGTTCAATTAAGGCAAAAATTATAAGCAATCATGCGGCGTGATCACCTAATGGTTAAAGGCACTGTTTTGCATGGTGGCCGAGTTCGAATACCAAAAGGGATCCCCGCATATCACATACTTTGTGTGTGATGTGATACGTATGTCGTTGACACCTCTGAAATTTAGAAGAGTGTAAGACTTAACTTTTTAAAAATATAGAATTAATAAAAAAAGGCAAAATATTTAACAGGAAGCTAATTTAATAAATATACCCTTCAAAGGAAGCTCCCGGTGGTCCCATTTTTATAACTCTAGAAGCAAGTCCTTCTCCTTCAAGCATGACTGGAGGATGTTGTAGTTTATCAGGATTCACTAGCTTACATGTGACTCTGATAGGCTTACATGTTTTGCCTGGAGAAACTATAATTCGAATTCCTGAATGCCTCATGCCACACATAGTTTTTCCTCTTGCATCAACCACAAAACTGACTAAGAAGCTGAAAATAATAAATTGTAGCTAAAATCATAAAAATACAAAACAATTAAAAAATAAAATATATCAAACAATTATCATTGTTTAGCGAAGTTAGTATGAAGTTTTTTGAAAACCATCCAAACATTGGAATAGGAAGTAAATAAAAGGAAGATAAAACATGAAAAAATTGACAAGGTGCAGTTCAGTTTTTACACAGAGCATTGATGCAAATTTCAATCGAGGAAATATTTAAAACTATGTAAATAAGTTATATTATGCTTCTGTTTAAATAGAAAATGATCAAAGTATTGTATTGTAATAAAAGTTTTTAGCTGACAAATTGGAGATTCAGACCAAGAATGTGTAAACGTGATAATGTACCAAAAATGATTTAATGTCTGATTTGGTCAACATTTAGATTTTCCGCACAAGTCCAACGTAGCAACAACAACAACAACACACCTTTAGACGACATTTTTCCCGAGATTGGGGGTTGCCGTTTGGCTACCTATGATGAAACCGAAATACCCCTCGACGCCATTCTGCCGGATACTGAGGGCCATTGTCACTTCTGTCATCATAAGTAATTTATTTGGCTAATTTTTACGCAGGACGCCCTTTGTTACGCAACCACAGTTATAAGCGGTGGGCCTAGCCTTTGATGATCCAACATCACTCACAAGGCAGTGAGGGTCAGTTTAATGTCATAACCAGGGCAACGTAGCAGCAGCGGAAAAAAGTACAGTGCAGAAAATGAGTGAAAAAATCATGAAAAAAAAAATGAAATATTTGAGTTATAAAAAATGAAATGGCAGGTAAATAAAAGATTATATATTTTATATAATATAAAGGTATATATATTATATAATATATAAAGGTATATATATATATATATATATATATAATCTGTGCTAATCACAGGGACAAAGGCCTAGGTTATATAAACTGGAACAAGTCCTGAAGATGATTGAAGAATTGAATTCCCTCGAGAATGAATGGGAAAACTGTATATTATTCTAACTTTAATAAAAAAACAAACAATTTGGTTAGATATATTGAGAAATGTAATAAAAAAACTATCCAACGTTTATATATATAACCTAGGCTTTTGTTCCTGTGATTAGCATATACCCTAAACCCTGTCATTTCATTTTTTATCTCAAAAAATTGGTTCTTTTTCCTGAATTTTTCAATCAATTTCTGCACTGTATATATATTTTATATTAAATACACATGTCATATCATATATATATATATATATATATATTGTTATAACCGACCCCTTGAACTTGTAGGTTATGGTTATTTCTCTTTACATAGATTCTTGATTTCTAAACACTTATTTTAAATGACTTTATTATTCAGTGCCGGCAATCACTCGTGCGTATTGCCGTAGTCGATCACTCGTTCGTTCGATCGTTAAATCGTTAGAATACAGCACAATAACTAACCGACAGGTAAATCACGGAATACAACTATTTGTCAATAATTAAAATCTTCTCGTCAGATGTTTCTTGACCGTAAATCCTAAGTATCCACTTCTCGGAAGATTATCGTAATTCACTCGCAGGCCGCGTGACAAACTTTTCCTTGGGCGTTATCGCTAATTTGTTTGCTGTACGCACACAAAATATCTCTTCGATAATAGGACTGCTTGAAACTTCTTCGGACTTATTCGCAATTCTCGTCGTTGCTTGTTATTTCGTGCACTTCTCTCTCTATTTTCTCTCTCTTTCACTTATCGTTCTTGTTGTAGGTCTATTTATATCTCACTTTCTTTTACAATGCATCGACATTTTACAATACGGTTTTCATTGGCTCCGCCTCTTAATTAAATTATCAAGCGCTTCACTTTAATTTCTGATTACTAATTTTTATCTCGCCTTCACGTCTGTAACAATATATATATACATATATATATATATATATATATATAGGGTTAGAATTACTGTCTGAAATGTAATTATTGATGAAAATCCCAACCTGTTGCGCGTTAGTTAGATTTCTGCTTAATTTTTCGATTTTTCTAACGGTTGATCGTGAATGTGTATATGTATAGATGGTAGATGTGGCAAAAATTAAACCAACAAAATCGTTGAGAGCAGCCAACATTACAGAAATTCCAGTTAGAGGTCAGATCGAACAACTGAGTGAAGTTGGTGAACATTCTGGACCAGCATTGGTTTTAGTTTCTGATAGGATAGACGATAGATAGATTGGTTTGGGTGAGCGATAAAAGGATACATATCCAGCAGCAACGAATTTTGTTTAAAAATTGTTTTTCGGTCTAATTTCGAAAATTAATTTTTAAATGATAGTAATTGTAAATAAATTAAAGTTTTTGTAGTTGCCACAAAAGAAGAGGACGAAGGTGCCGTCGTCGCTTATAGAAGCTAGAAGCTCCACCAGAGCCAGAAGGACTGATGTGCTATGTAATTAAACAAAAAACTACGGACAGCAGTCATAATTTTGGGAAAATATCCGTCTTCACAAATTTTTTCAAAAAAACATAGGAGAATTGTTGTCAATAAAAATCCATCCAAACATAATTATATTTAAATTAACTGAAAATCACATATAGAGAAAGCTCTAAAAATTGACTACATGTTAATTGTTACCCCCATAAAACACTTAACTCAAGTACAGGGAGTTATTAAAACAACACTATTTAAATATTGTACAGAAGAAGAAATTATAGAAGAATTGGAAGAACAACGAACATGTCTATTACTATAGACATATTTAATATATATAAAAATTGCAAAAAACAATCAAAAGTTAAAAACCAACACTTACATAATAACTTTTCAAAACCCACAGCCTCCAACAGAAAAGTTTGTTACCAAAATCTGAAAATAGAAAAATACAGTCCACCTCCTATGAGATGCACCCGATGCCAAAAATATGGACATCATCACAAAATATGCAAAAGTAGAGAAATCATATGTGCAAAGTGTGGAAATCTAGGATACAAAGCACACATGGCAATCTCCTTACCATCATTGTAAACATAACCACAAAAATTTTTCAAAAGAATGCCAAAAATTTAAACTAGAAAAAGAAATTAATGGAAAAAAAAGACTGATAACAATATATATCGAAATGATAAAAGAGAAGTTGAAAGACATCAGAAATGTAATAGAAAACAAATTGGATACAAAAACAAAGTACGATATGAAAACAAGAGTCAGTAACTTGGAGAAAGTGCTTATGACTGCAGCCGAAAAATGCAAAGTAGGGAAAAACATAATAAAACCCTGGATAAGTGATGAAACTTGGAAACTCGTAGGGGAAAGAAGACAGTTGAAAGCAACAAAAAGACAAAACAACGAAAATGAGATGAAATATAAACAACTACGTTGCAAAATAAAGAAAAGTGCCAGAGCAGATAAAAGAAGATGGATAAACGATAAATGCGAAAAGGTAGAAGCACTAGTTGGACAAAACAAAACAAGAGAGGCGTATCAGCTAGTCAGACAGTTAAAAGGAAAACTGAAGAATACGTCAAGGATTATTAAAGACAAGGATGGAAATGTTCTAACTGAAGGCCAACAAATCAAAGATAGATGGTCGGAATATATCAAAGACCTGTTCACAGATAAAAACAAGTATACAAAGGAGGTGTTACAAGCTTTAAAAGAAAGAAAAGTAGTCAATGAGGAAGAAACGGAAATAACATTGGAGGAAGTAATGAAAGCAATGAAGAAAATGAGGAACAACAAGAGCACAGGGAGAGACGGAATAGAGCTGATCAAAGCGGGAGGACCAATTGTATGTAATGAGATGAAAAATGACTTTTGGGTTGCATTCTCTGACACCATCTCAACAATACCAAAATCTGAAACAATCCTGATTGGAGGCGATCTCAATGGCCACGTTGGAGAGAAAACAGATGGTTTTGACAACGTACATGGCGGTTTTGGATATGGAGAACGGAATGAAGATGGCAACCGCATCCTTGAGTTTGCTGAAAGTCACAAGTTTTGTTTACTGAAAACATATTTTAGAAAGAGGTTGGAACATCTCATAACATACAAAAGTGGACCATCAGCCACGCAAATTGATTTCTTCGCTGTCAAGCAACAACACAGAAGGCTATTCAAAAACGTCAGTTATACCTGGCGAATCATGCGTCGCCCAACATAAACTCTTTGTGGCAGACCTGGTTGTCGAACTGTCAAAACATAAGTCTAAACAAATGCCTCGGAGAATCAAAACGTGGAAGCTGAAAAATAATATTCATCGAGAAAAATTTCAACAGATTGTCGCCACACAGTTAGCAAGCCAGTACAGGTTGGAGTATATACAAAACCGTTTTGATAAACGCTGCAACTACAGTTTGTGGGGAAAACTGGTACAAAACGTCAGCATGAACGGGACACTTGTGTACCAAATGCAATAGCTGAAAATCAAAAAGTCTGTTGACCATGAAATTTTCCGTGAGAAGAATAACTATGCAAGACGTCAAGTTGCACTGGTTCGGACAGATCAGTGCAGAGAGTAAGTAGCTCACTAAAAGCAAAGGTGAACGAATGAAATCTCTGTATCGTATAGCAAAACAAGCAAAGCGTACGAAAAAAGAAATAGTTGGTGCCTCATGTATAAAAAATGACAAAAATGAGATGGTTCTTGAACAAGATGAGATCAAGCTACAGTGGAGAAAATACTTCAACCGTCTGTTAAACAAAACAAATCCCATCAATGTTAACTTTGATGCTCCACCCATCGAAGGTCCGATTACAGACATCACTGTAGAGGAGCTTTCTGAGCTTCTATGAAGGATGGAAAGGCAGGGCCTACTGGACTCACAAATGACATTATCAAAGCATATCAAAGCATATGGTACTGCAGATATCCAAACGTTACTATAACTTTGCCGTGAAATCTGGAGAAATTGCTCAATGCCGACTGAATGGAACTATAGCATGACAGTCCCGCTATACAAAGGCAAAGGTGATCCATAGAACTGTTCATCATATCGGGGTATACGTCTGTTAGAACACTCCCTGAAAATTGTCGAAAAAATCTTTGAGAGAAGATTAACGTGCATCACAATCGGAAATTAACAATTTGGTTTCCTAGCGGGGAAATCAACAATTGATGCAATTCACATCCTTCGGCAACTGCAAGAGAAGTGCAAAGCATCAACAACTATCACACATTTTTGTAAACCTTGAAAAAGCATTTGATCGAGTTCCCCGTGAAGCAATCAGGTGGAGTCTAACGTCAACAACTCATTCCAGAATATCTTGTTCGACTGGTGATGGAAATGTATACGAATACTAAAACTCTCGTCAGCACAACGGTTGGAAATACAGATGCATTTGGCATCGGCGTTGGAGTGCACCAAGGCTAGATTCTCAGTCCACTGTTATTTATAACTGGGATGGAAGATATCACAAAACCGATACGCACTGGTGACATTTGGAATCTAATATATGCTGATGATATCGTTTTAACAGCCACGTCTGAGCAGAATGCAGCACAGATGTTTGAAGATTAGAACACCAGACTCGCCGATCATGTATGCAAAACCAAAACAATGAATACTGGTGAACCCATCCAATCTACAGCTACTGGACGATGGCCCTGTTCAGTCTGTAAAGCTGGTGTAGGTAACAATACAATCAAGTGTCAGCAGTGTAACCAGCGTTGTTCAAAAATAATTGGTACTTTATCTAAAGTGTCCAATTTTGTTTGTCCTGCTTGCATCAATCCACAACAACAAATTTGAAATGGCACTGTTTTTGAAGCCATTAAGGTAGAGAAAGTCACATCGTTTCAATATCTAGGGGATGTTCTGGATTGTACTGGAACAGCTGAAGATGCCGTTCGAGCAGCCTGGAATAAATGGAATCTCCTTGCCTCTATATTGATGCGGCGTGACATCCCATTACTACTACAATCAAGACTTTATAAATTTGTGATACGTCCGGTCTTGTTATATACGGCAGAAACATGGCCAATGACAACCAAGCTAAAACAACAATTTCAACGAACCGACATGAAAATGTTCCGATGGGTGCAACGAATTAGTCTGAAGGACCGCATCAAATCTACCGAAATTTGCGTCGTGCTGGTTTAGATGATATGAAGGACGAATGCCGGCAACACCGTCTGCATGTCAAACGAAATGGAAATAGTGCCATAACTTCTCTTGCAGATGTTGAAATACCTGGCACACGTCCCAAAGGCCGTCCAAAGAAGTTCTGGTCGCAAACAATCGAGCAAGACATGAAAGCTCTAAATTTCACTGAAATGGATACAACTGATCGTCTAATTTGGCGCAAAAAGTTGATGGCAAAGAAAACAACATCCTACCTCGAGGAAACGGGTCTCTGGACGCAAAACGAAGATTGATTGATTAGGTAATAATTTTACGTCAGGACAAACGATAAAACTTAAAAATGATTAATGTATGCCAAAGAAGCTAATAGCAATGAAAATTGTTTTATACACAGTGAGAGTGGGATGTGGAGAAGAATGATAAAATTAAAAACCAGGAATTACAAAATAATTACAATGATTACTGTGGGTATTGTTGGTGACCATGAAATAAATTGAGGTAACGCTAATAATCAAATAACGGTGAAGTGGAATAGCAACAAAGAAAACCAAACATTTTTACGAAAACAGATGTATTTCATTGAATGGACACCGAAAAAAAGATCGAAAAAAAACCGATTCATGATTCATCAGAAAAAATTCTTTTAGGTTTTTTACTACGCTCATAATTTTTCAATTAGGTTTTAACACATTTCACCAACATAGTCCATTTTAGCGTTTTTCCATAATATTTTGGTGTTGTGACGAAAAGAATGTTAGAGTGATGTTTAATTTTGAATCTAGACTTCACGAGGAATAAATTATAATTATCATACCACCGTGCAATTTAAGTAAAATTATAAACTAAACAAATTTAACATTTTTAAATATTTACCATGATTGTATTGTTGATTCGTCCAAATTTATATTGACATTACTAATAGCAGCATCTGAATGATAATTACTCAAATTGGTAGACGATGATTTTGAGCGACACTCAAAATTATCTGGTTGTAAAGTGAAAGAAATCGGTCTTTGGACGGAGGCTGTGCTTGACTCCAATGTGTGGCTGTCAAAATTTTCATTCTAAAAATTTTTTCAATATTTAAAACATTAACAAAACCGAATGTATACGTTCGGATACCAATTACAAAATTTGTTTTATTTTTTTGAATAAAGGCATTGTAATTATGTAGATAAATAATAAACAACTGTTTCAATCAACAATGAAAACGCGGTGATTTTTATAAATAAATGTATTTATGATAGTCTAAATCCAAAAGTTTTATCAAGGACATGGACTAAATGCGTCGTCACTGATGAAAGTGACGTTAACTCTAATCTCAATAATGAACTTAGAGAAAAAAAGAAAATAACTGTTCAATTAAAAAAAGTGAGAAACTCACCTACAAGTTGAATAATGCCGAAAACGCAGTGATCTTTATAAATAATTGTATATATAATTAAATATATATTCATATATATATTTATATGTATATATTGACTGTATAAATAAATATTTAATATACATATATATACTGAATGTATATGTATATACTGCATGTTTATATATATATATATATACATTTATATATATATATATATATATATATACATACATATATATACATATATATATATACATATACGTCTGGCCTATGGCGGGTAATGGTTTACCAATAATACCTCTTGCGACTGAATGGGTTCTTAAACCTTGTAACAACGAGATGTTATTCTTACCTATTCGTCGCGACACCTCAATTTGAGTTTCTTGGTTACAATAGTTGAGTTGTGTTATTTTAAGCCTTATTCGACAGGCTACTGACGAGTCTCGTGAGAGACGAAACGTACGTCTGGCCTATGGCGGGTAATGGTTTACCAATAATACCTCTTGCGACTGAATGTCAGAAACATGGCAAATGACAACCAAACTGGTACAACAACTTCAACGAACCGACATGAAAATGCTCCGATAGATGGATGCTCCGAAATCTTGCGTCGTGCTGGTTTAGATGATATAAAGTACGAATGGTCATGGTCATGGTGGTATGGTCATGTCAAACGAAGTAGAAACAGTGCCATAACTTCTCTTGCAGATGTTGAAGTACTTGGCACACGTCCCAAAGGCCGTCCAAAGAAGTCCTGGTCGCAAACAATCGAGCAAGACATAAAAGCTCTAAATTTAAATGAAATGGATACAACTGATAGTCTAATTTGGCGCAAAAAATTGATGACAAAGAAAACAACGTCCTACCTCGGGAAACTAGGTCTCTGGTCGCTAAACGAAGATTGATTGATTGTCCAAATTCTTCAAGCATTTCAATTTTTCACAAATCGTCTTCAGTGCAGGTTTGGTTTATATAAAATTATTTTTGTGTTGGGTTATTGGAGTTGTATGTGTTGATTGCAAGTGAGATTTGATGACTTCCTTTGTATATGCATTGTGAGACGAGTTGATAGTGAAGTGGTTTTAGCACCAATATACGAATGTTGTTGACTTGCATTTAAATTCGTATATTGCATGATTACTTTTCAAAGTATAATCGTCTTTATGAGTGAAGTTGTTTTTTAGAATCAATTGTGATGTCTTACAATTCTTGTATTTTACCCTGAGTTTTATTTTATTAGTATTATTAGTATTTTATTAGATTGCTGTAACGTTTTTTTTATGATTTGTTTGAGAATGATAGATGTGCCGTTGACTTTAGATTTCTGTAATATATAGAATTACGTCGTTGTCATTGTTGTTTTTGAATATCTTGCTGTAGTCTCCGTTGAATGGTGCTCTCAATGGATGATGCTTTGAATCTCCTTGTCTCTATATTGATGCGGCGTGACATCCCATTACCACTACGATCAAGACTTTATAAATCTGTGATACGTCCGGTCTTGTTATATGGTGCAGAAACATGGCCAATGACAACCAAACTGGAACAACAACTTCAACGAACAGACATGAAAATGTTCCGATGGATACAACGAATTAGTCTGAAGGACCACATCAAATCTACCGAAATCCTGCGCCGTGCTGGTTTAGATGATACAAAGGAACACCTACTGCGGTGATTTGATCATGTCAAACGAAGTGGAAACAGTGCCATAACTTCTCTTGCAGATGTTGAAGTACCTGGCACACGTCCCAAAGGTCGTCCAAAGAAGTCCTGGTCGCAAACAATCGAGCAAGACAAGCTCTAAATTTAAATGAAATGGATACAACTGATTGTCTAATTTGGCGCAAAAAATTGATAGCAAAGAAAACAACGTCCTACCTCGGAGAACTGGGTCTCTGGACGCTAAACGAAGATTGATTGAAACCTACAATACCTAACCAACAAATCAAAGTACTAATATACTACAAAAACCTCAAAATAGCTAATATAATAATCAGAAATAACACTACCACCAATAATAATCCTCTCAAACACAAAAGTATTAATGATAAAGGTGATTATCAAATTTTTATTGGTATGACATTTTCAAGACGACTTTAATATACTCTAAATTAACACAAAATAAGAAAACGCGAGAACCTTGTCTCAGGAACCAAAATCATCAATCAACAGAGTAACAAAACATAAAACACTCTAAATCTTAGAAAAATTCACATACAATAAAATCAACATTCAATAAACAAATAAAATCCAACTACGTTCTCACTAACCTGCCTCAACAAACACAAAGTGACAATTACATAAAGCTGAAACAAAGAAATTACGATATTCCAAATTTAACTATGGACCCATTGTTAAAAACTCACTATGTCCTAAACTCTTTGTTAAAACTAACTTAATTTCAATCTACTTTATTATAACAATTTATTCTTAATCTATTAATTATTAAATCATTTAAAAATGGCAGTCGCTATATAGTTATATGATGGTTGTGTGTGTATGGTTGGTCATTTAAAATTACACGATGTTTGTTGTGTGTATGGTTGATTCTTTTGAACTTTGGAAGGGTGTGATAGACCTTTTATTAGGTAATGGAACAATTTAATTAAGGCTAGTAGCGGTTTCAAGGATGAGTTGCAGATTGTTAATCAAATTATATTTCATGGTCAAAGTGAAAATATGTTGGGACGCCGACATACAACTCATAAATTTATGCAATTTTTTAAGAAAAAAGGTTTATGGTGAACATTTTTTTGTTTTATTATGTTTTTAGGATTTCGATTCTAAAATCAAATATATTAAATTCAGTTAGTAAACAAACTTTATTTTAACAAAACAAGATTTTTTCATTTATTTCTACAAAAAATAAGGCAGAGGCAAAAAATTAAAATAAAATTAAATAGGATGAAAAATTACAATATAAAAAAGCAGACTTTGATAACCTCCCCTGATATGTATGATATGCTAAACTCTTCTTCATTAATTAAATATTTTAGTTCTTGCGAAATGCCAAAATTCTCAAGTTTTCCATTTGAAACTGTTGACTAAATATTAATTAAAATGAAATAATGTTAAGATAGAAATTTGTTGAAACATCATCAAAACAAATAAAACCTTCTGATCTGAATGGGGAGAAGCAGTTGAACCATTTTCACGGGAACCAAATTTAATAAAACCAAATTTTTCTTTATCTGTAATAATATAACATTTAAGATATACCTGTCGAAATTCTTGATAATTATTTAGTGTACTGACAATTAATGAATTCAATAAAATTGTTACAAAAATTGGATGAACAAACGATGGAATTTAATTAACAAATTAAAACAAGATAAAAATTAAAAACAGAAATAAACGCAAAATAAATGTATAAGTTTGGTTTCGAGGAACTGATTTGTTTTTCTAAAATATAAAAATTCCAAATATGTGAATAAAGAACATAATATAATAATAAATGAAATCAATTAAAATCATATGAAATATTACAAAAATCATAAATAAATAAATAACCAACCTAAAATAAAAAAAATAAATTTCAGGTACAAATACCAAGCTATTAACACACAATAATAAAACAGACTACGTGTTAAAAATTTATATAGAATCGTAAAAGTCACGCTACAAGAAAGGAATACCTTAGCATAGATAATTATATGAAATATAATTTACATCTCCCACCTTCAAAAATCACTTTTTGAGGTACATAAAGTGAATTTATTAATGTGTCTTATGTGGATCAAGCTTCGCCTAGAAAAGCAAACAATGATTATTTTTTCTGACAGATGAGAAGAGATGAAAAATGACTTCTGGGCTAAGTTCTCTGACACCATCTCAACAATACCAAAATCTGAAACAATCCTGATTGGAGGCGATCTCAATGGCCACGTTGGAGAGAAAATAGATAGTTTTGACAACGTTTAAAAAAGTGAGGAACTCGAGAAACAGTCGAAGCTTGTTGAAATATTTTTTCGGGATTTGAGACGTACCTAGTCTATACGCCACAATCATGTTGAAAGATGATTTCGTATATGTAGTAACATATAAGTATTCGAATGTTTTTGGATAAAGTTTAAATCTATATGGGATGCTCTAAAATAATTTCCCAGATTGTGAATTTAATAGAATCATCGATTGATAATATTTTTTCAGATTGGCGATCATCGTGCGGCCAGAAGGAACATCCGAACTGTTTATCAGTCTCCGTGCGACGTCAAAACATTTGTAGCCATTTAGTGTTGCTCTATGCAAGCATCTTCAGTGTTAGCTTCAGTCAATGCCAAAACCTCAAATTTTTTTCACGGCAAGGAAATTGTTTGTCATACTATTTATAATAATATATGGAAAACTTATATTATTAATTGTTTTGTCATTGTTTATTAAACTTATTTCAATAAAATTTAAATTAGTTTTTTACCTTTATTTATATTATTACAAAGAAAACATTACATTCAAATTTACGTTCAAATTTAGAACGCCAGATAGGAAGTTTAAACGATAATTTCCTTGTTTATTGAACTTATGTAAACTCAAACGATTTATTTTTTAAATTAAAAAAACTTGTAACCAAATTAGTGCAGGAATCAAACACAACTTACTAAACCAAAAAATCAACAAATGGTTGTTAATAACGACACACGTCTAACGCAAAAAACCCTTTGTGAACCAACTGAAGATCGTAATACGGAATCAAAAAAAAAAGATAGCCAATTTACTCGTGAATAATGACTACAAAACACCATCTATTTAACAAAAATTTCAGCAGAATAAAAACCCATTCAAAAACAGCAGTGATAACGACATAATCTTATAAAAAAACAGGTCCTGGTTGTCCTGGAGTAACAACCTCAAGCGTGGGACAGTGTTAATTCTGACAACAAACTGTTGCAACTCAATTCTAAAATTGAACGATTACGCTTTTATCAACCGATTTTTGGAGGCAACAACAACGATAGCGTAATTGTATAATGTAATCAACGGCACATGAAACAAACGAAACCATCCTAAGCAAATCTTAAAAAATGAAATGTTGCACCAATCAACCCTACTGAAAAAATCAAATTTACGATATATATGAGAAGTGTGAGCGACTCTAAAAAATAAGAGTAAGAAAGGAGAAAAAGGGACTATAGGAACTAAGCAGGAATTAGAAACTAACGTGATGATTTATTACACAACTAATGATCACAGCTTTAATGGAAAGAACAATGAAAAAGTTATAACCATAATTGATGGGTGGAATTGATATCGAAGACAGAATTATGAAAAATTTCGATTTCGTATGATGTTGATCTTCTACGATATAATGAAAATGGTTTAGAAAAACTAAATAAAATGACCCATAGGGCGGTAAAGATTGTGGACCGCAAGAAAAAAGAACAAAAGTGGTGATTACAAAAAACAATTGAAATTTAATAAAAAACATAAAAATTCTATCTTCCAAATTGCACCAATTCAAAATCAGCTGATAATAGCTTTAATACGTAGTCATAACGATATCCTCTAAATGACTTAATTTACTACCAAAGAGTTAAAACTGAAAATAAATAAATAAATAAATAAAGAATGATTTGTCAACCAGTTACCAATTTCCTCGTCAGAGTCAAGAAATATTATATCATTCATATTTTCCATTTCCGTTTTTCTAAAATTTGTAGTGGCAGCCAAATAGTGCTTTTTGGTAAATGGCTTCAAGAAATTAACAACTGTTGTGAAATCGTTATTATGAGCAACTTCACATGGCGTCAAATTGAACTGGATATTAAAATTTAGAGTGTTTTCATAAATATATTTGGGCAAAATTTCTTATTAATTGAAGACCTACCTTATTAACTAATGATGGATTTGCCCCATTCTCCAAAAGATACTTCACAACTGCCAGGTGACCTTCTTGTGATGCACAATGTAGTGGACTGTCTCCTAACTGCTTAAATGGATGTTACCAACTTTAAATATTAAGTAATTATCTATTTGCCGATCAGTATTAAAAAAAAAGCTGTTTTAGATTCTGATGAAAATTATTTTAATAAACAGCATCAGTATATTCCTTTTTCAATACTTCTTGTAACGTTAGCCATATTGGCACTTAACAATATTATATTTGTAATTATATTAGAAGGCGAGAGCTTTTAAAATTATATCGTCATGTAACAGGGATCTGTATACATATTTTGCCTCCTTAAAATTATTTTATACAACATTGGCGTCAACGACGCTTAAGTTTTTGTTGATTTGTGATGACAATTCGTGCAATCAGTTCTTTTAACAATCAAATTATTAGCTGGTCCTTCAATAGCAATGAAAATTGCAATAATGAATTAACATACTCATTTACGATAACGACAATCAAAATTGTAATATTGAAAACCATTGAAATTTCAACCTTTGTCTGAAGATTGATATGAGCCCCATTTTTCAAAAGTATATCAACAATATCTTTGTGTCCAAAAAAACAGGCAATGTGCAGCGGGGTATAATGGTTCTTAAAAATTGTTCAAAAAGTTATAATTGCGAACATTGACGTAATTAATTAATCAGCTTATTATTGTGACCTATCTTAAATTTATCCTAAATATTTTCTTGATAAAAATTGTATATTTAAAATTGTTTTTGATAATTTTTTTTCATTTATAAACGTTTATGTATTAACCTAATTATATGAATTTAAAAAGAATTACAAGTTTGAATTGGTTTAGTTCACAGAAAAAACTACATTTTGCAAACAAATTTGGTAATTTTTTAAATTTGCAATACAATTTTGCAGAACAAAATAAATCCCGCAAATCTTTCTTATATAACCTCGGTAAGAACATTGACATTAACGCGATTTTGAAGAAACGACTGCACAATGTGGAAGTTATTAGCTTGTGATGCTAAATGCAAAGGATGAACTCCATTATTAGTTTGCATATCAAGAACTGATGACTTTTCTAATAAGAAACTTGTTATGTCTGCGTAACCCTCTCTGCTGGATAGATGTAAAGGTGTAAATCCACTCTGGCAGAATCAAAACGAGTTTATGATAAAATTGTAAATTTAAGACAAAACTTGATTGGTTTTAATGAGATTTGTACAAAAACATAACAGTCGCAAACGAATAACAAATTGACAATACAATACGCCCATAATATTAGATAAATTTGACAGTCATAAAAATTTAAATTGAAAGTTAATATTGATTTTATAAATTTAGAATAATTATTCGTCCACATTGAATTCATCAACAGTTTCAAATTTTTTTAAGCTGCCAACTCCTTCAACGTTTCAGGAAAGGCGATTTCAAAAAAAATTTTTCAATTCGAGAACCAATATTTTTTTGCACTTTTATTAAACTTCAGAGCATCCAGTTAATATAAGTGCCTTTAGTTTCAGTGTCAATAGGCGTTTTTAGTAATAGGGAGGTTTTTTGATATAGCAATAAATAGATATAAAATTGTGATAAGATCTTAAAAACATATGTTTCGATTTTATTATACGGTAACCATGTGATCGTGGCAAATTCTATCATAAACCGTATCAAATTTTTGTAAAATATCAAAATAGTTTTTACGATAAAATTTAATATAGCAAAAGGAGCATAAGTTAACAGTTTTGTAAATGTAATAACTCAGTATTTAAAAAAACTCTAAAATGTTATTTATTAATCATAAATTTCCTCGAAAAAATCTGCTTACCCTTCATGTATGTTACAATACAAATTATCGAACTTGTTCCGATTAAATATCATTGTTAACTTTCGAATAAACTTCATTTAAATAAATTTTTTTTTTGAAATTTTGTTTTTCGAAAGACGAGTTTTTTTTGTATTTACGTTGACTAATTTCCAAACTTTCTAGAGTCTGAGTAGGATATATGTTAAAAAATTTACAAAAATTTATTTCGAAGTTAAGTAAAGTAGCGGAACATTCTTGCTACATTCATTTGTTTAACAAAACTAAAAGATGGTAAAAAAATTGTAAATATTTAAAAATTATGCATGGGCATCAGTAGAAAATGTTCGTAATAATTTGATCACGGACGATATTCAAGCATCCAATTGTTTTAATAACGAATTTTCATTGTTTTCGTCAAATTCATACAACATGGGTAATAACGATCATTCTAATAACTTTAAGCAATATTGTAATACTAGTGTATCTAACTTCTTTGTTTTATTTTACTGTAGTATTATTAACATTTATGATGTATTTAACAATTTTTCTAACTCTATTTCTTTATATTATGACTTTGTCTCCAATTTTATTTTAAAATTTACTTAATTATGCTTTCATTTAATAATCGTCATTTTTCTAATTGTTTAAAAATCTCTAAGATCATACTTCTTTTCATATTAATAACTATAGGCCTATATCTATTATTTCTAGACCCTCTAAACTAATTATTGTTTTTTTTTAAGACTTACTAATTTTTTGAATACTCATAACCTATTAATTTCTAATCAATATAGATTCATTGCTAAATACTCTACTGAACTTGCCATATCTGAAGTTATCAACATTTCCTCTACTTCACTTGATCCAAGAAAATTTGGTATTGGATTGAGTTTAAGGGTTAAATTAGTTTAAACAAACAAACACACGTTTAGACGGCATTTTCCCCGAGATCGGGGGTTGCCGTTTGGCTACCTATGATGAAACCGAAATACCCCTCGACGCCATCCACATCTGTCACTCGCCTCAGTATCACGCAACCCTGCTTTCACCCTGTCCTTCTCCACCTGCTCTCTCCATCCCAATCGCGGACGACCCCTTCCTACCACTCCTTCAACCTCGAACTCCAACGCTCGCCTAATCCCGACCCTTTCATCCCTTCTCAACACAGTCCATACCACCGCAATATCGATCTCCTTATCAATGTCACAATGTCCTCATTCAGTCCCATCATTGACATCAGCTCTGTACTACTCCTCCTATCCTTCACTTTAACCCCACACATCATCCTCACCATAGCTCTTTCAGCCCTCTGCAGTACACTTTCCTCCTCTCTTCTCAACACCCAAGTTTCACCACCATATATCATCGCTGCTCTCACACATGCTTTATATACCCTCCCTTTCATCTTCACTGACCATTTCTTTCCACACAATACCCCACCCAGTTCCCTAAATTTCATCCATCCCACACGAACTCTAGCCGTAACTGCGCTCAAACATCCTCCATCCGCATTCAGCTTATCCCCTAAGTAAACAAAGCTTTCCACTCTTTCAATACCATCACTCAACCCCGTCCTTGCGTCCGTCCTATTAATCACACCATGAACACATTTCTTACATTTGAACGTGCCTTCCACCTTTTTCAGTGCCCCCCTCACACCACTACATCTCTTATGCACCCATTTCTGACATCCTATACACAATACCGAGTTAGCCTTCACTCTCCTATCACATACCCCACAGGGGTCTATTTTACTTATCACTCGTTCCCCACCTTCCCCACTCACCATTACCTTCGTCTTACCAATATTAACTTTTAACCCTTTCTTTCAATAA
>NW_008703571.1:3448660-3462434 GCF_000326865.2 Helobdella robusta
CCTTCTCCATACCCTAAACCTCTCCTTCTTGACTTCCAAAACCCTTCTTATATCTTCATCCCACCACCACGTCTCACCATGCCTACACTTTCCTTTCGTCCATCCACATACTTTATCTGCCGTAGCCAACACACAGTCCCTGTATCTCTCCCAAACATCTCCATCCTTACCACTCTCCCAATTTTCAGTCACCTTCACTTCAAATGCCTTCCTCACCTCTGCATCCTGCAACTTCCATGTCTTTCTCTTTGCCACAAACTTATCCTTCTTCCTCCTCCCCATTTCTTTTGATGTCACATCCATCACAACCATACTATGCTGCAACATACCAGGTATCGCCTTCACATTCTTCACATACTTCCTATGTTTGGCCCTTACCAATATATAGTCGATCATCGATCTATTTTCCCCTGACCTATAAGTAATCAATCGCGCTGGTTCCCTTGTGAACCAAGTGTTCCCCACCACCATGCTGTGTGCATCCGCTAACTCCAACACTCTACGCCCTTCCTCATTCCGTATACCATATCCCCATCCCCCATGCACACCTTCATATCCGTCTGCATCCGCCCCCACATGACCATTCAAATCACCCAACAACACCACAAACTCATTCAACCCCGCTTGCCCAATCTCGTCAGAAACATCATCATAAAACCTATCCTTCTCCTCTTCCTTCCTACTTTGTTGATATCACCCTCACTATTACTTTTCCAAACACCATCACCACCACAATTACCCCATTGCTTCTCCGCCTCACTTCCAACACCTTCTCCACCAACTCTTCTCTTACCATCACACCAACTACTCCCGTACCATCATCCCCCTTCCACCACAACTTATATCTTCCACCTTTAGCCCCCACAAACCTTGTACCCTCACCCTTCCATCTGACCTCCTGTAATGCAGCCACGTCAACCATTCTCCTCTGCAGCTCCTCCACCACTTCCAAACTTCTTCCTGTCAACGTGCCTACATTCCAGGTACCAAACCTCCAACCCCTTGGTCTACAATTAGTTTATATGTAATTATTTATTAAACTTTCATTTGAACATCCATGTATGTTCAATTTTATTCATTTTATTATACTGGTTTATTATTTATATAATTGCTATTTTTGATGCTTGTGTATTATTTTTTGGAAACTTGGAATTGTAAACTTTAGGTACTTGATATTGATTTACCCATCTTGTTTATTAAATTATTATTTAAATAAATACGTCAAATAATAAATCTTATTTATATAAGACTTATATAATTTTATTTTTTGTCAACCAACCAACCAACCAGCCAGCCAGCTAGCCAGTCAGCCAGTCAGCCAGCCAACCAACCAACCAACCAACCAACCAACCAACCAAATAAATACTTTAAACTTAAACCTAAATAACGTTCTACATTTGCTTCAAAATCGAAATTCTTTCTTCAACCATAATAAAATAATTGATTGATTGAATATAAAATAATTAATAACTCATATTCTAATAACCTTAAGTCTAGTAATAACATAAAAACACAATAAGATTTTTTATGAATAAGTAAAATTAAAATAAAGTAAATCAATAAAAACCAATGATTTTGCCATAGGATTAGCGTTATAATGCTCAACAAGAATCTTGGCAATTACATATCTGTTATGAAGAGCTGCTAGGTGTAAGGGCGTATATCCATTCTGCCGTTTCAAAAAACAAAAACATTATTTTTTGCTGAATTCAATACTTGATAATAAGTTAAAAAAAACCACTTTTGAAACTGCAAAAACGTCAGCTTTGTGTTGAAGAAGTAACAATGTAATTTTATGATATCCATACTGTATAGCATAATGTAGACATGTTAGTCCAAACTTGTCAGGAATATTCGGATTGGCATGCACGTTTAAGAGGTACTCTGTCATTTCCAGATGACCTTGCTTACATGATAAGTGCAACGGAGTTAATCCTTTCTGTATAGATTTTTTAATATTAAAATAAAATTCTTAGTTATCAAATGGATATAAATTAAATTTATGAAAATCAAGTAAAGCTGAACAAATGCATTTGTTGTCCCTTTCCCACCTCCCTAGACTAATTTAATTAACGTATCATCAAATGAAAATCACCAATTGTTTATATCGAATTTAAATCAAATATGTACATTAGATGTCTAAAGAAATTTTTTAGAATTAAATAAATGATTAAATAGCCTCAGATAGCTGAATCTAAACTAAAATAAAAAATATACAGAATGAGTATATTAAATAAAAATTAGGTTGATTAAGTAAAAAAATTTTTTTACATAGGTTCAAAATGTTCGAGGTCAGATAGTTATTATTTCTTTATTTTAATAGAAATCGTTTATTTTGTATACTTTATAACTAATGCTTTTATATAAATCAGGGTGTTGTAGCGGTGAATCGGTCGAAGGTTTTTGCAGGAGTCGATGACTGAGTCGGAATTTTTAAAAAGAATGAAATCAGATATTTTTCATTCGACTCCAAAAATGATAATTCAAAATCAAGTATTTTAGAAGATGTTTACGGTGTGTGAAGTGTTTAAGAAAAAAACTATGGCAAAATTTTATCGTTGTGAGAAAGTTTATTAATGCATAAAAGTTTTATATTTTTTATGTTATATTTATTTGTTACCATTATAAATATTCAAGTGCTAAACAAAATATGATTATTTCATGATTTATGCTTTTCAAGTTTCAATCGATTTTACAAGTAGAGCATATTTGGATTTTTTACAAAAAACGTTTGAGCTAACCTTAATAAAAATTAAAAAAAATACAGCAAAAATATTGGTGGCCTTATGCAAACTTAACTTAAAAATAAAAATAATAACAAAAAAATCTTACATTTTTAAATGAACCGTACGTAAAATAGTTTTGAGATAGAGTGGTTTCGATGCTGTTAAATTGTTTCGCACTCTTAATTGTTTTGGTGTTTAATAGTTCTTTGATACTTTCAACCACTTAAATTTTTATTCAACATGAATTCATTCTTCTTTCTTTATCGTGCTTTTCAGGACAGTGGCAACCATCGACCTCCACAAAACTCGATTTTTATATGTGGCAATATTTAACAAGTGACACAAGGACTTCACGAATGCTGTTGACCGCGATCATTTTTCCCTACAATCTTTCCAGTAGTTGTTAGATTTTCCATTCTTTCCTTCCGCATGATGTGACCAAAAAACTTTAACTGCCTCCGTCGGATTATCTGTAGTAATTTCCTTTTTTAATAACCTAACTGTTTTAATACATCCTCATAAGGTCCAACTAATTTTCATAATTCTTCTCAAAAACCACATCTCAGCAGCATTAATCTTTTCTCCATTTCTTTAGAATTTGTTCAGTTCGGAGTAAGTTAGCACAGTAAAAACGTTACACCCTAACAGTTTTAATTTTGTTGATATTCTGATTTTACTGTTGGTGAGGATGTTTTTCATTTTGGAATAAGCATCTATAGCCACAGCTATTCTTTTTTTGATATCCATATCACATTTACAACCTGAGATAAATGAGGCTGTTGACTTCTTTCACTTGTTTACCATCAATGATTATGAAACAGATAAGGTTTTGCTTTTACTGATAACCGTTGCTGTTTTGTTGATGTTAATTTGCAAGCGTTTTCTTTCAAAAACTAGTTTGAAAACAATTTGCCGTTTTCCCATTGAATCTGCTATAAGAGCTGTATCACCAGTAAATTTTACATTGTTAATATTCACGCCTCCAATGGATATTTCAAGAATATCTTTCTTTCTCACGATGATCTCACTAAAAAGATTGTACAGGTCTGGAGAGAATACCCAGCCCTGCCTAACATCTTTCTTTATTTCGAAGAAACTAGTCTTATTGCTACCAACT
This sequence comes from Helobdella robusta, assembly GCF_000326865.2. Taxonomy (NCBI): domain Eukaryota; kingdom Metazoa; phylum Annelida; class Clitellata; order Rhynchobdellida; family Glossiphoniidae; genus Helobdella; species Helobdella robusta. The sequence continues at coordinate 3,452,504 of NW_008703571.1, forward strand.
TTCATCGCTGTTCCCAATAGAAGCTTTTGATAACTCTCGTGTCTTTTCTATCAATGTCAAAATTTTCCAATATTTCCATGAGCTCCACGTGTTTCACGATATCAAAAGCTTTGGAGTAATCGATAAAACATATAAACATGTCTTGCTTCATTTCAATCACTTGTTCACTGATTATTCGTAGCATAAAGCGTTTCTTAGCGTTTCTTGTGCCACAATCCTCTACAAAACCACATTGGACATTTGAAATTTCAGATCTGATTTAGCTTCGCGCTTTCATTATCTGAATTCTCAGGAGAAGTTTTGTAAGATGATTCATCAAGCTGATTGTTCAATGTAGTTCACATTCCGTTGTATTAAGTTTTTTAGGCAAAGCAATAAATATTGACTTGGATAGATCTTCAGGAATTTTGCCACTGTAATAAATCTCAGTCAAAATTTCTGTCACTTTTTCAATGCCATATTCATCTAGGCATTTAATTTTTCAACAACTATCTCATCTGGACCTGGCGCTTTATTTGATTTCATTTTGGAAAGAGCGGCGTGAACTTCAGATTTAAGTATCTTTGGTTGTTCTACGTCTTTTTTGATAAAAGACTTTTCACCACGGACATTATCAAAAAGATCGTTAATTAGTCCATCTTTCAAGTCCTTTTTCTTTCTCTAAGATTACTTCACCGGATTTAGCTTTTATGCATCCAGAAACGGTACAAGCCCCTTTTCTAGTGATTTCTTTGATGTCTTTATACATTGCATTTGTATTACTGTTTTCAATCTTCAATGATTTCTCACTTGTCATTTAACCTTGTCTCTTTTGCCTCTAAACACATTTTTTTGATTGTTTTGTTCAGCTTTTGTAACTATCAGGATTGCAACCTTTTACTTTCCGTCGTTCATCCATCAGATACAATGTCATCTGTTACCTATTTCTGACCTCTTTGCTCTTTCACAGGTAAAACTTCCCTTGCTGATTCTGTGAGGGCATCCCTAAATGTTTAATATTTTAATTTATTTATGTCATTCTGGACTTCAAAGTCATTTTGTGACAGACTGACAGAGTTCAAACATTTTGGGGCCATTTCACACTTGATTTTCTTGAACTTAATCCTCATTTTACAAACAACTGGGTTGTGATCAGAGTAACTTTTGACTTGTAAAACAGCATTTCGATATCGTCTATTGTAATATAATTAACTACATTTCTTGTCTTGTTTCCGGGACTCTTTCATGTATATTATATTTTCTCCTTGGGTGATTGTCAAACCAGATAGATGTTGGTAATAATTTGATCATTTGTGACACATCATTCAATCAACTTTTCTCTTCTTTCATTTCTTTCAACTATTCAATGAAAACCAAACAAGTCATGTATTTTTTCTGAGCCAACTTTTGCATCCAAGTCACACATCATAATAATTTTTTTAGATTTACTATTTTGTTATTAAAACATTATCAAGATCGCCAACGGACGTTGGTGCATAAACTTGAATAACAGCTAGGTTAAAAGGTTTGCGTGTATTTTGACCAACAAAACTCTATCTGACACCGCTCAGAAACTTTTTAAATGTTTAGACACTTTATTGTTCAATAATACATCCACTCCTCGGTTTGTGTAAATCATCTCAAAAGTTTAATATCAAAATTTTAAAATATTTAATAAATTCATTAAATATTTTTAATGTCTTTTTATTTTTTCACTCAACTATTATAATCCAAAGACTGTCTTAATTGAAATAAAACCATAAAAAATGTTTTATTTTTACGATAACATGTGTTAATTGATGAAAATATGAATTATTCTCTTTTTTAGTGCAGTTGTAATAATTACCAAATATGAAATTTCCATCTGCCACAAAAAAGTAATGATATTTAAATACAGTCACGAATAACTAACTAATAACTACCACTTGGCATTTATTTTAATCGTAAATTTGAAATAAACTTAAAATAATTATATTAATCCAAGAAAAAGAACAACATCAACTGATTTCAAATATTTTGTCAAATTATTCTTTATTTTATTATAAAATTATTCAAAATTATAAAGCAGAACTCTTAAAAGCTATTTCGGGAATCAAAGGCCTGCTTGCCTGGCCCTTACAATTTGTCAATAAGTTAATATGCAACATAGTAAGACGTTAATGATATTAAAAAAGTTTCTAAAGGGTTATGTATGTTAAACAAAAATCAATTGAACCAAACAGTATTATTATTAATTCATATTGTACATTACTTTATCCATATTTTATATATTGTATAATTATGTGTGTAAAAATATTAAGTCCCATATAAGCACACTTGATAAATGTCAAAATTGTTTTAGAAGAATTTTTGTACTTTTCCCTCTCAAATATTTTCAAAGTCTTAATTTGTCTTTATTTATTTATATTATCGTAAAAAACGAATTTCTATCATATCAAATGAAACAATGCTAATAAACAACGAAAATAGCAAAAACAACACACAAAATTATCAACCTTAGAAGAGGCATCTTTAATTGCTCCCGATGTTAAAAGAATTTCAGCAACCATTAAATTTCCTTCCCTAGAACATAGATGAAGAGGTGTGAGATAATTTGTTGATTGAGCATTTAAATCTGACCCATGAGAAACCAGTAATTTTAAAATATCTTGATGACCCAGCTGTGCTCCAATGTGCAACGCTGTGTGCATGTTCTAACAAAATAAGTGAAACATGAAAATATAGAACAGTATAAAAAACAATTAACGTAAATATTGTAACATGATTTTTAATAAGAGCAAACTTTAAATTCGATTTGAAATAAGGCTTGCAATCATTTTTTGCTTAATTATGCCCAGTTTGTCCACATACAATTCTATTCAACTTTTTAATTACTTTTTGATATAAGATGTTGCTATCAAATTTATTACATTCAAATTGGAATGTTGATTCATCAAGTGATGTAGTGCTTGAACTCGGGTACGATTTAAAGTATATATAAAGTTGTACTCATATTTTTCATTTTTCTTTCTACATGTTCTTGGAAATTTTCAAGGTCAATCTACTTAGAAACTCTTAATATTTTTCAGACTTACTGATAATTCAATTCTAAAAAGTTGATTTTTCTGCTCACTCGTTTGATTCTTCTGAAATAAAATCAAATTGTGTATATTGATAACTGCTTTCTGGGATGCTAACTTATGTCGTATGTACAAACTACTTTTCAAAAATTTATACTTGGAAGGTTGATTTGCAACTGGATTACTTCCAAAAAACTCCAGTTTACTTCTTAATATTTGAAGTTATCATTGTCCTCACATTTTTGCTTGTTGCATAACAATTCCTCGACATTATATATTATATATATATATTATATATATACATATATAGATTCTAACAATCTCAACTTATGATACAAATGGAAATTTTAATTTAGTAATCTCACCTGGCCTCACCCCTATTTTAACTCTCTTTCACACATTTGAGTAAAAACACCGTTTTTAAAACTGTTATAATTTAAAAGTTATAATAACACAGGCAACGCAGCGCATACCTCCAAAACTCCACCGATTGCGAATTGTTTACTATAGTTTATGAACGAAACCTTCTCGTAGCGGAAACCAACACTGCTTTGAATTATTTTGTAATTGGTTCTTGAAGATATAGAATTGACAAACCAACAAATCATTCAACTTTCGGTTGAATGCTGCAGTTACAGTTGTTGAAATTAAAACTGGAACCTTAATGCACGGTAGATAATCATCGAGTATTCGGTGTTCAAAAACTGGTAGAACTGGTAGGTGAGCCTATCAATTTTCGATTTGGCCTCATATTCAGAACATATTGTTATAACTTATACTTGTAGGGTATGGTTATTTCTTTTTACGTGGATTCTTGATTCCTAAGCAGACTTATTTCAGATGACAGTAATCGATCCCTCGTTTGTTCGATTGTTAAATCGTTTAGAATACAGCACAATGACTAATCAACAGGTAAATCACGGAATACAACTATTCATCAGTAGTTAAGTTTCTCTTGTCCGACTAATTACATCGAGTTCTCTAGTCCTGGTATTCTTTACCGCAGTGAGCTTCCAGCTATCGGAATCTTACCTCTGTCAACAGTGTGTAATTTCCTGGAGGTCCCACTTCTAACACCAGTGTCGTAACCTCTTCGACCCCGTAACTACCAACACCGATGTTATAGCTTCAGTACTCGCTATATCTCTAACACCGTTTTGTAGCTTCCAACGATAGTCAAGAGTTCGTTTATCCGTAGGTTCAAGATCTCCGTTAGATGAACACAACTTTGAACGTAAACTACGTCAAACGTTTATTTAATACCAGCAGTAATAGAAAGTAACTTAATCCTAACAACTACATAAAATCACATTAATTACATTTACGTCAATTGTGCTCCGTCTTCTGATTAGCTGTACTCCTCGTGTTATTCTACTCGTGTTTTTTTCGTGTTCTTTTTTTTCTCGTGTTGTCGGTCTATTTATACAGCTTTCTTTTACAATACATAAACATTTTACAATATGGCGTACTATAGATAATTATTGTTATAATTATGGAGCGCTGTATTTATAAAAATATTCATAGTCCGGTTTTTAGCATAGATACAATTTTTACAATCTATGGTTTGTAACCCAAAGATTACAAAGATAACAATAACTGAATAATAAATAATGCAATGCAATTCGATCATTCCCACGGTTATAACACTATTATAATTATTATTATTATGCGTATGTTTTATCAAAAGAGTTGGCCATTTTGTTCAACTTACTAATTTTATTAGGTATCTTCGGTTAATTTCGACTTATTCAGTTTTAATTGAGTTAATTAGATTAGAAATATTGTAAGGATTAGGGCGGTGCTTTTAAAAATTAAATTATATATTTTATTTCTATTTTAAAACTTAGCTTAATTAATTTTACAAACGCAAATAAAGGCTAATACTGTAATAAGCCGTTTGTTAACGTTAACCGCCACTCGTGGCGTAGAACAAAAGGTACTGAAATTTTAACAGTGCACGTTCTACTGTAAAGTCTAACAATTACATTTTGCCATATATATTTAAGTTAAATTCGTTAGATAATTTCTCACTTAATTCCGACAATAATAAATTCAAAAACTTGCTCTTGCGGTAAACAATGTAAGAACAAAAAAGGCCTCAATATACATCAACGGGTATGTAAAGTTTACCACAACTTCAATCATCTAATAACTCAAACATTCAAACTAAACCAACAACAACAGCAACAACGATGTTACGATGTTTCCAAAAACAATAATAACACCGCCAGCAACAACATTGATGCCATCGGCAACTGCATCATCAGCAACAGTGCCAACAAAGATTTGCAAAACAGCAACAACACCGTCAACAACGGCTTCAATATCTATGGAAACAACAACGACACCGTCTGCAACATTAATATCGGCAACAATGTCAACACCACCGACGGCAGCAACAACCAATCATAACAAAAAGTTCTGCATACCCAAACAATTGATTAAACATAACAATTGATTAAACATAAAAATTGGAACATATAATAACCATTCCTTTAGCTTTTATATCAGCTCCATTGTTTATAAGTAATTTACATGATTCTAATTGTGAAGATCTGGTAGCAAGATGGAGGGGAGTTTCATTGTGGTTATTGGTTGAATTAACAATAGCTCCTTCAGTCAACAGTAATCTTACTATATCAGTATTCCCCATAAAGGATGCTATGTGAAGTGCGCTTAAACCTGCCTTTACGTTAGTTTTTTTTAAATCGTCATAAAAAAATTTAAATTATAAATATATTTTTAATTTAAAACTATATTATTTTTAATTGTTAAAATGTTTGCATTAGATTAATTATTGGAATGTTATAAAACTTAGACATAATAAAGTCATTTATGAAGCACCAATGCATGCGACTGAGGCGCCCCCGGACGAATATAATAAAAGTCACGGCAAATGAATAAAAGTAATAATAAGTATGATGGCTCAAACAAATAATAAAACAAAGTTACAAATTGAAATTATAGTTGTTTAACTAAAAGCAGCGTTTAAATAATAAGTTTTCAAGGTTGATTTGAATTCATAGAGAAAACTGGAATTTATGATGTCAGGAGGAAGAGAATTCCAGACGATAGCAGCAGCATGATGAAATGCTCGTTTCCCAGTGTTGGTTGATGAAATATTTTGAAAAGTGACGGAGCCTTGGCAGAGCAGAGATGTTTATGGTTCGTATTTAGATGAAGAAGACTATAGAAATATGTCGACGAATGTGATGAAAACAACGACGTTAGATCATAGATTCCTTGTATTATCTGGATACATCAGTTCTCACAACATCACAATGAACATCCAGGGGCGGATCCAGGTCATCTAGTAAGGGGGGCGATTTTTATCCATCATGGCAACCCACAACTGCCTGCAAGGCGGGCAAGCCCACAAATAAAAAAACGTTTAAATTATTTTTCAATTTGCCCTTTAAATAACAATTTATGTGACTAAGACATTACGGCATATACGTCGCGATCGTATCCGCATCGGCAAAGACGGTGCAAGTGTGCACGCTCGCGGTAGCATGCACTCCCGTATCATGTCAGTAAACTTAAATCTACTCTGTTCTATTAAAAAGAGTGATGTAGTAATCATATTATTTACTACGGATCCCATTATTGTAGTTTTAAGTAATCCTTTAAAATATGCACTTTTTAATTTTTTAATTTTATATCACTATTCACTTTTAAACAGTCTAACTTTCGTTTTCAAGCGCCATGATTGTGTATTGTGTTGTGTTACTTAAAAACGACAAAAATAGTAAATACAAGTTACTTTTAAATTAAAACATTCATTAATTATTGTTTATAATACTATAAAATATTAGGAACAATTACAACAAACCATTATCATCGGAAGAAAATGAAGAGAACAAATTTTTTACAACCACAGAGCACTTTGGATTCATTTTTTGTGACATTGAAGAGAAAAAAGTCTGTTAACTAATTACAACTAATTTTACTGTCACTACTGAAGTTGGTGGAACAACTAAACTTCCACTTCCAACCACATCAGCAGAAGCGTCAACAAGTAATAGTATTTCTACTGAACATGTTGAACATGAGATAACAGAAACAAGTAATAATATGGACAGCAACAGCCGGAATATGAATGTCAATTCAGTAGTCATAGCTCATGGTAGTCTTTTTTCTGAAAATGAACAGATTTCAACTGAGACTGGAACAGCTGAAATTGCTAAGGCATTTTCTAGTAAGATTTTAAATACTGAGTTTATCAATGATATTGGAAAATTTGTTGGAACATTTATGGATGATTTGACAAAAAAAAGTCTGTTAGAATCGCCATGGAAGCCACCAGCTGACTACAAAATGCCACATTCACTTCACAAGAAGAAAAATAAACAAGAAAAGCGATATCTTAATCATTCTCATCTGGAAAAATATGAATGGCTAGTTTATTCAGATAATAAAAAAGGACTGTACTGCAAATATTGCTCATTATTTTCATACCACCTGACTGCAGGATCTCACAAACAAATGGAACTTCAGTAGCTTGTTAAACAACCATTACAAGTGTTTGCTAAACTGTTTGGCAAAGATGGAGATTTAACAATGCATGACAAAGCAACATACCACAAGGAAGCTGTTGAAGCAGGGAGGTGTTTTTTAAAAAACTATAATGAACCAGCAATAAATATTATAAACAGAGTAAATGCTCAACGGCTTCAGCAGGTTTTAGAGAATCGTCAGAGATTGATACCTATTGTGGAAACAATTATATTTTTAGGAAGGCAGAATATTCCAGAGGTGAACATGGGTTGGGTTAACCCATGGGTTGGGTTGGGTTGGGTTGGGTCCAAATTTTTTAAAGTTGTGTGGGTTGGGTTGAAATTTTCAAATTTTATTATAAATAATTTATTTCTGTATTTTTTTTTATTCTTAAACGAACATTTTAACTAGTTAATAATCGGTGTATTTTATATCGCTGTAATATCATTGTATCTTTGGTCTATCGTTTCCACTTTCTTTTAGTGATTATTGAGTTGAGTAAAAGTTAACTTCTTTCCGATCGAGAAAATTAGTTTTATTTACAAGTATGGCAGAATCAGAAGAAATTCAGCGTCATTTGAGAGGTTTGTGTGATTTAAATTTGCTAAGTTTGCGAAAGTAAAAAATCTAATAAATTTCACATTAACATTTTTACATTTTTTATGTTTTAATTCCTTTTTTAAAGATTTAATTGTTATTTTTCATAATTTCAAATCTCTTCAGTCTTTACAGTTACACTTTACAGACATCAGAATTTTTTCTCAATTGCTCATTTTACTTATTTACCTGATATTCATGTTTCATTTTCTTTCTTTTTTCTACCTAGAAATGGTTTATTTTTCAAATTTTAGTTGGGCGCTGTTGAAGTTTAGAAATCCCATTCATTAGATAAATTTAATTGATTGATTGAACATACTTAAGTATTTAAATATTTATTCTTTCCAGAAAAAACAGGGTGGTATATATTAAAAGCACCCACAAATTTAAAATCAGAAATTTGGCAGAAATTTCACATGGTTTTTCAAAAAAAGGAAAATGATGAAAGCGAAATTCCCGTGAATTACTATTGTGCATGTATTAAGTGCAATAAGGTATATCAGTTTAAAGATTCATCAGGTAAAAACTTTGGCACTAAAAATCAGCAAGAACATATTAAACATTGTGCTGTAGTCTTGCCAGTCACAGTTGAAAATCCAGCAATGCTTGAAACGAAAAATTCAACCGTCTCCTCAAGAATTAATGATGTTGAAGCATAGACAGATCTTTTTCTGTGTTGATGGTTACCACTCATTCAAATCTGTTGAAAATAAAGGGCTTCTCAATTTGATGCAGAGCTGTGTTGAGTTAGGTGCCAAATATGGAAAGTTTGATGTTTCTGACGTTGTTGTGGGAAAATATTAGTAACATTTAATTTTTAATTAATTTTCATGTTATTTTATTACACTTGCAGTGTAATTACTTCACCAGTGTGTTTTATTACACATATGATCTTGTATTTTTGAGTTCTGCTTTTTAAATATCATTTGTAAAAATTTGCCTGTTTGGTAAAATTGCGACTCGTGCAGATGGGTCGTGGGTTGGGTTGGGTCGGGTTGAAAAGTTGCATTTTCAGGCGGGTTGGGTTGGGATGGGTTGAGTTAAGTGATGGGTTGGGTTGGATCAGTAAAAATGGACCCATGTCCACCTCTGAAGTATTCCATTCAGAGGACACAGAGATGATGGCAGTATATTAGACAAAGATGATGAAGATTCTGATGTGATTAAAAATGAAGGTAATTTCCGAGAATTGCTAAAATTTAGAGTAAGCAGTGGAGATTCAAATTTAGAAAATCATTTAAAAACGGCTAGAGCATCAGCAACCTATATTAGCAAAACCACACAAAATGCGTTAATTAAATGCTGTGGGGAGGAAATATGTGAACAAATTTTGAGTCGCGTTAGAGAATCAAAGTATTATGCTATTATGATTGACGAGACAACCGATGCATCACATAAGTCGCAAATGACTATAATATTACGTTACTTGCTGCCTGATGAATCAGTTCGAGAAGATTTTGCAGGATTTGTTGATCTACATGACAACAATTACCAATCTGATATTACTGCATCAATTGACACTGAACCTATTCTTGACGGCAAAATTATTGGTCAATCGGTTATAAACATGTTTTCAAACAAGTTCCACCTTTCTCTAGAAAACTGTGTTGATGTGGGAACAGATGGTTGCAGTGTTATGTCTTCGTTACAAAAAGGAGCAGTAGTTGAAATTCAAAAAGTTGCAGTGAATGCAGTCTGGTGTCCTTGTTATAACCATGCTTTAAATTTAACTTTATCAAAAAGTTCGAATGTACAAGCAATAAGAAATTGTTTGGGTGTTATTAGTGAAGTAGTTGCTT
>NW_008703571.1:3462484-3470954 GCF_000326865.2 Helobdella robusta
AACACGATGGGTTGAGAGACATGATGCATTGCTGATGTTTAGTATTGAACTTCCACAAATAATTGATGCGCTAAAGAATATATCTAAATGGAATGACAGAACAACTTCATCAAAAGCAACAACTTTATTAACAGCAATTAGAGAAAGTGATTTTATTGTGTCCTTAGGCTGTGCTGTGCATGTATTCTCTCTAACAAAGGGCCTCAGTGAATTGTTTCAAAAAAAAAAGTTTAAATTTACCTGATGCAGAAAATTGCATTAAAGACCTGTTAAATGTTTTACAAAAAAAGAGAGAAAACTGCGAAGAAATGTTTTTGGAAATTTTTAGAGCAGCAGAAAAAATAATAATTGAAAAAGATGGCACTTTTACCTACAAAAGATTTGTGCATCGACAGACATGCCGTGAAAATGTACCTTCTGATTCATTGGAAGAATATTACAGGCGATCAGTTTACATCCCTCTTCTTGATGCACTGATATTGGATATAAATACTCGTTTTTCTAAAGAAAATTTGCAGTGTCTCCAAATCTATTCTTTGATGCCAGAAAATATTATTAAACTAAATCATAAAGATGTTGTCGAATCTGTTTCAGCAATCAGTAATTTCTATGGTACCATTCTTGGACTTAGTACCCAACTTGAATTTATATCGGAAGTTGAATTGTGGCAGAGCAAATGCTTTAGAATGAACAAGGACGGAGGAGGAGTCAAATCACTGACAACTGATCTTTCTGTTGTTTTTCATTTGTGTGACCCCGTACAATATCCAATCACTCAGAAGTTGTTCCGTATTATTAAAGCATGTCCAGTTAGTGTTGCCAGTGCTGAACGTAGCTTCTCAACTCTGCGAAGAATTAAAACATGGCTAAGAACACGAATGACAGAAGACAGATTAGTCGGATTGGCACTACTTAATGTACACAGAGACGTTTTAGTAAATGTTGAAAATATAATTGAGCGTTTTGCGAAGTCAGGAAATCGTAAAATAGAATTTGTTTTATAAATTGTTATTAGTCAACCTATCAAGGTAGTAGGTACCTCGCTAGTCTAATAAAATAAATAAACCCATTTTTTAAAACACTTATAGGATTAAAAAAAGGAAAATAATTTTTTTATATTTATGTATGTACTCATATGTATATATTGACTATGTTTGATCCAAATCATTACATTTATTATTTTATGACATTAAAAGTTGAAAGTTTTTGATGACATTGCATGCTTTCTTATAAACAGTAATAAAGAGTTGACAAAAATAAACTAGAAATTTTTTTTTCAGTAGGGGGGGGCGATCGACCCCCTATGGATCCGCCACTGTGAACATCTACCATTTTCGGCTAGCTAAAGTAATAGCAAGCTAGTAGCATGTGAGCTTGTGTTGTACGAGCCTCATTGTTATAGGTCATTTGAGGTTGTACGTTGTCGGATTGAAAATCCTAGCGACTAAAAGATTAATAAATAAAACACCACGAACTAACGAGGTGATTTGTGCGGGCTTTATAAGAAATTGCGATAACTATTCTGATAAGTATTCGGGCTGCTGGTGAGTCCCCGGTAGGCACGAAACACGTGACTAGCCTATCAAAACGAATACTATTCATTTCTTCTCCCGCTCGCTACTTCGGTGTCCTCTCAATCATCAAACGCAACCGCAACAACGTACACATATTTGCCTTAAAGATTTTCTTATATTTAATTTAGTACATCATTTTAAACAATTTTAATTTTATGTTAATTATCTTAGATACCTTTGTTTTTATTGCAGAAAAAGGTTTAAATAAATAAATATATCGACATTGTTTCTCTCATCACTGCTGGCCGATTCAATAATATTGTCATCCTCGTTTATGATTTTATCCAACACTTTGCTAGTACTGTATAATCACTTAGCCATCTTCACACCAAATAATAAAACAAAAATGTGTTGTTAAAATTTGACTCAATCGCCGGTGTATTTTGTTTACTTCACAAAAATAAAAAGTAAATCTATACTGCAAAATCGAGTTATGCTGTAAATGTTAAAAATAAACGTTTTATTGCGTTATAGCAGTTGATAAAAACTTTGGTTTGTGAAACATATTTGGCCAAGAGGGGTGCAAGTACACCCCATTAAAATTTTTTGCTTCGATTTTATCACTAATCAGTCAATTTATCTTTACTATTAAACGAGGATGACAATATTATTGAATCGGCCAGCAGTGATGAGAGAAACAATGTCGATTCGAACTATTCTGATAACGAGTTTGAAAGACAAGATGAAGCAGATAGCACAAATGCCGTATCATGTGAAGAAAGCCTGTCTGAAAGTAATGATGAAGAAGATGGCATGTTTGTTGGAAAAGATGGAACACAGTGCCTAACAAGCCACACAAAAAAAAGCGTATAACATATTTAGCGGTAAGCCTGGCCCGCATGACGTTTTTAGTGCCCCACTTTCTGTGAATTCGTTTGATTATTTTATCACTCCCGAGAGATATTGTAGATAGTGCAAACCAAAAAGGTGTTTTTCTACTTGGAAATGCCTGGAAACCGTTGACTGAAATTGAACTACGTGCATTTGTTGGTATTTTGATTTACGCGGGAGGTATGAAAATTCATTTTCAATCTGCCGATGACTTGTGTAGTACAAAATCAAGATTGCCATTATTTCGTGCTTCTATGTCACGCCTAAGATTTAAAGAAATTACCTGCTGCATTCGTTTTGATAACGCTTACCAGAAATCAGAGACGGCTGGAACCAGAAGAAAAACTGGCTCCAATATGGACTTGTTTTTCTTTATTTTCCGATGCTTGTATACGTTATGTTACGATTGATGAAAGTCTAGTTTTTTTCAGAGGACGTTGTTCATTCAAGGTTTACATGCCCTCCAAGCCGTGCAAATATGGATTGAAAGTTTGGTCCATATGTGACGCTGAAAATGGGTATTTCATAACTGGGCAAGTATATTCGGGCAAACTGAGTGAAGCAGTTGAGGTTGGGCAACCACAGTGAGTAGTGCGTGATTTGTCACAATCTATCGTTGGTACAGGAAGAAATATTATCCATTATCCAGAGGAATTTTTGCATAAGAATATAACTATTTTGGGAACTTTACGAAAAAATAAGCGCCAAATTCCTCCTTCTTTCTTACCCAACCGCAAACGTGCTCCATTATCAACATTGTTTGGTTCCATGATAATATCACATTATGTAGTTTTGTTCCTTAAGTCAACCCTGCAGTTCTACTTCTTAGCACCATGCACAAAGATAACAAATGTGATGATGATAGGACTTGCAAACCAGAAATTGTATTAGATTACAATGCAACAAAAGGTGGGGTAGATCGTCTTGATCAGGTCATTACAAACTACACGTGCAAGCGAATCAGCCATCGTTGGCCATTAGCTCTTTTCTTTTGGATTCTTGACGTAGCGTCATACAATGCCTTTCTTTTTATTTATTTAGAAGATAACTGTCATAACATTAAAAAAATTGTTGTAGAATAATTTTTGAATTTCTTGTCAAAAAATTTAGTAAAAACAATAAATGAAAATGTAAATATTAAATCAAATGTAGATATAAAAAAACGTAAATTAAATAAGTTATTGAATTAAAGTGATTTTATTTCGTTTGTATATCATTAAATTTTTGTAAAATAATTTTTTGTGCTGTTGACCGATTAAATAAAATATTCGTTCAGACAAACGTTTCCTTGTTGTTATTAAACTAACATGGCAAAACATATACAAGCCAAAAACGGTTGAAATGCATATGCCAGTTTGAGTTCCAGATGGTATCAGCTAGAATTCCATGCGATTATGATTTTGACGAGTTATCACTCAGCGACTAACTTTTAAAGAAAGAATATCTGTCGAGGAGATTTTCATTTCACGCAACTGGTTTTAAAGAATTTTAGATATATTACTTGGAATTATATACTAAAATCTTTTTTATAAATAAATTTTATAAATTACGATATTTTAATTATAAATTTTATTCTAAATAATTTAATCATATTGCTGACTATTATCTACGGAGATTTTATAAAACAATTTTTGAATTAATAAGTGTATTTACTTATAAATATAACTTTTTACTGAAATTAATTTTTCACAGAAACGCGACGCGTAAAGGGAGGATTAATGTGATTGTAATAAAGAAATTGAATTCAAACAACATCGAGTTCTTCTTTACTTACAACAAAATAAATAATCCATAACTAATAGTAACACTAAATTTAATTAATTGATATCTCCATCGCTGCATATCGGTTAGTATCAAAAGCCTTCACTTCTTTCCAACAACCGAACGCTTATGTTCCAAGATTCTTTCCATGACCTTCATAGTATGTTCCAATAATTGCATAATAGAAATATTTATGCATTTGTGCCAATTGCATATTCTATTCAATTGAAAGAAACTTATGCCAACATGGCATTGCTTCTTTAAAACATCACGTACTGTGAATAATATCTCGTGCATTCTGCAGCGGTTTTTGCGCGTCTGTGTGTTGGAAAATGTGGAGTTGAATGCCGACGGGGTTGAGTGACGTTATAGCAAATAAAATCAAATTTAGTCAGACGCTTGGCTTTTGGTGTCATTCGTCAATGATTTGGTTTTAACACTGTGGTTTATATGTGGTGATCTCTACTAGGCCAGCAAGGAGGCTATACTAAACTTCCATGTCTTTTATGTGAGTGAGATAGCAGAGCAGATAAAGAACACTGGGGAAAAAAATATTGGTCATCACGAACAAATTTTTAACCAGGCAAAAAATTATTAAATTTCCTAAGTTGGTCGAACCAAATAGAATACTCTTGCCTCCTCTTCATATTTAAACTTGGATTGATGAAGCAGTTTGTGAAAGCGTTCGACAAAAAAGTGTTGCATATATTTGTACCAAATTTCAAAAAATCAGTAACGAGAAATTAATGAATTGGAATTTAATGCATGGACTAGTTATAGAGCTGTGTGGTGCACGAATTTTTCAAAACAAACTACGTTCTGCATTCCAAAAATTAAGATGTTGAATGAGCCTAAAAATTCACTTTTTATTTTTATATTTGGATTATTTTCTGGCAATAATAATGAAAAAATGGGTAAAAAATTTCTCCAAGACATTAAAACAACAGAAATCATATATCAAAGACAATGGAATGTTAACATGATGGCGGACTATTGTTGGATGCTGAAAAGGTATTATTTGACGGCTAAAGTATGTGGGGGAAAGTCAAGAAGATTTTTTTGTCCTTAATTTGAAGTTTTATGCTTTATGTACTTTACATTTCATTTATTTTTTTTATAAAAAAATGAACTAATTATTATTTTGAACAATTCGTTTTGTAATTAATCGTGAAAATAGAATGTTAAAAATCAGTAAAATATTAAAATGTTAAAATTGAATTTGTGAAAAAATATTTCACGTACATATTTGAAATCAGCGTGCTCGAATTATATTAAAACAATTAAAATATTTGAGACACCTAAAAATTTTTTAAAATGCATACCAGTGTTATACTATTCCTAATCGTCATTAAAGTTTTATGAAATGAAATTAAAAGTTAAATGGACGAATGTTAAATACAACTTACATTTGTTTTTGCTTGCAATGAGTCTTTGTTGTAGGATATAAGTAACTTAACAACAGCTATACGATTCTTCTTACATGCAATATGCAGTGGTATAAACCCGTTCTTCAAAAAAAAATTTCAATTAGATTATGAATAATTTTATTTTTCTTCTGTCAACTAAACCTAATCACTCGCCATACTGAATAAAAGTCGTTTCAGTTTATAGTTTGTCTTTCCCTCAAAAATTAAATTCCCATTAAAGGTTATTTTATTTACGTTACCTTTTTTCATTTTTTATTTTTGAACCATTTAACAAATAAATTGAAAGATAGAAGTTTATAAATGTTAAGTAAACCCCATATAGGAAACGATTTTTAACACAATAAAATTGATGCGTTTATTGAACAATTAAGACAAAGAACATCAACAGAATCTTATCATCAGAAAGAGCATATTATTATATTAAATGTGTTTTTCAACGTATTTTACATTTTTACAGTTGAAAATGTAAAACTACCCACTACCACTACGATCAAAACTTATAAATCTTGATACGTCCGGTGTTGTTATATGGTGCAGAAACATAGCCAATGACAACCAAACTGGAACAACAACTTCAACGAAACGACATGAAAATACTCCGATGGATGCAACGAATTAGTCTGAAGGACCACATCAAATCTACCGAAATCCTGCATCGTGCTGGTTTAGATGATATAAAGGACGAATGCCGGCAACACCGTCTGCGGTGGTTTGGTCATGTCAAACGAAGTGAAAACAGTGCCATAACTTCTCTTGCGGATGTTGAAGTACCTGGCACACGTCCCAAAGGCCGTCCAAAGAAGTCCTGATCGCAAACAATCGAGCAAGACATGAAAGCTCTGAATTTAAATGAAATGGATACAACTGATCGTCTAATTTGGCGCAAAAAGTTGATGGCAAAGAAAACAACGTCCTACCTCGGGAAACTGGATCTCTGGACGCTAAACGAAGATTGATTGATTACAGTTGAAAATGTATAGACAACTTGTGGTAGCTAAATAGAAAATTGCTCAACAAAAATCTACAATAAGTACTCAACTCAATCGCAGACATGTATGTATATTGTGGTACCGATTAAATGATCATTTATTCAATCTGTCAATCAATGCTAATTGATTGACAGATTTTTTACAGATTTTTCGTCTTTCGCTTTTTTATATTTGTTAATGATGTTTTTGTTGACGGTATATATTTGGTCGCTGGTAGCGTCTTTATTATTGACGTGGATTTTCAACTTTGTAGTTTGTATTCTGTAATGAATGGAAGTATTATATTGGATGATATTTTGGTCTTGGAACAAATTTTGGAGTGTCTTTTTATATTTTCTTCTAAATTGGTCACATTTTTGTATTCCATTAGGATATATTGGATTGAAAGTTTGAGAGATGGCTTTTTGTTGAAAATTCAAGTGTTAAATTTGTATGTTTTATTTTTATTCTGTTTATTTTTGTTTGGAAAAATTTGATCGTCGATAATTTTTTTGTTTGCCTTTTCGTTAATTTTGTTGTGATTAGATGAACGATGTTGTTGTACCCATTCCAATGTACCTGCCATTTTTAGTGAGAGTTTTACAGATTGTTTAATATCATTACATGGTAGTGGTAAGTTGGAAATTGAGAAAGAGTGGGCCAATGTAGCTGCATTGTCTGCTTACCCATTTTCTTCAATGCTTATATGGCTTGGTTTCCATGTTATTATTAAATTTTTACTTTCAATTAAAATGATGTGAATTTTTGTTTGAATTCAGATTATCAAAGGGTGTTTTTGTTTATATTGTTGTATCTCTTCTAGATTTGATAATAAATGGTAAATGTTGCAGGAATGTAATTTTATGATTGATGATTGCTGCAGTTGTTGAATTGTTGATTTTTTGATGTAGTTTGACTATTTTATTATTTATATTTTTGATTTAATTTTTTGAACATAACATTTACTTAAATTGTATCTTATCTTGAACTTTCAACGATACATCGACAAATGCTCTATTGATGACCTACGTATTGGTATGGTAACTTCCTTCATCGGTTTTAAGTACTTGATTATTTTTAAGTCGTTCTTCAATCTTGAGTTTATTATATTGCTTTTGATTGGTTGATGCACAAATATTGTCGGTTGTGTTAAAACCTTGATGTAGTAATTTAATGATTATTTTAGATTTCTTATATTCATAGGTATTTGCTAAAATGTGGAGGCTAATAGAAGGTGACGTTCTATATGCCCCTAGACATATTCTTAATGATTCATTGATTAAACTTGTATGCATGATATCAGATGTTTCAAAAATGAAACTTTTTCTAATAGATTTCAATGTGTTGATTTCAAATATATAATCCATTTTTTCTATCACGTACAGTTTGGTTTAAATCATCATATAACTGAAATACATAATATGTTCCAGGTAACGTCTGATATTTCAATGATATAATCCAATCTATATGTGCATGTATTTGTGTATATATTCATTACTTACATAAACAATGTTGTATACACAACAACAACACACGTTTAGACGGCATTTTCCCCGAGATCGGGGGTTGCCGTTTGGCTACCTATGATGAAACCGAAATACCCCTCGACGCCATCCACATCTGTCACTCGCCTCAGTATCACGCAACCCTGCTTTCACCCTGTCCTTCTCCACCTGCTCTCTCCATCCCAATCGCGGACGACCCCTTCCTACCACTCCTTCAACCTCGAACTCCAACGCTCGCCTAATCCCGACCCTTTCATCCCTTCTCAACACAGTCCATACCACCGCAATATCGATCTCCTTATCAATGTCACAATGTCCTCATTCAGTCCCATCATTGACATCAGCTCTGTACTACTCCTCCTATCCTTCACTTTAACCCCACACATCATCCTCACCATAGCTCT
>NW_008703571.1:3471004-3555589 GCF_000326865.2 Helobdella robusta
CGAGTTAGCCTTCACTCTCCTGTCACATACCCACAGGGGTCTATTTTACTTATCACTCGCTCCCCACCTTCTCCACTCACCATTACCTTCGTCTTACCAATATTAACTTTTAACCCTTTCTTTTCAATAACACTTTTCCATCTGTCAAATTTTAACTGCAATTCTTCCATGCTATCAGCCATCAAGACTAAATCATCTGCATACAAAATCTCAAATAACAACCCCTCCATTATGTTTCCACACACAACGTTGAGAAGTATGGTGACAGTTAATGAAATGCAGTGTGGGTTTATGCCTGGTAGGGGAACGGTGGATGCGTTGTTCATGGTGAGAATGTTGCAGGAGAATTATAGAAAGAAGAAACGAAGATTGTACATGTGTTTTGTGGATCTAGAAAAGGCTTTTGATCGAGTACCGAGGAAGGTCATTGAATAGGCGTTGAGGAAGAAAGGAGTGAATGAGAGACTTGTTAAAGCTGTGATGCAGCTGTATGAAGGAGCAAAGACAAAGGTGAAGGTTGGAAGGGGGATGTCGGACGCCTTTAGTGTTAAGGTAGGAGTGCATCAAGGATCAGTGTTATCACCGTTTCTGTTTGCAATGTTGTATACACACAGACACACACATATGTATATGATAAAATTCATTACTGCCAAAAGTTCAGTAAGGTTTTCGTCAAGCTCACTCTACCGAAACAGCGATCTCAAAGTGGTTTCTGATGTATGTGATGCAGTTGACATGGGCAATATAGCCATGCTTGCACTGCTGGATGTTAGTGCTGCCTTTGATACTGTTGATCATGATATTTTGCTAGAAAGACTCTCAGTCTCATATGGTGTAACAGGGGACGCACTTAGCTGGTTTCAGTCCTCTTTGACAGACAAAATACAGGTTGTCAACGTTGGGAAAGGTGCAGACACAGCTACGTCAGAAATTACCTGCGGTGTTCCACAGGGCTTTGCCCTCTGTTATATATGATATACACTGCCGGTGTAGTCAGCGTTGTGGAATCATCCGGTGCTTGTTGCCATTTGACATTCAACAATACGGTTCTGGGTCTGCGAGCATGTCCTATCAACTCTCTACAACTGTCACAGATGTTGTAAAAGCAGTAAGAGAATGGATGACAGCAAATAAATTAAAGCTAAATATCAACAAAACGCAATACATGTGGCTAGGAACACCTCATAAACTCCTTCAGGTTGACGGGTTCAAAGATCCAGTGACAAATCTAGGTGTGGCTATGGATCCAGACCTTTCAATGAAGTCTCATGTAAATAAACTATGCAAGAATTGTTTTTTTCAGGTACAAAAACTAAGAGCCATCAGACGATATTTGACAGTTGACTCCACAAAAGCTCTTGTTTGCAGTTTCATTTGTAACAGGATTGATTTTTGTAACGTGATGATGTATGGGATCAACCTTTCGCTACAAGATGATGTTCAATCAGTTTTGAACGCCGCTGCTAGACTGGTTGCTGGCGTATCAAGGTTCGATCCTATCTACCAACTCATTAGAGATGAACTGCACTGGCTTCGCATGCCAGAGAGAGTAACATTTAAACTAGCTCTACTTGTAAGAGATTGTTTGACTGGAGATGCACCAATCTACCTGAGGGAACAGATTCAATATAGAGGTCGACTACGATCATCAAGCCGCGGTGACCTACACATTCCTAAGTTCATATCTTCTCATTTTGGAAAAAGAAGATTTTCAGTAGCATCTGTCCAGATTTGGAATGCGTTGCAAAAGTTTTGCCAAATGATGAATCAAGTTATGACGATGTTGTTGAAACTGATAAAGACAATTTTCCACTTAGCAATTCAGATTCTAGAGGAGCATTTTCTCAGGCTGAATTAAATGACTTTGTTAGAGATTTAAATTCATCAAAAAATTTGATCAAAGTTACTGAGATCAAGTTTAAAGGCTAAGAATTTATTAGAACCTGAAACTATTTTTTTATTTTTTTTTGAAGCAGAATTTATAAAATAGTTTTCAAAAGTTGATTGATTCCTTTGTATATTGTTCTTATATACCTGAATGAAGAATTTTTATTGACTCTTCATAACGAAGTCTCAAAGCAGTTCTTTTGCATAATGGAAATATTTATGCCTCTTGGCCAATTGCATATTCTATTCAATTGAAAGAAACTTATGAAACCATGGTGGTGCTTCTTAAAATCAAGTACGATGAGCATTAGTGATTGATATGTGATCTCAAAATAATTGGAATTCTACTAGACCAGCAAGGAGGCTATACTAAACTTCCATGTTTTTTATGTGAGTGGGATAGCAGGGCAGATAAAAAGCTCACTGGGGAAAAAATATTGGCAGTTCGTGAAAGAGTTGGACAAAGAAGTGTTTTGTACCAAATTTCAAAAAATCGGTAACGAGAAGCTGAAGGCAGGGATCTTCGATGGTCCAAATATCAGAATGCTCATGAAAGATAACGAATTTATTAAAATAATGAATGAATTGGAATTAAATGCATAGACTAGTTATAGAGCTGCGGTGCACGAATTTTTCGAAAATAAGAGAGCAACAAACTACGAAGTAATTGTTAATGAAATGCTTTCTGCATTCAAAAAATTAGGATGTCGAATAAGCCTTTTAAGATTCACTTTTTATTTTCACATTTGGAATATTTTCCGGAAAATCTTGGCGATTATAGTGGGTGAAAGGTTTCAACAAGACATTAAAATAATGGAAACCAAAGACGATGGAATGTTAACATGATGGCGTACTATTGGAGAATTTGACGGCTAAAGAATGAGGAAGAAAATCAAGAAGAAAAAGTTTTTGTCCTTAATTTGAAATTTTATGCTTTATGTACTTTTATGTATTTATTTTATTAATTTTTTGAAAAAAATTAACTAATTATTATTTTGAACAAATTATTTTGTAAATAACCGTGAAGATAGAGTGTTAAAAATCAGTAAAAAAAAATATTGAAGCATTTTTAAATTTCTTAACTCAATTTCTAAAATTTCTTCACTTCTTCATGTTATTAAACAACCTATAATTCGATTTTCCAATACTTAATTTACCATTTACAAGTACATATTATATTAAATACTTACAATAAAAACATTAAATACAATAGATTAGAGCGATTATAATTTAATCAAGTTATAAAAACATAATTTTTATAACTAATACAAGTAAACTAATTAAATTATTAAAAATGTTAACGTTATAGTTTTATTTCTTTTCATATAAAACTAAAAAAACTTAGTACCATTGCCTCAGCCCAAGGATTAGATTTGTTAACCAATAAGACCTTGCAACAATTAACATGTCCACAGTGAGCTGCTATGTGTAGAGGGGTTAAATGATCCTAAAATGGTAAGTTTAAAATATTTTTTTGATATATTTGTTTAACCAACTGAAAAATAATTTGATAGCAAAAAAAGTTTCATTAGGAAACTATATCAATATTTATACCCATAAATTTCGGCCTAATTTTTATTTAATACAAAGTCCTACTCCAGATATTTGATGAATACAATGAATCACTTGTTGCATACTCAACCCGTTACTAACCCTGTTATATCAAGAGACATTTCTAGCGGTAGATCAAATGCTCTTTTATCTTTTTCCAGGTCATCAACTTCTGAGATCCATTTATAGTCAGCTTCACTTTTTATGTGTTAAAAACCATTTCAATGTTGTTGTTGTCCTGGGTCGGATAAGGGCTCATTGGATCAGACAAGGGCGGAGCCAATTTGCCACTGCGATCGAGTTTAGCTGTTATTTTGAGAGATGTGGGGTTGATGGTACAGCTAAACAAATGTGTGACATCATCTGGATGTTGATGGCAAAATAGACAGATGTTGATGAGCCTACTCCCGATTCTGAATTTGTAGCTACCAAAAAGATGCTGTGGCATGAGCGGAGTTGAGCTAAGGTCCTAGGTCCTTCTAATCACCCTGGGCAAACTTTCTTCTGACTTGTCTATTTTGGGTGTAAGCGGCACCCATCCATTAAACATCACCGGAGAGTGGTATGAAAAGACGATAGACAAATCAGATTTACACGAAGCAGTGTAGTATTGTTGATGGTTGTAGGAAGCAAGGATTGTAACGACCGTTAGTGACCATTTTGAACGGAGGTTGTCCTTCATGTTGCGGTAAGAAAGATCCTGTGTTAGAATAGCATGTCAAGAGTGCTGCGGACTGTAGAAAGTATTAGAGACAAGGTCTGAATGCTCTCATGGAGAGCATCTGACACTCGACTTATTATGCTGTGGCAACCAGTGATTACCCGCAAAGCAGCATTCTATGACCGTTG
Source organism: Helobdella robusta (assembly GCF_000326865.2). Classification (NCBI taxonomy): domain Eukaryota; kingdom Metazoa; phylum Annelida; class Clitellata; order Rhynchobdellida; family Glossiphoniidae; genus Helobdella; species Helobdella robusta. The sequence continues at coordinate 3,475,292 of NW_008703571.1, forward strand.
TGTTGTAGTATACTGATGTTGAAGTCAGACGTTAGTGGAGACAAAGCTGTACCAGCGTATTCTATGATTGGACGGCCAGTAGCTTCATAGGTTTGTAACAGACTTTCCTTAACTTGTCCGAAAGTGATTCCACTAAGTGCTCTAAGGATGTGTTGCGTTTGGAAGCCTAGAATGTTGTTGCGATTGGAAGCCTTGGATGCTGTCAACTCATGGTGGTAGGAAAAGAATAGCATCGGGTCAAATATGAGACCTAGTATTTTTGGGTTGTGTTCCAGAGTAAGAGCTGGTAGTTGATTTTGATTTGAGGATGGTAGTGGTTGAGAGTGGTGAAGATGGATGTAATAGATTTGGTGGTGAAGATCTTCAGTTTCCGCAAGTAAAAAAATTCATACAACATCGGCAGGTAGCAGTTGAGACGTCAAGCTGGAATGCCCGCTTTTGATCCGGATGTGTAAATGGAAAAGTCGTCATCATAGGAAACAATTCAGGTGCTTTGGAAACATAGTAATTGAAAAGGGATGGCATACCTGTTTCGATGATGCAGTGTATGGAGGCCTGATTAGGATGTCAGATTGAAATGGTTTAGACCTCCAAACCATTTCAATCTAAACCATTTCAATCTGACATACCTTACCTAATCACGTTAGGCAATTCAAGTCAGTCAATTCTTCATTTTCTTTTTTACTAAAACTATTCAGTTAAGTAGTTAATTTAATTTTTATTAGCGATTGCACTTTGCGTTGGAAGCCTTAGATGTTGTTGCATCTCTATATGTTTAGTGTGTACAGTGCTATACAAACTTCATATAACATACTAAATTAGAACGTCATCCTTATTTATTTTTAAAATAGCATGTGTTTCTTCTTTTTGATTTCAAATAACGTAGTATAACAACATGTAAAAGAGGTAAAAACTTAACAACTACATATCATCTTCTTTGCTTAGTAATTACATTACATCTGATATAAAAAAAATCATTTTATAAAAATATAAATCGTATGACTAATTAAATACGTTCTGAAAATTTTTAACTTTGTCTATATGTCGTTTTGCGTCCAGAGACCCGGTTCCCCGAGGTAGGACGTTGTTTTCTTTGCCATCAACTTTTTGCGCCAAATTAGACGATCAGTTGTATCCATTTCATTTAAATTCAGAGCTTTCATGTCTTGTTCGATTGTTTGCGACCAGAACTTCTTTGGACGGCCTTTGGGACGTGTGCCAGGTACTGCAACATCTGCAAGAGAAGTTATGACACTGTTTCCACTTCTAGACATGACCAAACCACCGCAGACGGTGTTGCCGGCATTCGTCCTTTATATCATCTAAACCAGCACGACGCAGGATTTTGGTAGATTTGATGTGGTCCTTCAGACTAATTCGTTGCATCCACCGGAGCATTTTCATCTCGGTTCGTTGAAGTTTTGTTCCAGTTTGGTTGTCATTGGCCATGTTTCTGCACCATATAACAATACCGGACGTATCACAGATTTATAAAGTCTTGATCCTAGTGGTAATGGGATGTCACGCCGCATCAATATAGAGGCGAGGAGATGCCATTTATTCTAGGTTGCACGTATGCGTGCTCGAACGGCATCTTCAGCTGTTCCAATACAATCCAGAACGTAGACGTAGACTCCACCTGATTGCTTCACGGGAAACTCGATCAAATGCTTTTTCAAGGTCTACATGTGTGATAATTGTTGATGCTTTGCGAGGAACTTCTCTTGCAGTTGCAGAAGGATGTCAATTGCATCAATTGCTGATTTCCCCGCTAGGAAACCAAATTGATAATATCCGATTGTGATGCACGACGTTAATCATCTCTCAATGAGTTTCTCGACAAATTTCAGGAATTGTTCTAACAGACGTATAACCCCGATACAGTATACGTATAACAGTTCAATAGATCACCTTTGCCTTTATATAGCGGAACTGTATAGTTCCATTCAGTCGGCATTGAGCAATTTCTCCAGATTTCACGGCAAAGTTGGATACCTGCAGTACCAGATGATTTGATAATGTCATTTGTGAGTCCAGAGGGCCCTGCTGCCTTTCCATCCTTCATAGTGGTCCTCTACAGTGATGTCTGGAATCGGACCTTCGATGGGTGGAGCGTCAGTTAACATTGATAGGATTTGTTTCGTTTAACAGACGGTTGAAGTATTCTCTCCACTGTAGCTTGATCTCATCTTGTTCAAAAACCATCTCATTTTTGTCATTTTTGATACATGAGGCACCAACTGTCTTTTTTCGTACGCTTTGCTTGTTTTGCTATACGATACAGATTTCATTTGTTCACCTTTGATTTTAGTGAGCCACTCTCTGCACTGATCTGTCCAAGCCAGTGCGATTTGACCTCTTGCATAGTTGTTCTCACGAAAAATTTTATGGTCATCAATAGACTTTGATTTTTGCCATTGCTTGTATGCAACTTTCTTTTCAGCTATTGCATTTTGTACACTGTCATTCCACCACCAAGTGTCACGTTCATGCTGACGTTTTGTACCAGTTTTCCCACAAACTGTAGTTGCAGCGTTTATCAAAACGGTTTTGTATGTACTCCAATCTGTACTGGATTGCGATTGGTAGTCTAACTGTGTGGCGACAATCTGTTGAAATTTTTCTCGATGAATATTGCTTTTCAGCTTCCACGTTTTGATTCTCCGAGGCATTTGTTTAGACTTGTTTTGACCGTTCGACAACCAGGTCTACCACAAGGAGTCTATGTTGGGCGACACATGATTCGCCAGGTATAACTTTCACGTTTTTAAATAGCCTGCGGTGTTGTTGCTTGACAGCGAAGAAATCAATTTGCGTGGCTAATGGTCACTTTTGTATGTTATGAGATGTTCCAACCTCTTTCTAAAATATGTTTTCAGTAAACAAAACCCGTGACTTTCAGCAAACCCAAGGATGCGGATGCCATCTTCATTCCGTTCTCCATAGTTAAAACCATGTACGTTGTCAAAACCATCTGTTTTCTCTTCAACGTGGCCATTGAGATCGCCTCCAATCAGGATTGTTTCAGATTTTGGTATTGTTGAGATGGTGTCAGAGAATGAAGCCCAGATGTCATCTTTCATCAAGCCCAGAAGTCATCTTTTATCTGATTCGCCTGTCTGTGGTGTGTATGCAGAAAAAATAATCATTGTTTGCTTTTCTATACGAAGCTTGATCCACATGAGACGTGAATTAATCCTTTTAATATCCAGTACTTCTTGGGCTAGCGGTTCTCTGACAAAAATTCCAACACCATTTTTGGCCGTCTTTTGACTATTCCAGAATAGTTTATATTTTTCTTTGTCTGAGTTGACATGACAGTCAACATTCGATTTCCATCGGGTTTCCTGAAGGCGGCAGATGTCAATCCTTTTGCGCTCGAGCATTTCTGCGATTTCCATGCTGCGGCCAGTCAGTATAATATAATATAATAGTATAATATATATATTGTTCCGTCTTTATTTCTTTGTTTTCGCAGCGACTTTGATTGTAACTTAATTAGAACTAAAGTTAATCATGTGTTTCTTTGTTGGAAGAATATTGGTATTACTTAGTTGAATATTTATTGCTTGTTTACGTTAGCGATTCTGCTATCTTCAATTTAAAGTATTCTTTGTTGTAATAAATTGCTTTGACCAATTTATGACCACGTAATGGAACAACACGAAGACTCACTATGCTTATGCATAGTGTTGTTGTAAATGTGGTAAATGTTGTTGTAGTCATTCCGATGTATTCAGAATTTTGATGCACGCACTCACCAATTCACACTATATATATATATATATATATATATATATATATATATATATATTGTTGTTTGATTGCTTTTTGTTGTCTTTTAGGTGCTATTTTGATATGGACGTTTAAGTCCATTATTTATTTATATTTATTTATTAAATTCAATAAAAGTAATTATAGTAATAACTATATATATATATATATGTATATATATATATATATATATATATGTATATATACAATTGGCCCTTTATCTCTTAGTATTAAATAAATAAAACAAAAAGACACTTATCAAAAAAGTAAACTGAAGCAATAATACATCAAATTAAAAAAAAAAAATTTTAATTAACAACTGACCACTGTAGTATCTTCTATTGGTGCACCGTAGTTTAAAAGTAACTGAATACAATCATCAAAATCTCCTTGTATAGCCATGTGTAAAGGTGTTAATCCATTTTTGGACTGCGCATTTATCTTAGCATTTCTTTCAATGAGTGCGGTTATGACATTACTTTTACCAAAACGAGAGGCGCAATGCAATGGCGTCAATCCATCCTAAAAATTTAAAAAATAATGCAGCTGAAATTTGTATCAACGTAAGTAGTTTTACCTTTGTTTTACTTTCAATATTTGCTTCACTTTCAAGTAATAAAATAATCAGCTTTTCGTGGCCCCATTTGGCAGCCACATGCAAAGGAGTAATGGAATTCTGAAAAAATATTATATCGTATTCAATGATTAAAATATTAAAAAACAGATTACAATAATGAATTGAATAAATATTAATACATTAAACATTACATTAAACATACTCGAGCCTTTGTGAAATTTACATCTGCACCCCATTTGATTAAACATTGGGCTGCTTCAAGACTTCCATAATGACATGCAATGTGCAATGGCGTAAATCCATTCTGCAAATATTTTAAATGAATCGAAACCCTAAAACTCTAAATAAGTGGTATGTATATATATATTCAATGGAGTTTTATTTATATATATATATCAAATCACTTTTATTCAATCAAACAAAACAAAAATACATGAATGATTCGGAGACAAAAAAAATAGAAAATTAATTCTTGTGGGCTCGGCCATAATGCAACTATAAATGAATAAGAAGTATGAGTGAAAATTGTTGATCTGATCAGATACAATGCACCTTCGGTCGTAGTTGGGAGATGGTTTACATTATGTACTCGTACTGGCCTATGTATCTGATGACAGATAAACTATTTTCACCCACACTTTTAACTCATTTTTTCAATTTCTTTTATTCGGCAGAGTAAACAGTACGGCTCTAGCGATTAAAATGTGTTTTTGTGAATTACCTAAAAAGCACCTTGGTTTCCGATCTTGCATATTTAAATAGGAATTGCACTAACTTGTTGTTTTAACTCAGGCTACTAATGAGTTCCGCAATAAAGGAAACGCGTCTCGCTTAAAACGGGTTAGGTGTTCACAAAAATGCACCTTTGGTCGTAGATGGGAGATGGTGTACTTTACGTACTCTTTCTGGCTGATGTATCTGATTGATGACAGATCAACTATTTTCACCCATACTTCTCACTCATTTTTTCAATATATATATATATATATATATTAGGAATGCACCGAAGTTCGGCCCCGGCCAAAATACGGCTTTTTTTCAAATACGGCCGAGGCCGGATTTGGTGGCCGGATTTGAGCGTCTATCAACATTTAAAAATGTTATAAATGGAAAAATAAATTTTATTGAATTCAATTAATTTTATGTCATTAAGTTGAAGGCTAAGCATACATGACACATCATAACAACATCACTAATTGTGAGGTCAGCTGGATAACATGGGTTATACATAAATGATCTTTGTGTAAAAGAACATGTGCACGTGTATATGCTATATAAATGTATATGACGGTTCATATAGCTACATAATATATATATTATATATATATATATATACATAAGACAATATATATATACATATATATATATAAATATATATAAGAAATATATATATATATATATATATATATATATATATATAGATACATAAGCGCATAATTTAAGAACATGGTATGTTGAAGGTTAGGCTAGGTATACATGACACATAATAACAACATCACAAATTGTGAGGTGATCTGGACAATTTTCTTTGTGCTATAACATGGGTTATGCATAAATTATAAGCTGATCTTTGTGTAAAAGAACTTGTGCACGTGCATACATGACACATAATAACAACATCACACAGCTTATTCATATATTTGAATTAATTAACTATTTGCTTAGTGTTATTTTTTGATTTTCAACATGTAGATAACCGTAAATGTATTTTTTCCAACGTATGTAAAATGGCAACTAAAATTCGGCCCCGGCTCCGGCCGGTTTTTGAATTTTAATATATATATATATATATATATATATATATATATATATATGTAAATATATATATATATAATTGTATTAACGCGGTTGATTTTCTTGAAAACTGTATATATATATATATATATATATATATATATATATATATATATACACATGGCTGTTGGCTGTAATGGTTGGATATTTTTTGCTGCGAATAAATCTCAAATTTCTCCGTTAATTTCAATAAATTGCTGTTAAAATTTAGAAAAATTGATTAAATAATAATATTTTAACTCAAACCTAAATAATTCAGTTCTAAATTTTGATTTTTATAAAGTTAAATTAAAAGTTTGTGGTTTTTTAGTTGAATTGCGGTTTGTTGCTAATTATAAATGTGTAAAGTGTACAAAAAGTGTTCAAGAAAAATTTTGTAAGCTGTTACCGGTGTGAAAGTTTGTATCACGCCAATTGCGTTTCTCTATAAAGTAGTACATGTGAATCGCTTAAAACGAATGTTAATCTCAAATGGTTTTGTTACAGTTGCGTTTAAAGATTCAAAACAACATCAAAGAATATTGAGACTGGTCATTGCCAGATATTATTAAAATTGGAAAAATTAAACGAGTTAAAGCTTGAAATTCAGCAAGAAATGAAAAATATTATAATGGTTATTAATGCGAATGATAGCGACTAGTCATTACGTAAAGAAATTACAAATTTAATAGTTGAAATGGGCACTAGGTTTGCTGAAATTGTAAAAAGAGAAGTTAAAACAATGTCGATATTATTAATAATGAATTTAAAGCAGTTCAAAAAACTTTGAATAATGTAACCGAACTTAAAGAAGGAATTGAATTTAATAATTTTTCGTTTGTCTGAAGGTAGTAACGATCGTTCAAACATTTTGAAGATATGTAAATATTTATCAGATAAAGTAACTCAGAAGGACAACGTTAAATTTACAAGACTAGGGTTTTTTGTTCAGAGTCGTGGGTCCAGTAGGAAGGTGAAAGATTTCTTCCAGAAAAAATAACTTAATAAATTGTCAAAGTAAAAATTTGAACGAGGTTAACTTAAATAGGTTAAATGATAAAATAGAGTTGAAAATATCGGTTGGCTTACTAAATATTAGGTCAATTGTTTCTAAATTTAATATAGTTAGTTAGTTAACATAAATTAATCTTGGATGGGCTAGATATTTTTGTGTTAGTTGAAACCTGGCATAGGTCGTCTAATGATATTTCAATTAAAAATTCAGTTGAGATACAAAATGAAAATATAGAGTTCAGTCAAAAATTAACCAATTTGGAATGTATTTTTGACACCAAATTGACGATGAATGAGCATATAAAATCAATAGTAAAAGTTCGTTCAGTTCAGCTTCAAAAATTGTATCGTCAGATCATTAAACAATCAACAATGCAAAAAATACAGGAAAAATACTTGGCAAAGCAAAGGCGACAGTTCCATGTCTTTGTGGAATTGGAAAAGGCTTTTGACAGTGTCTCGTCAGGTGGAGTCTAGATAACATATGGAATGTGATATATGCAAACGATATTGTTCCGACGGCAGCCTCGGACTAAGACGCAGCCAGAAAGTTTGAAGTCTGGAATGCTTGACAAAACAAAAACTATGATCACCGGTGGTACCGCTGAGTATGTGGTTTCTGGTCATTGGCCATGTTCGGTGTGTGGGACTGGAGTCGGAGGCAACTCGAACAAATGCCTACGAGGTCAGCAGTGGTGTCACAAACGATGCTCGAGAATTACCGGCTCACTGAGGAAAGTGACTGATTTCGTATGCCCCGCTTGTATCAACCCGCAACAACGGAGCCAAGATAATGATGCGATTATCGAGATCGAAACTGTTACTTCATTTTAGTATTTGGGAGATGTGCTGGATTGTACTGGAACAGCTGATACCGCTGTTCGTGGATGCATATGTGCGGCGTGGGGCAGATGGCACCTCCTTACCTCAGTACTGATGCGGCGTACCATTCCTCTACCGCTGCGTTCAAAGCTATACGTTCTGTTCTTGTGTATGGTGCAGAGACGTGGCCGATGACAACAAAACTCGAACAGCAGCTTCACCGAACTGACATGTAGATGATTTGTTGGATGCAGCGTGTTGACCTAAAGGACCATATCCATACAACCGTGACCTTGAACCAATACATGTCGTCGTCATCGCCTACGATGGTTTGGTCATGTGAAGCGAAGCGAAATCGATACAATAATTTCCGTTACTGAGCACCTGGTTCCTGGCACCAGCCCAAGAAGTCACCCAAAAAAGTTCTGGACGCAGACGATACAGGAAGACTTTAAGGCACTTAGATAGATAGGCTTGGAGACAGAAACTGATGAATGGAATAAAAAAGTCCGACCCATAAGGATGGAGACTATAAACGAGGATTGATTGATTGGTTAGTATTATGTGATTGAGGTGTTTTCACTGACATTTCAAAAATTCTTCTCCATTTTTAATAAATTTTTGTTTAAATTCTTTTCTGCCATTATCTCTCGATAAGCAAAAAAGGAAAGAGAAAATTAGTGGACAATGGTCACACATACTTCAAGGATAGGGCTACAGATCCAAACGTTTTATGGAAAACTAATAATTCTTGCGAAGGATGCCAATAGAACCTTTGGCGAATTAATTGGAGTGAGTCACCCGACTGTTTGGAAAATTATCAATGGCTTAATGGATGAGCAAGCACTAAACGAAGGAAAAACTGAACAATACCTCACCAGTGGAGATCACCTAGCAACGAAATAGTGATATCGTCATACTGCCATATCGTCATCAAACTTTATCATTCACACAACTAGTTTCTATTTATCGATCACCTAACTAACTCACTAAGTCATCATCTAGTTTATTAATTTACATTTTTTATTTTATTGTCATTTTATTTTATTTATTATTTATTTTATTCTATTTTATTTTACTTTTCATGTTTAAACATTTTTCTTTCTCCGTTTTTTTTATTTATTTACTTATTCGTTTAATTTTATACTACTGCCTTGCATGCTGTAACAGTTTCTGCGTCTGTCAGATCCTAATTTTTAAAGAATAAAAAAAATAATTTTCTTCATGGCTTTGAACTTTTTTAAATTTGTCTAACAATAAAAATTACATCAACGGTACTAGTCCCTAATTCTTGGCTCCAACATTCTTTCCTCACCTTTATAAAATGCTCCAATAGCTTAATTGCTCTATAAGATCCAGAGTCTAAAGGATCCCCTTTATCTATTATATCGGTAGGATTGTATATTTTTCTCTCAATCTTCTGAGATATCTTTTTCCATAATTACTATATTGAACAAAATCAGTCGGTCTCTCAATTCCACAATCACCCGTTGCTTTCAACATTTCTGTTACCATTTTAGAATTACCAGCAGCTTTACTAGTCTTCATTTTTAGCGCCCAATCAACCTCCCCTTTCTTTATATACTCATTTTTTTAGAGCCAACTCATCCTCTGCTACATTTATATTTGCAGCGACATCCCCATCACAATAATTTTTTTCAATTTAACAATTAATTTAATTTAATTCAATTTAACAGTTTTTCCATAATTTTTCTTTTCTCTCTGGGTCTAAAACAATGACGCCTTTGCTATCCGTCATGCAATTTACTCTAACATCCTGTATCTCCATGTTTCCAGACTTTGCGTTTTTATCGTCCTTTGTACTCAGGTTTTCTGATAAATCTTTGCAGTAGTCTCGTTTGCTATCGCTACTTCCATTGTAGCCTTCTGTTTGATAGGCCTTATGTTTAAATATGTTACTGAAGTTGTCATGAGTGAAAACATAAAACCAAATTTATACGTAGAAAGTATTTACACAATTAGCATGAAGAAAACATTGACAATGATTTTGGTTGCTTATCGTGAAAATATATTTCAACAAACTTTTGTTTGTGAGTTGATGCTGAATCCATCATGACACAATGCATTTATAACTAGAACATCATTTCTTTTAGCAGCTGCATGAACTTTCGATAAAGAATTGGATCTAAGTAAACTGCTGTATTTAGTGCTTTGCAAAGGGTGGAAAGCATGCCGTGTTAGAATAGAGACAACGTCATGATTTCCTAATTGTTTAGCAACATCCAAAGCTTGAAAGCCATCCTAAAACAAATATTTATAATTCAGGATTGCCAAAAATTGTAAAATAATTTAATTACATCAAAACACATACATTGGTGCATACTAGAGGATCGGCTCCTTTATTTAACAAAAGCTTGACTATTGCCTTGTGATTTTCTTGTGCTGCCATGTACAAAGCGGTGAAACCTAGCTGAAGGTATAAGATAAAAAAGTTCAAATAAATTTTACACAAAAAATTTTTATACAATAAAAAATATCAGTAACACCTTTAGAAAAAAATAATTTATACAGACTACTATATCATTTTTGAACGAAAGCCAATGACATTTTTGTTCAAAACACGTTAAAAATAAAAATCTCGTGCTCAAATTGAAATATAAATGAAAATATACAATAGGACATCCGTATAACGAATTTTAAGGTTCCAAGAAGAAATGTCCCGGGCATGACATAAAACTGCATCCAAATTTAAAGTTTGAAAATAAAACATGACACTAGTTCTATATCATCGTTTCACATCAGAACATGTCCTGACATTGACATCGGCATTTCTGGTGCTGCCACTTTTGCTGTTGTTATTGAAAACTTAATTCCTAACCTGAACATAATCAGGCCAAGAACTTGATCTTTCAACTATTTCCGCCTACTTCTCATCTACACACAACCGGAATGACGTAGAAATTATATATATATATATATATATATATATATATATATATATATATATATATATAAATCCTGATGAAGGAGAAAGCATTGCACCTGCTGTTCGAGTATGGTGTACTTGGGTACCGAACAATTAATAATTACGCCATAAAGGTGATAGAATTGTTGAACTTGGCCGAGCAGTACGTAGTACCAACGGTGTATCCAAGTATAGCCAAAGCAGGTAAAGATAAAGAAGATTTTAATTGAAGGCCATATTTAGTACCAAAAGGAGAAGCAACTATGTTTGCCAACAACCAGATTGCAGACCGTGATATACCTTTTTCGGGGCACATTGCTACAAAATCAATGAGGCAACGTATCGCCCTTAGCTTTCAGTTTCCAGAGATGTCTGAAAAAATCCGAAAGTACTGTCGCTCGTGTAGAATATGTCAATTGAGGGACCTTATCAGAATATCAGAAAGGACTACAATAACCCCTGATCAATGATGGCAGGTGCAATCAAAAGTAAATCTGGAAGATTATAAATAAAATGCATTGCAAAAACAGGCATCTGCATTTTGTTCAGACGAATCAAAACTGTTGGCGCAATCGTTTTAAAGATTTTTTAACGACAAAATTTTAAAGTTAAGAAATGTACAGCATCTAGTGATACACCATTAGTTGTTTGTAGTGATGATAACAGCAATGTATTTTCGGTTTGATTTGTTTTGGATTCGCCGGCTAAAATTTGCTATCTTGACTGCTTTCCTGCTTGCTTTTTCAAAGACAATTTTAACTTGTTTACAAAAATTATAACTTACTTGAAATCAAATATGTCTGAATGATTTGTCAATTTTATCAATAGAGAGTGATGTACTTTGTAATGTATCTTTAACGAAATTCACAGATTTACTGAAATGAAAGTAAGGCGAAAAATAATGAAATCATAAATGTACTATTGAATAGAAGACTTGCATTTTGTATTACCAACATTCTATTAATCAAATAATTTGTACTAAAAGTGTTTCATTTTTGTATTACTATTTTTTACTATAAACTAAAAAATTTCAATGTCGGTTCATTTAATTGATTGGATAGTTTGCAGTGCACAGATATTATTTTTCTTATTTTACCCAAAGTTTAAAACATTTAATAAATAATAATTATTAATATAAATAAAAATAACTTTATTTTGCTAGTAGCAGTATTAAATAGTGTTTGTTAACAATCAGAAAAAGTTAAGTAAACGAGGGGCGGCAAAATATTTCAAGCCTAGAGCACCAAATTCTTAAATCCGCTTTTACATATCAAAATATTGTCACCAATATTTTTTCCTGTTATTTTCATACATCTTCATACTCACATGGGCCTGAGCTAAATAGAACTAATATTTTCTGTATTCATAATTTCATTTTCATCGTTTCATACATTCGTTACATCCTCTGCGCTTGATAGAGTTAATTTACAGAATAAAAAAAATTTCAAATTTATATACATGATTGTCAACCTGGTGACAAACAAAACTTATCAAGATGGATTTTTTTGACATTTAATTACAGTTTTAAGTGTTTACTTATTTGTTTGAAAATAGGTTTATAGATTTAAATCTTTAAATTAATAAAACCAGCAAGCCACTATGCCATGATCAAAGCAAAGGCGCTAACATGTTTAATCTTGAAAATGAAATTAGTGAGACTGCAAATTGCGTCGTAAAATGGAATTGTTATTGTTGACTTATACAAATTCGTGAAATAAGTTTTTTACACAATTTCAAAATAATTAATTGAAAAATAAAGAAACAATATAAAAATTAAAATAATCATGTTACTGATGACTGCAGATTGACATCAGCATCCATATTTAGCAACGTTTTGACGACAGCAGTTTGACCACATAAGCAAGCAATGTGCAATGCTGAATTTCCTTTCTAATAAAAATTAAAAATTATTGCTGAAGCATGCTTCTTGAATATGCTTTTTTTAACCACAAACCGTTGTAATTGAATTAACATTGGCATTTCTTTTCAAAAGTTCTTCAACGATATCATCATGACCTTCTTTTGATGCAAGATGCAAGGCTGTCAGACCATTCTAATGAAGTGAATGAGTTAATGAAGGTTTAAATAAAAAAACTTTTATCAAATGATATGTAATAAATTCTTTTCAATGAAAACGAGAAAAAAACGCTGATGAGCATTTTAAATTGAATAAAAACACCTCAAACTATATCGTGCTATCACAACAATTTATTCGCCAGAACGAATATTAAATTGTACAATGGAATTGTGACGGCCTGTGAACAAAGAAAGATGAACTTCAATTGTATCTTAAAGAGCATCAACCAGATATTGTTGCAATTCAGGAAACGAAACTTAAAATAAATGATAGCTCGCCATCTTTTACCGGATATAGCAGTAGCAGTCTTAGAAAATACAGGGTGTTATTCCGTCGAAAGGAAGAGCAGACCAGAGAAGGAGGTCTGATGACTTTAATCGGAATCAATCAATCAATCAATTAGCTTATAAAGCGCTATTTCCGCGATGTTCAACAGCGCTCCTCATGAATTTTGAAAACAGATGGGTCTTGAGATCCGCTCTGAACCTCGCAAGTGATGGAGAAGTAGTCAGAGAAGTAGATAGAGAGTTCCAGAGAAAAAGACCAGAAAAAGCAAAAGCAGATTTGGCAAAAGAGTGTTTAACACGAGTTAAGAAAAAGCGAGAACAAGAAGACGATTGTAAACCGGAACGTTTAGGTTCAATTAATATATCTGATAAATACTTAGAAAATAATTTAGATTGAGACTTATACATAAACGTGCCAATTTTAAAAATTATTCTATATTTTATAGGTAGCCAGTGCAAGAGAACAAGATATGGAGATAAATGAGAAAAGAAATGGACACGAGCAACTAGACGAGCAGCAGAGTTAAAAGCTTTACTTAATAGATAGAGTATAGAGTCAGGAAGACCATAGTAGAGCGAGTTACAATAATCAATCCTAGATAGGACTAACGAAGTAACAAGGAGAAGAGTAGGATCATCAAGAAAAGGCAAAAGTTTTTTTATTCTACGTAGATGAAAGTAAGAGCTTCTAGCAACACTATTAATCTGAGAAGAGAGACATAGTAGAATCAAAGATAAAACCTAGACTACGAAACTTATGAGAGACATCAAGAGTTTTAGAATCAGGTAAGATAATAGGAGGAATAGTAATAGAGTGTTTAGATTTATTAAAACAAATTAATTCAAACTTAGAAGGATTAAGTTTAAGACACATAGAGTCAGACCAAGCGATAATTGAAGAAAGACATAGAGATAGATTATGAAGAACACTATTGAGATTAGATGGAGGAAAAGAAGTATAAATGTAAGAATCATCAGCATATAGTTGACAAGGGAAAGAAAATTTATTAATAATACGAGGTAGTTCAGAAGTATAGAGTATAAATAGAAGAGGGCCAAGGATAGAACCCTGAGGTATCCCGAAAGTAAGAGTAGAGGAGTTAGAAGTAGAATTATTGAGAACAACAGAAGAAAAACAATTACAGAGATAAGAAGAAAACCAAGATAGACAATACAGTAATAGACAGTAATATTAAAAGAAAGATGTAGCAGTCTCAAGAGAATAGTATGATCAACAGTATCAAAAGCCGAAGAAAAGTCAAGAGAAAGAAGAAGAATAAGATTACTATTGTCACTAGAGAGAAGGATATCATTGTGTATTTTGAGTAAAGAAGTTTCAGTACTGTGAGCAGGTCTGAAACCAGATTGAGATACAGGTAGCAAGGAGTTAAAGTTTAAATAGGATGACAGTTGACTAAAAACCACTTTTTCTATTATTTTAGAGATGAAAGTAATATTAGTAACAGGTCTATAATTAGATAAAGAGGTAGGATCTAAGGATGAGTTTTAAAGAATAGGAATAACAATAGAATTCTTATAAGAAAGAGAAAATTTGGAAGTGGAAAAAGATAAATTAACTAATTTGAAAATGATTGGATAAAATATTGAAGAAAATTCTCTAATTAAATTAGAAGGAAGTAGATCTAGAGAACAGGTTGTAGACGACGTAGAATTAATAATTTTAGTTAGTTCTAAAAGATTTATTGGAGTAAACACAGAAAAAGATTCAGTAGTAAGTTTAGTAAAGTTATGAGAAGAAAAATTAGAATTAGATGTTCTAAAAGAAGTAATTTTATTTACAAAAAAGTCATGAAATTGTTGAGCAGAAGAAGATGAGTGAGAGGATTTCTTATGAAAAAGTTTAGATAGAGCAGACCACCTATTTTTAGATGTTGAAGCAGATGTTAAAGAATTTCTAAGAAAAGTAGAGTGTTTAGAGAATAGTAGATATTTATAATTAATCAATTCAGATTCATAGATAAAATAAAGAGAGTTAGATGGGTTTAACCTATAGACCTTCTCCAGTCTTCTAACACTTTTCTTGGCTACTACACAAGCATGATCGAACCAAGGAGCCTTACGAGAATAGAGCCTATAGGTAAAAGATTTAAGAGGAATAAGCTTATCAAGAATAGAAGTAATGTAGATATTAAAAGCATAGACAAAATCATCAACATCAGAAATCACATACCTTATGTTGTTAATGAACTAGCAGATCCAAAGTCAGGTGTAAAAGAAATCCTATGCGTTGACGTCATGCTGGGCTCAAAAGCACGCAAGGCAGCGTGGATGCATTTTTATGTCATGCCAAGGACATACATATTGAATTTGTAGAGTAAATTTTAATAAAAACGTTGCGTACCTTTTACTTTACATATTACTATATTTATATATTATATTACATATTATTAAAATTTACTTTACATATGGATTTTGTAAAGTAAATTTTAATAAAACGTTGCGTATTTTTGGCACAAAAAATTGATGGCAAAGAAAACAACGTCCTACCTCGGAGGAATTGGGTCTCTGGACGCTAAACAAAGATTGGTTGATTGATTGGTTGATTGACGAGATACAGCAGATCAATGCAGCAATTTATCAGTGATGGTTTTCACTTAAAACCGTGCCATAGATCAATTCTAGTCCAATTTGATTTTTCAAGAGCGCACGATACGGTGTGGCAGGACAATTTGTTAATCAAAATGTTGAATAGTGGAATTCCTTTAATATTTGTATCATATATCAAAGCATGGCTTCGACACCGTAAAGCAAAAGTAACATTTGGCACAGTTACAAGCAAGCTGAAAGCAGGACTGCCGCAAGGAGCAGTTTTCTCCAACTTTATTTCTCATATACATCAACGATCTGTTGTCAAATTTTCAACCAGACATAGTATAGTATGTGCATTTGCAGACGATTTGGCCTTGATGAGACGTGGTATGGATAAAACCAAAGGTAACAGCAGATATACAGATAAAAATAAATAAGGTTGACAATCGTATGAAGTTGAATATTGACAAATTATTCCCTCTTTTTAACTGCAGCGGTCGAAGCAGACTGATTATGAACGTTGAAGATTAACGAGGTAAAACTCAGATTTGAAAAAAAAACCTGTGTTTCTTGGTGTATACAACCGACTGCTAAATTTTGGTGGAACATGCCAAACAAATAATACAAAAAATGAACAAAAGGTATAATGTTTTAAGAGCACTCAGAGGTACAACTTGGGGATGGCAAAAAAGACGTTACGGTCAATTTATATTGCCCTCCAAAGCAACGTGGCACAATACGGATGTGCAGCGTGGAGCCCATGGATGTCATCAACGCATTTGATAAAAAAAAGTATCAGCCCAAACAAAGACAGCAAGGCTGATTTCAAAAGTTTTTCGTAGTTCTCCTAAGGAAGCTGCCCTTCTTGAGTCAATCTTTTTCCACTGACAGAGAGATGGAGAGAGATTGTTATGAGCCTTAAAATGGTACAACTGTCAATATGATGACGACCGTAAATCATTGGCCAGTCAAAGATTAAAGAAAAAAAAGGGACTGGCGACTATCATATTACGATCCGGTGAAACAAAAGTTAAGCCAGCTGTCCATAATGAGACAGCTCAATGGAACAGAATATCAACCGTCATGGAACCAGATTTAATGCAACATAAATGCGTTAGATTGTATTAATGAATTGAACAGTGAAAACCGACAGGCGTATGTGAATATTGCCTTAAAAACAGCTTGGGAGTCGGAAGTTCAAATCTACGTAGATGGCCCAGTTGACCCTATCACAATAACCGTAGGTGCAGGCATTGCAGTATACAAAAACTATGCTGACAAACTATGGGGTCAGTGTAGACGGATGGCGCTGTGGTAGCTATGATGCAGAATTAACTGCCATGATGGAAGCTGGATGAATAACAACGTGAGATGGAAAAGCGTTGCAATCCTAACAGACAGTAGTACGATTGTTAATGTAATAAAAAAAACATTAATTATGACCAAGGAATAATGCATCTATTTAAACTTAAGAATGATGCACTCATAAACGATAGACAAGTGGTAATAATATGGATGCCCAGGTCATAACAGGGCGGATAAAGAAGCGAAACACACAAAATATAAAGTTGTTAACAGATTGACAAATCAAAATAGGTTGCGTAATACAGTAACAGGTGAAGTATGTGGAAAAAGGAAATTAATTCATCCAAGATGTAAATCTGTTAATGTCCAACCTTTAGTCAAAATAGAAGATTCTTTTGTAAAGTAGAACAAATAAATCTGAGTAGATTTCGCACAGGACATCATCTTAATTTGAGAAGTTACATGAAAAGGATCGGCCTTTGTGAATCAACTACATGTAGACTATGTGGTAGAGACCTGCACGGGGACAGAAATTCAAACCATCCCCATTCCGTCCCCATGGAATCAGTTCCAACCCCGTTCTGTCCCCATCCAAATGATTTCCATCCCCGTTCAAATCATTTCCATCTCCATTCCGTCCCCATTCAAATGATTTTCATCCCAGTTCATTTTCAAACATTTCAAATATCAGAAGACAACTACTTAGCATAAATGCACATACTATTTTATTGCAAAACTATTAAAAAACAACTAAATATATAAATTAATTTATGAAATAAAATGTAACTAAATTTAAAAAACCAGCAAAACCCAAATTCAGCCATGTAATCCATGTAAAAAAAAGTAGTCTGGCAATATTATCTGGAGAAAGTTGACATCTTCTATCATCAATTGTCTTACCAGCCAAAGAAAATACTCTCTCTGAAGAAGTACTGGAGGCGGTAATACACATCAAAGATGTGGCAACATGAATAAGCTTTGGCCATATAGTTGATTTTTGTGCCCAAAATTCCGAAATGTTTAAATGGTCATAATTTACCACATATTCTTCTAACTAAGAAGGAATATAATTAACCTTTCGCTGTTTTTCCTAACTAACTCTTGAACTTCAGATTTTTCCATAAAACTAATATTATATAACAAACAAAATAAAAATAATACAATAACAAGAACTTTTTTATCGACCAAGAACACGAATGCTAAGTAAAAACGAAATGCGAACTTCTCAGCAGGAAGCGAAATAACAAAGAACGGCTAGGAAGAAGCATAGAAATTATTTTTTGTAGAAATGTAACATTTTGAATTTTAACAAAATTAGTTTTTTTAACTAACAAAAATGGCATCTTCTTGCCTCTATATTGATGCGGCGTGACATCTCACTACCACTACGATCAAGACTTTATAAATCTGTGATACGTCCGGTGTTGTTATATGGTGCAGAAACATAGCCAATGACAACCAAACTGGAACAACAACTTCACCGAACCGATATGAAAATGCTCCGATGGATGCAACGAATTAGTCTGAAGGACCACATCAAATCTACCAAAATCCTGCGTCGTGCTGGTTTAGATGATATAAAGGACGAATGCCGGCAACACCGTCTGAGGTGGTATGGTCATGTGGAAACAGTGCCATAACTTCTCTTGCAGATGTTGAAGTACCTGGCATACGTCCCAAAGGCCGTCCAAAGAAGTTCTAGTCGCAAACAATCGAGCAAGACATGAAAGCTCTATATCTGAATGAAATGGATACAGCTGATCGCCTAATTTGGCGCAAAAAATTGATGGCAAAGAAAACCGTCCTATCTTGGGAGAACTGGGTCTCTGGACGCTAAACGATGATTGATTGATTGATTATATAAATATATAAAGAATATCGTTCATTGAGATCATCTCATAGATTTAAACAACCACATTTTAACATGTACACACGCTTCCTTTATTCATCATAAGAATTATTTAATTATAATCAAGTAAAAAATTTATTAAAATAAAAAACTAACAGAATTTTGAAAATTGACGTCAACATTTTCATCTAGCAGTTTTTTGACAGATAACAAATCACCACCTTTTGCTGATTTCAACAATTCTATTTCTAATAATTTCTTTAAAAAAAGTAAAATTAAATTAAAAATCAATAATATTAATCTAAGCAAAAAGAAATTAAAATTCTAGAATACCAATTATTACATAACACAATGTTTTAAACATGATGGAAGTGAGATTAAATTAGACCTATATCGATAAATATACATGTAACAATAATGATGATAACGACAACAGCAGCGGTCTGATTGACCTTTGAACGTATCGATCCTATTCGAGGCCACGTCGAGACCATAACCCCCAATTGCGCCATGGAAAGGCTGGGATCTTGCAATCTTACAACAATCATACATGAAAGACATCATACATTTTTTGCAACATTGTTTTGATAAATTCTATAAAATCATTAATTCAACTTACAGTAGGTACTACCCAGCATCAAACATCACGCTTAGATCATCAGATCCCCCATTTATCAGCCCATTCATCAAATTTTTACTTCGCCAAAAAAATAAACTCATGAGATTAGGATCCACCGTCAAAGCCAAATACATCAATAAACTCATTATCAACTTCAATTCAAAAACATTCACTAATAGTAAGCGTGGAAGCAAAGCCATGTGGGAACAAGTCAACAAGATTAGAGGCTCTGAGAAATCACTCAACACATCAACCGTGCAGCATATTGATGCCAACACACTCAACGCCCACTTTGCTTCCATGTCAACCGACCAGTGCTACAAAATTCCACCAACAAAAGCTACTGCAATCAATAGTCATCAACACCAACAATTTACACCATACTCCGTCCTGCACATGCTAACGAAGGCTTGCCCATCTGGTACAGGTCCAGACGGTCTACCAGCATGGTTTCTACAAATCATCGCTCCATTCATCTCCAGCACCTTATGTTCACTCTACAATCACTGCTTAATTCACTCATTCATCCCATCACAATGGAAATCCAGTACAATCCATCCAATTCCTAAAACAAAACACCCACCATCACCAATAGATTATCGCCCAATATCTATCACCCCCATTCTCTCACGTATTCTAGAAAAATTCATTGTTAGGTCATTCATCTATCCATGTTTCAACCATACATCCATCAAACCACTATTACAAGACCAGTTCGCATTTCGACCAACAGGCTCATCTACATCCGCTATCATCTCTCTTACTTCCACAATAACATCTTTCCTTAAAAATAATAATTATGTTCATCTTATTGCCCTTGATTTCTCTAAAGCTTTTGACACTCTCAATCACTTTTCACTTTCAAATAAGTTAGCCTCTCTTCCATTACCTGACAACATTTACAATATCATAATTAATTTCTTATTTAATAGGAGTCATTCTACTTTTTTTAGCTCTACTCTTTCGTCTACTCTACCTATTAACTCTAGCGTAGTTCAAGGTTCTGTCCTTGGCCCATCTACCTTCATCATCAACGCTTCTACTCTCAAAACTTTCCATAGCTCAAATCAAATCATCAAATACGCTGACGACACCTACCTTATCATCCCATCATCTAGCTCAAACACCATCCAATCAGAACTCGACTTATTAACTACATGGTCAAAACGATGCAATCTTTCACTTAATCTCAATAAATCATTTGAACTCATCATTCACAACAGCCGTAAAAAAATAACATTACCTCCTGAACACCCATCAATTACTCGCACAAATCAACTAAAAATATTAGGCATCACATTCACCTCCACACTCAATATAGCACATCATATCAATTACATCATCACAAAAGGCTTTCAAACATTTCAAGCACTCAAAACACTCCGTTCACATGGTCTCAGAGGCGTCAAATTATTCGACATCACAGAATCACTCATCATCTCACGCATCAAATATGCAGCTCCATCCTGGTCTGGTTTTGCCACGCAACAACAACTTCAGCAGCTACAATCTCTCATCAAAAAATTAATTCGCTTCAACTGCCTACCTGCATCATATCCTACCGTCACTCAGATATTCAACACACTCGATTCAAGGCTGTTCAAGAAAATAGAAAATAACAACAACCACGTCATCCATCCTCTACTACCACCAATCAAAACTACAACACACAACCTTCGTCAGCGCAAACATAAATATCAAGTCGTCGCCCAATCTACATACCAGGAAAAGACCTTCATCACAAGACACCTCAAACATATTACCACTTAAGAAAACATCATCATTACTGAACTAGTTTTTACTTACTGATCACCTCACTTTTATCGATCACCTCACTAACTCACTAAGTCACCATTTAGTCCATTAATAAGTCACCAAATATATTAATACTCATTAAACTTTTTCACACACAGGCCTAGCCTTTATCTATCGATCACCTCACTAACCCACTAAGTCATCATCTAGTCTATCAACTTGCCGTTACTTCATTTTATATTCCATCGTCAATTACTTTTCTTTTATTTGTCTTATTATTATTTATTTTATTCTAACATATTTTATTTTTCATGTTTTATCATTTCTCTTCCTCACTTTTTGTATTTATTTTCTCACTTATTTGTTTAATTTTGTTTCACTGCCTTGCATGTTGTTACAGTTTCTGCGTCTGTCAGATCCTGATTTTTAAAGAATAAAAAAAAAAAAGATGCAGAGCAGTGTATACAGCAGCCGTAGGGGATTCAGAGAAAGGCCTAAACAAAGATATTAGAACGGGTCTTAGCCGATTTAGAAACGGTCACCACATAGCAATACGAAACTACAGGATTTGTATTTATGTATTTGTATTGGTTTTATGACTGTTTCAATAGTTGAATTTAGTAAATGTCTGTTAATTTCATTTTAAAGAGTTTTTAATTTATTTTCTCGATTTGAACAGTTTATTTCCATAAGAAGAAAATGATAAATTATTAAAATATTTGTTTACGTATTGGGCTTTCATCAAAGAAAAGTGCAAACTGTGGATTGGACAAAGAAGAAACAAAACCCCTATGGTTTGAATGTCCCCTTTTGATGCAAGTGAGAAGAGAGTATGGTCTTGGGGGTAATGCTCGGTGAACTCAGTGAATGTCCAGCTAAGGCTGGAGAGATGGTGAGAGGGAGATCCTCAAAAGACTGAAGTCTGCGAATCATAGAGCGACTACAAAAACAGCAGCAACAAAGAGAAAGTCTTGCAAATATAACTTGCAATTTGCAGTGACATGGTGTTTCACAACCAATAACTGAACATGCCACCTGCACATTAAAAATGAGGCTATCAAGTTTGACAAAATCCGGTATTCTTGAGTGTTACATATGATAGACTGCTCAATTTTGGATCCATATACTGTAAACTTCGCCGAAAATGAAATAAACAAGATTCTCAGAGCTCTCAGAGATACGGATTGAAGGCGAATGAGGAAATGGAAGACATGAGTAGCCAAGTCACACACAAACGAACTAGAAACCAAACAATTTGAAACAACTTGAAACTGCTAGAATTGTCACCAGAGTAATGAAAAGCTTCCCATAAGAAGTGGTGTTAAAGGAAGATAAACTAGAAAATATACGGCAACGACTAGATCACATAAGTATAAAAAAAGCATTTGCATGGTATTAACAGAACAGAAAAGACAATAAAAAAGATATTAGACAGCAGGATCAAAGGAGAAGACTGGCAAACTAAAAATGTAGTACCAGTCAAGAGAATTGTCGCAGAAGTTGAGATCCAACAGCAGAAAATATAATAAGCGCAATGGAAAAGAAATCAGATCGATAAAATGAAAGCGAACACCAAAAAAGGATACACCTGAGAATTTGAAAAAGGCAACAAATGAAATAATGAAAACAAAATTTCAGAATTTCATAACATTTAACCAAAACTCTGGAAAATATAGCAATGGTGTGATAATTTTAAACAACTGCAAATCAGATAGTTTCAATCCAATATTTATAAAAAATGCACGTACTAAAAACAACACCTTGGATGACCATGATGATAAACAACGATAGCGAAGCTGTGATATTTTTAAAATATATATATATATGGGCATAAAGTTAATTAATGCTAAGTGGGCAAAAATATTAAATGAAATTTGCGTAGCAGAAAACCTCGTCCCAAAACACATTATATATTGTCAGAATTATGGAATAATACTGACTAAAAATACTTCAAAGTCCTTCAACGCAAAATTTATTCACTCGATAGGGGGGCCTGATGCAAGTTAATTTACTCAATAGGTGACAAGACGATTTTTTGTTTGTTTTGCAATTTAGATGACGTCGTAAATTATTACAAATTATTTTAAAATTTAATTAGTAGTTTTTTTTTGATTAATTTGACATACCTTGGAAATTTTTATGTTTAAAAACACCCGAAACAAAATATAATTTTGCTTTGATATAGAGTTTCTTTATCTTTAGAAGGAAGAGAGTCCGCACTGGGTTGACTAGTTAGGCAGCCTTGAATAATCGGTGCCTATTCTGGTCTCTAAGAGACTTAATTCGATATTCTATGCTCATTGGCACGGTAACGTCTTAAGTTCTCGAAGAGAGTCCGCATTGGGTTGACTAGTTAGGCAGCCTTGAATAATCGGTGCTTATTCTGGTCTCTAAGAGACTTAATTCGATATTCTATGCTCATTGGCACGGAAACGCCTTAAGTTCTCGAAAAGAGTCCGCCTTGGGTTCACCAGTTAGGCAGCTTCGAGTAATCGGTGCCTATTCTGGTATCTAAGAGACTTAATTCGTGATTCTATGCTCATTGGAATAGTTTCAGAAATGTCTTAAGTTCTCCAAAGTGGATTTGGTACGAAACTCTATGCTCATTGGCATAGTTTCGCACGCGTACCAAAGTCACACAATTTGTTCCCAGTATTGTTCTGACTCTTGCTGTTTTGTGTTGGTTGTGCGAAAGCCAACCAGACTCGACGACCCAGTGAAAACATGCCAGGGTTGTGCGAAAGCCGACCAACTGACTGACAGGCCCAGTGAAAACAGGCCCTTGGTCGTGCGAAAGCCGACCAGACTCAACGGCCCAGTGAAAACAGGCCAGGGTTGTGCGAAAGCCGACCAGACTCGACGGCCCAGTGAAAACAGGCCAAGGTTGTGCGAAAGCCGACCGACTGACTGACAGGCCCAGTGAAAACAGGCCTTGGATTCTGTGAAAACGAATCCGCCTCGTTGTTTTGTTTTTGTAGTGCTATTTGTGGACCTAGGGTTCTTTGCTGGATTCTATACTCATTGGTATAGTTTCGCATGAAGCTTGGAATTTCCATAGGCTCCGATTTTTGTAATTTTTCTGCATTCATTTTTTTTTATCTCTCGGAGTTGTATCGGTCACACAGGTCGAAGTTGTACGATTGAACGGCAAGAAACATATTCCAAGTTGCCCGATCCAACAAGAAGAAGTTCTAATTCCTGTATTCCAGTTTGTTCATTGACATTATTTTTATCATTATTCTAGAGTTCAGTTAGTTCAATTCCTTTTCATTTACTTCCGTCGATTAATAAAATTGTTATCGAATATTTTACGCGTTCGTGTGTTACTCAGTAAAATCACATAATTCGAAAAAAACCAGTGCCACCCAGGACTGGTCGAACTCACGATAAAAATATACAAAAAAAAATTATTTTCGGACCATAAAAAAATTCCCTGAGTAAGATAGAGGAAGAGATTACCTCACTTCCAGTTCAAATTTCCGACAAGTTGCGCCCAACGTGGGGCCTCGAATAACAATTTTTCAAGTTATCGAAGTTTCCATGTTACTTTTAATTATTACTTCAGTTTTGGAAGTATCGAGTTTTTTTTACGATTAATTTACTGAGCAACTCGTTGTAAAATATAACAATTTTTCTTGTTTTTGCATTTCTATTACATTATTGAGTAATTGCACACATTTGATATTTTGATAGTATTAAGATTGGTTTTTGAGTTGCACTATGCCAAATCGCAAAACATACCTTAGGCAAAGTGAGATGCCAGATGAGGAAGCAAATGTAAATAATAGAATTTTTAGTAAAACTAAAGAGTGGAAAGTTAGTAGATTCAATGGCTCAGAAGATATAACTGAGTATTTTTGTCAATTTGAAATAACCGCAAAAGTAAATAAGTGGACATCACAAGAAAAAGCACTATCTCTTTTGCACGCACTAGATGGGAAAGCAAGAGGTGTATTTCACGAATATCCAGATATTGATACAGTCACGTATAACGAGATTAAAGAGCTGTTGTTTAAACGATTTGGACCATCAAACTATTCAGAAACACACGAGTATAGTTTATCGCAGCTTAGATTACAAAAAGATCAGAACATTCGAGATGTGTCTTAGGAAGTTAACAGACTATCAAGACTATCCTATCCAGAGTAAAGTAATGACATAAGAGAAAAGTTTGCAGTAAAACATTTAATTAATGCTATTGGTAATAAAGACATCATGTTCTATGTAAAAGATAAAGAACCGAGAACATTAGATGAAGTATGTCAGCTATATGAGAAATATAAAGTTTTATCAGATGATGGCAAGAGAAATCATTCGAGATCTTTAGTTCAGATAGTTCAAGATAATGACGAGTTTGATGACAAGAAATCCAATGTTGTTAAACAAGATGATCCAATTACAAATATGAATAACAGAATAGAAAAATTGTTCAGCATGATTGATGAGATTAAACGAGATAAGTTTGAAAACAGAAATAACAGTCAGAGAAAAGATTTTAACAATAAGTTTGGAAATAATAATTTCATTAGAAACAACAGTGCAGAGTAGTACTGGATTTTCACCTTTTTTCCTAATGCATGGTAGAGAAGCGACAATACCGATTGATTTGGCGTATAACACGGAGAAGTTATCACCAAAGCAAATGTACGAATTTGTGAAGGAACAGAAAGAAAATTTAACACAAGCATTTGAATTAGTGCGGGATCATTTAAAGAGATCAGTAGAAATAACTAAGCATAATTATGACTTAAGAGTAAAGAATAAACAATTTTTAGAAGGACAAATGGTTTATTATTATAACCCAGAGCGTGCTAAAAATAAGTATCCTAAGTGGACAAAGTTATATGACGGTCCTTACATGATTTCAAAGAAAATAAGTGATGTAAATTTTGAGATTAAGAAGTGTAATGGTTATAAAACCATTGTCGTACACATAAATAAATTGAAGCATGTATAAAAACAATGTTTTTGTTTCCTGTGTTTTGTTTAATTTTAATTTAATTCTGTTTGTTTTGTTGTATGCATATGCCATTATATAGAGACTTATTATTTAAACTGTACAATTTTTCGGCAACTGGCACACAACGTATAAAATTGGTGTCGGATTGCAAATACATCATTCAATGGTACATCATACAATGAATCAATATTACGTTTATATACGCGTCTTACTTACTGAACTATCTTTCGTTAGTAAAAATAAAACAGACGCCAAATTAAATTTTAAAAACTTTTATTAGGAATGAAGTAGTAAACAGTCTTTTTTAAATAAATTAAAAAAATTCAAAAGTAGGAATGTCTCCAAGTTCCCGGATTAGCGCCTGCACATCTGTCTCGTCCAACTCGAGAGTGATGATTTCTCCCACAACGTCGTTGAGGTTGGGTACGCCCCTCTGATCTTCTGCGCTTGGCCTCGTACTTTCGTTCTGTGCTGGCTTGTCTGCTTTATTAGCTCTCCTCCCCATACAATTGTATTTCTTATGTCTAAGCAGATGCCTAGACCTTTGCCCCACTAATCCACACTCGCATATTTTTTTTTGTCACTGGGGTTTTGTTTTTTTCCTGATTCATATTTTATTTTTTATTTTTTATATATACTCGACAGAAGAAAAACAAAATATGATTTTTGCAAGCGGACGAAATGCGTGCCTTCTTCTCATTGGTTATGGCATTCCTTTCCTATAATCATTATGCGCACAATTTTTTTTTCGTTTTGTTTTTATTTTTTTAAATTTCTTTTTATTCCATTTCATTTTTTTTCGTTTTTTTCGTATTTTTGTTTTTATTTTTTTTTGTTTTTTTTTGACCAGAAAGAGGGGGTGGTGGAAAGTGTCAGAATTATGAAATAATAATGACTAAAAATACTTCAAAGTCCTTCAACGCAAAATTTATTCACTCGATAGGGGGGCCTGATGCAAGTTAATTTACTCAATAGGTGACAAGACGATTTTTTGTTTGTTTTGCAATTTAGATGACGTCGTAAATTATTACAAATTATTTTAAAATTTAATTAGTAGTTTTTTTGATTAATTTGACATACCTTGGAAATTTTTACGTTTAAAAACACCCGAAACAAAATATAATTTTGCTTTGATATAGAGTTTCTTTATCTTTAGAAGGAAGAGAGTCCGCACTGGGTTGACTAGTTAGGCAGCCTTGAATAATCGGTGCCTATTCTGGTCTCTAAGAGACTTAATTCGATATTCTATGCTCATTGGCACGGTAACGTCTTAAGTTCTCGAAGAGAGTCCGCATTGGGTTGACTAGTTAGGCAGCCTTGAATAATCGGTGCTTATTCTGGTCTCTAAGAGACTTAATTCGATATTCTATGCTCATTGGCACGGAAACGCCTTAAGTTCTCGAAAAGAGTCCGCCTTGGGTTCACCAGTTAGGCAGCTTCGAGTAATCGGTGCCTATTCTGGTATCTAAGAGACTTAATTCGTGATTCTATGCTCATTGGAATAGTTTCAGAAATGTCTTAAGTTCTCCAAAGTGGATTTGGTACGAAACTCTATGCTCATTGGCATAGTTTCGCACGCCTACTAAAGTCACACAATTTGTTCCCAGTATTGTTCTGACTCTTGCTGTTTTGTGTTGGTTGTGCGAAAGCCAACCAGACTCGACGG
Organism: Helobdella robusta; assembly: GCF_000326865.2. NCBI lineage: Eukaryota > Metazoa > Annelida > Clitellata > Rhynchobdellida > Glossiphoniidae > Helobdella > Helobdella robusta. The sequence goes on from NW_008703571.1 coordinate 3,503,246, forward strand.
CCCAGTGAAAACAGGCCAGGGTTGTGCGAAAGCCGACCGACTGACTGACAGGCCCAGTGAAAACAGGCCCTTGGTTGTGCGAAAGCCGACCAGACTCGACGGCCCAGTGAAAACAGGCCAGGGTTGTGCGAAAGCCGACCGACTGACTGACAGGCCCAGTGAAAACAGGCCTTGGATTCTGTGAAAACGAATCCGCCTCGTTGTTTTTGTTGTGCTATTTGTGGACCTAGGGTTCTTTGCTGGATTCTATACTCATTGGTATAGTTTCGCACGAAGCTTGGAATTTCCATAGGCTCCGATTTTTGTAATTTTTCTGCATTCATTTTATTTATCTCTCGGAGTTGTATCGGTCACACAGGTCGAAGTTGTACGATTGAACGGCAAGAAACATATTCCAAGTTGCCCGATCCAACAAGAAGAAGTTCTAATTCCTGTATTCCAGTTTGTTCATTGACATTATTTTTAACATTATTCTAAAGTTCAGTTAGTTCAATTCCTTTTCATTTACTTCTGTCGATTAATAAAATTGTTATCGAATATTTTACGCGTTCGTGTGTTACTCAGTAAAATCATATAATTCGAAAAAGCCCAGTGCCACACAGGACTGATCGAACTCACGATAAAATTATACAAAAAAAAAATATTGTCGGACCATAAAAAAATTCCCTGAGAAAGATAGAGGAAGAGATTACCTCACTTCCAGTTCAAAATTTCCGACAATATATATATATATATATATATATATACATACATTCAATATACATACATATATATATATACAATTCTAGTCATTTACCACTACCAATTCCAAAAAATGAATTAGCGGCGCCTGCTACGAATATGTACAGCTGAAGCGCCCTTCGTTGGCCTGGTTAACACATTATATAAGCAAATAGACGGTGTAGCAATGGGCTCCCCATTGACAGTACACTTTGCAAACCTCTACGATAGATATATTGAAGAAATTTTATTTAAAGAAGAACCAAAGTTAAAGCCTGATATATACTGCCGATACGATGATGATATATTTGTACGATTAAGATGATCTAATAGAAATTTTTTTACAACGACTAAATTCATCAAATTGAAGTTTGTAATCGAAAAAACAACTGACATTAAACTACCATTCCTAGACGTACTAATACAAATTGAGCATAATGAATTTAAAACCTCAGTACACAGCAAAGCAACGAACAAAGGTTTATGACATAATGGAAATAGTGAATTTTGTCAAACGTATCAAAAGAGCACGACCTCTGCTGTTGTTAACCGAGTCTATACGCAATCTTCTGATGTGGGGAGCAGGAGAACAGAACTAGAGAGAAGAGTCACTAAGCTATTCACTAATAATGGATATAAAAATTCCATGATCCAGAAAATAATAAAATGCAAAGAACAAAAAATCAGCAACTACATCAATAATGCAACAAAAATCATAACAAAAATAACATAGTAATATAAGAACCACATGTCAACTGCTTTTGATCAGGATGAAAAAATCATGAGAAGAATCGAAAAAAATAACGTTCAAGCAACAAACAAAAACGATAGTATTCAACTACGAATATACTACTCCAATCAAAAATAAAAGAACTGGTTGATTTGTTCCGGATCATCGTATGCGACAAATATATAGTCAACATATCTGGCATAAATGTTTGCTACTAGCAACCCTGAACCAATCAAAATTGAATTTCACCATCGAGCACAAAAGTGAAAATTCATTGCCATTTCTGAATGTTTTGGTAACGCATGACGAACAAAAATTTACAACTTCCGTATACGTCAAAGCAACAAATAAAGATATTTTTTTAAATGGGTTAAGTGAATGTACGGAACAATTCAAAGTAAGTACAATAAAATCCTTTGTGAACCGTGCATTCACGCATTCATCTTCAACTGAGGATTTCAATACAGAAACGAAAAGAATTACTAATTTACTAGTAAGCAATGGTTACAAAACTTCACTCATTGAGAGCACCAGTGAACAAAGGCTATAGAAGGATAGAAATATATTAAAAAACAAAAATTACAACGACATAATCCTATACTACAGAAATCATGTCAACGGCACATAAATTATATGAAGTCGTTCTCAAACAAATCATAAAAAGAAATTTTACACCAATCAATGATACTTATAAAATAAAACTCAGAATATACTGCAACAATTGTAAGACACCACAATTGGTCTTAAAGAACAACTGCACTCATAAAGACGATTCTACTTTGAAGCGTAACCATGTAATATATGAATTTAAATGCCCTTTTGACGACTGTGCGCGTCAACAACATTCTTATATATAGGTGTTACGACAACTTCACTATCAAGACGTCTCACAATGCATGCATAAAGATGAGCCATCAAATCTCACTTGCAATCAACTCAAGCAACTCCAATAACCGCCAAATTCATGACAACAGCACAAAAATAATTTATCAATATATATATGTTGGTAATAGACCATAATTTTTACAATATTCTATAAATTCTACCGAATGTTTGGCGTTAATATGTTTGTAGTTCGTTTTTTCGATTTTTTTTAATAAATTTTTTGGTGAACGTTTAGTTTATTAAAATTCAAAATAAACATATTTTCCGAATTCATGCTGCAAATAAGGCCATATTTCGATTCCGAATGAATCATCATCATTGCAATTTAGTTTATATAGGGAAATATTCACTTTGCCAAAGTGAACTTAGATGGAAATTAGGTGTCAAATTTTTTTATTGGCTGGTCTATCTTCGTTGGTTTCCTTTTCTTCATGGATAGCATCATATTCTTCTTTGTCACTATTTACAATGCTAGTTTTTATTACTTCTTTGTTTTCACTGTTGATTAAGCGCCGGGTTGGGAATGAGGGTTGTCATTTTTTGTTGTATAATTATTTTCGGTTTATTGATGTCAATTAGGACTGCTTCTGCAATTTTAAGATGCGTGTAGTTGGTGTTCTGGTATATTACTTTGATGTTGCTGTCGAGGATTTCACGGCTTATAGTGATTGCGTATGTTGAGTCCAAATGAGATTTGATAGCACCACTCTGTTTATGCATCGTAAGCCTTCTAGTCAGTGAGGTAGTAGTAATCCCGATATATGAGTCATGTTGACGTGCACAGCCGTCAAAGGGGCAATTAAATTCATATATTACGTGATTACGCTTCAATACAGAGTTATCTCTAGGACTACAGTTGTTTTTCAGTATTAGGTGAGACGTCTTTTTATTGTTGTAATAAATTCGGAGTTTAACTTTACTATTTGGGTTGGTAGGTGTGAGATTTTTTATTGATGATATGTTTAAGAATAGCTTCATCTACTTTGTATGCAAATGACATGTGATTTCTGTAATATAAGATGATGTCGTTTTCTTGATTGTTGGTATTAGGAAGGTTATGGTTGTGTAGTAATTTGCCTTTAACAATCTTTTCAATAGAATAAGTCTTATATTCAACAAGCAGGTTGGTGACTCTTTTTAATTCAGCGTCGCGATTTTCAATATCGGAAGAGTGTGTGAATGCCCGGTTTACAAATGATTTTATTGTGCTGTCTTTAAATTGTTCGGTACATTCACTTTGTCCATTCAAACAAATTCCTGTGTTTGTTTCTTTGACAATAAACAACGATGAACGTCTCAGTAAAATAAACGTAAACCTTTCCATTGCCATTGAACTTCAAGCTGAAGCAAAGAAACAACATGGGAGTTTCCAAAGCAAGCTACTCAATGATGAAATGAAAGAAACAGCAAAACAACTGAGGAAAAATTGCATATATTTATATATATATATTTATTTATTTATTATTGATGAAAATCACAGCATATTCCGCATTAGTTATCTTCCTATTTAGTTTTCAATTTTTTTAATGGTAGATCGTGAATATGCTGTTTTTTGAGTTTAAAACCTAAATTTTTATTTATTTTAAGCATAATAGAACAAAAAACTTTTTTTTGGTATTCCTATACCATCTTCGGTGTTTGAATTGATACGTTGTGTATGTATCCAGAGGCTCATATATATATATATATATATATATATATATATATATATATATATATATAATATATATATATATACATATATATATAACAAATTTGGTTGAATGTTCTTGCCCATTTTGTATTAATTAATTTCTTTTGGGTTTGTTCAATAAGACGCAATTGTTGTAACTCAATTTTATTAAACTTGTCAAGCATTTCGAACGGCTAACGACGTCGTTTCGACAGTGTATGTCATCATCAGAGCCTACGTTTAAATTATTAAATAAGAATTGAATATTTAAAATTGTAAAATCAAGAAGAATAAACGAACCAAATTGAGAAAATATAAGCGTAAAATGATTAAGGAAATTAAATTAAAATTAATGTAAAAAGTATACAAAATTTGAATAAAGGTACTTAACTTGTCAATAAAATAAATTAAATGTTAAGATAACTGATAATAAAATATACAATATACAAAATATGTTAAATGAATTTCAAAAGTTAAATACTGGAAGTGAAGGTAGAAGTACGAATATCGATATTGCAAAATAATTTGGAATGACATACTTCTACTTCTAACTAGTTCTGCCTTGTGATCGCTTATTGAAGTGGAGTGTGTGAACGTTCTATTTACAAATGCTTTTATTGTGCTGCATTTGTATTCTTCCATGCACTCACTTATTCTATTTAGATATATCCCTTAGTTTGTTTCTTTCACATAGACCTTTGCAGTTTTCATCAACATCGTTTTCCATCTTACATTCCAAAATTTAAAAAAAATTAAATTCTTAATATTAATAGTTAAATTAGAAAACCTATCTATTTTATTTTTTAATAAATACTCATCCTGTTTCTTAATACTTCTTTCTATTGCTTTATTAATATCACTTTCTATTTGTTGTTTCTTTTTTTTAAGTGATACTTTTAAGAAAGTAGTAGTTCAGTAGCGTTGGCAAAAAGGAAAGATGGTTGGCTTTAAACTTTTTTAATCTTGGTCTTTCAAGATGATCAGTTTAGTTTTCCTGATCTAAAATTCAAATGAGTTATTGACCATATGATGGCCCCCTTTACAAAATAGCTTTCACATACCTAAGTAGGAAAATAAAATTCAATGACACATTTGATGTTTTTAGTGTAATAAAATTTAAATTAAAACAACACAAAAAAGAAGCTCACTAGCTCAGCTAGTATATTTAGTAAAATTAGTTAGAAAGATGCATAATGATTAAATGAAATTATTCAAAAAATTTTAAAAAAGTAAAAAAATTACTCAAGAATGCACAATTTTTTCTAGGGTTTGCCGATGTCCATTTTTGCAACAATCATTTTTATCAGTTGAAAAAAGAAAGAAATGAATGACAACAGTATAATTCCCCTTGCAGCAAAGACAGCACATTTATCAACCAATATTGAATAAATTCTTTTTTATGATGACAAAATGAAAATTCCAACATGATATTAACCAAATAAACGACACCTAACACATAATATAGCAATAATATATGAACAAAATGATCGCCTCCAACTTCTTGTATATAATAAATACAAAAACAAAGATGTGAGTGCGCAGGTTTGTTAATTACATTAGACAAGGCTTGATAGGCTCTACAATTTTTGTGCCATTGAAGCCACAAAATGCTTATTATCGCTCATCCTATAATTTCTTTGTGCGTGTATGCACCTGATAGTCTTTTTTTGCTCTATGTGCAATGGGCCCAAATATACAATTTCCTTTTTATTTAACCTCGATGTGCCCAACATATAGTCCCTTTTTTTATTCTTATAGCTATTTTTAGTGTACTGAGCAGGTAATATGCCAGACTTCTGCTTACTGATTGACCTCAATAAACCTCAAACTTTAATTTATTAAAAGAAGACTCATCAAACTTTATAAAGTTCATCAAATCAAACTGTACAGCCAGTTGGACATAATTGATTCCGGCTTATAGATATGCATTCAGCTTTCTGCTTTATTGTCACTGAAACCTTGGCATTGAAAATTACCTTATTACCTTGGCATTGAAAATTGAACTCATAAGAAAAATGAAATAAGATATTTGATATATTATTCTATGATTACCATTATGTATTATTATTATAATAATTGATTGAGAAACCTGAAACATATTATTGAGATTGTTATTGTTGGTTGTTGACTAAAACGGCACATAAATAAATCTAACTACTAAAGTAAGAAATATTTTTGAAATAATAGGTAGACGAAAAAAAGTGAAAACAATTTATGAAAAGCTAACCCTCATGATGCAGAGTTTTATTCAAAGAACCTGTAACGCAACAAACTACAACCAATCGAAAAAACAAAAATATGGCGAAAGAGCTATTTCCCAGGTATTCACACCAACCCCACAAAAATAGGGTTATGACATTTTTTTAAGTTTAGTTTAAAAGCCTCGTTAAACATAATTATATATATAATAACTTAAATATATGTAACTTAAATGTATTCACACCAACCCCACAAAAATAGGGTTAAGACATTTTTTTAAGTTTAGTTTAAAAGCCTCGTTAAACATAATTATATATATATAATAACTTAAATGTGAAATTCATAATTATCGTTACATATACCATATAAAAAGGGGCCGTAATAATTTTATGATCTTATATTATTTAAAATTTTTTCCGTAGTATAAGCTCTTATTTTCTTATTATAATGAACTATTACATTTTTATGTGTTTTCATACATCCTAATTAACGTTAATGTAATTTCAGAATTTAGATTTTATAAGTATGCCATACTAATTTGTCGTAAAAAACACTACGGCTCATCAGTTTACACAACTTATATAGTGAATGTCATTTTCTTTATCTACTTCTCTCTTTATCCTAGGAGATTTCAATTTATATTTAAGTAAACCTAAAGATTTCTATGTTTCTAAACTTACTACTACTTTTGGCACTTTTAACTTGAAACAACGTATTTTTTCACCAAGAAACACTATTGGTCTTCTCTTAACATCTTTTGTAGCTAGAATAAATCGATTAGAAATAACTCCGATTATTACCTTATTTGGCCATTATCTCACATCTTTTAGTTATAGCTAGAACAGATTTATTAACAATACTATTATTCAAACACTAAAACGTTACTAGAAGATATTTGACAAAACTTTATTTGAACGACTATTAGACCACTTTTGTTTTGATAACTTTAGTTATGTGGAGGACCTTGTTTTTTTTAATAACTCTATTTCTTGCTTTTTAGACATTATACTTCCGCTTAAAACTTTTTTTATCGCTTTAATCTTTATTATTTTCAAAACACTGTCACTACTTACGTACATCTATTGTTCTTGCCGCCTCTTCTAAACATCGTTAAACTGCTCTTAACAAACTTCTACACAAAACCTTCCACCGCCTTCATTTTTTCCGCTCAAAACTTTTAGAATTTTTTAAGTGAGAAAGTAAACTCTGTTAGAATGAACTTCAACTATAGCTATTATAATGAATTTAATGATTCTCTTGCTTCTGAAAAACTTTTTTCTTTAATGCTTTTCACCTAGTCCTGTTTCTGAGCTTTTAATGCTCCTTCTTCTTTCTCGTGCCTTATCCTTTCAAAACATTGGCGACCATCGACCTCCACAAAACCAGATCTTTAACATTTTGTAGTAGTTGAAATGTGGTGATATTCAACAAGTGACACAAGAACTTCACGAATGTTACCTATTCGTTGTTGATCGTGATTTCTTTTCCCTGCAATCTTTTCAGTAGTTGTTAGCTTTTCCATTCTTCCTTTCCGCATGATGTGACCAAAAAACATCAACTCCCGTCGGATTATCTGTGGTAATTTTCTCTTGTCATAACCGGACAGTTTTAATACATCCTCATTCGAAGTATAAAAGTCCAACTAATTTTCATGATTCTTCTCAAAAACCACTTCACAGCAGCGTTAATCCTTTTTTCCATTTCTTTAGAAATTGTCCAGGACTCGGAAACGTAAGTTAGCACATGTAACACCAAAATTTAATTTTGTTGATACTCTGATTTTACTGTTGGTGAGGATGTTTTTCATTTTAGAATATGCATCTTTCGCCATAGCTATTCTTCTTTTGATATCCACATCACATTTACAGTTTGAGGTAATCAAACTTTCGAGATAACTGAAGCTGTTGACTTGTTTCACCTGTTTACCATTAATGATTATGGAGCTGATCAGAGTGGTTTTGCTTTTACTGAAAACCATGCACTCTGATTTGTTGATGTTAATTTGAAAGCCTTTCCTTTCATTTTCAAAAACCAGCCAGTTTGGAAACAATTTGTTGCAGTTTTTCCATTGAATCTGCTATAAGAGCCGTATCATCAGCTTATCTTACATTGTTAATACTCACACCTCCAATGGTTATTTCAGATAGATCTTCTATCTTTCTCATGATGATCTCACTATAGAAATTGTACAGGTTTGGAGAAGAAAATACACAGCCATGTCTAACACTTTTTTTATTTCGACAAAACTAGTCACCTTGTTACCAACTTTCATAGCTGCTCTCCCAATAGAGATTTTTGATAACTCTCGTGTCTTTTCCATCAATGTCCAAATTTTCCAATAACAATTAATAAAATTACAATTAATAATAACAATTAAAGCTATGCCTTACTTTTCTTGTTCTATTGATATCATTCCTACTAAAATTTAAAAAAAAGTTATCTCGTTTGCTGTATTCTATTATTCTTAAAATTGTTAATTTATCTTCATTTATAAATTTTCTTCTTCTTTCGAAACTTACATTATTATTCTTACATTAAAAATAATTCTCTCAATCCTTTTAAGCTATCGAGTTATAGACCCATAACTAACTTATCCTTTATATCAGAAGTTCTTGAAAAAATTTCTTTAAACGACTCTATTTTTACTTTCAATTTAGTTCTCAATATGGTTATTGCTTTAGTCATAAAACTGAGACTTTTCTTCTTAAACTCTACAATGATCTTAATTAAGCTTTTGACTTTAATATAGGGTAGTGTCTCTAGAGTTCCTTTAGATTACTCTTCGGTCTTTGACACTGTAGGTCATTATTTTTTTATCTTTTAAAACTAAATTTTTTGTCAGAAATTCTTGCTTGTCCAGATTTAAGTCTTATATATCAAATATATCATTATATGTGTTTTATAACCTTTTTGTGTCTAACTCATCTACTTTACAGCGTGATGTACCTCAGAGGTTTATACTTGGCCCTCATTTGTTTATTATGTATACTTCTGAACTCGATAACATTATATCGTCGTTTAATCTTCATTCCCTTTTTTATGGTGGTGACTCTCATTTTTATACTAGATTCGTCATTAGTGTTCGTTATCTTTTCCATGTCTTTGTGCCTTAATTTTGTTGTTGCTGTGCTGTTGAATTTTGGTCCTCTTTTACTCAATCCATCCAAGTTTGAATTTATTTATTTTGACCGCCTAGAAAATTTTAACCATATATCATGTGTTCATTCTAACCAAACTATTTTTCCAACTCAATCTATTTATTTTCTAGATTTTACATTTGAAACTTTCTTTACTCAAATTCTTTTGGTTCCTTGTATTTGTCAACTTATTCCTTACCATGATAATTCTTCTCTTCTCTTATCTTTTTTTGCATAGACTATTTTAACTCTTTTTATTATGGTCTATCTAAAACCACTTTGAAACTCCTCATTGAAGTTTTCAATTGCTCAGCTCGTTTTGCTTCTCGTACTCCACATTTTTCTCATATTTCTTCTTCTTTTATATTGTTATAACCTCCGGAATGATCAAATTGCGCTATATTATTTTTTATCCTAATTACTGTTATCTTTGCTATATAAGTTATCTTTGGATTGTAAACCATAGAGGATTGTAAAGAGATATCGAATTTATGCTAAAAATCTAGTGTAGAGGCGTTTTAAGGATTTGTGGATAGGGAGGTTTTAGCAGAGGTTTCTAGCGACGGTTTGATGCGAAGTTGTTATTATGATTAGTTTTGTGTTTCTATTATTTTTGGCATTCAAATAAACTTTTAACAAAGTTTGCGTTTGAAACAGTTTTCATCTATCGGAAATCTTGAACCTACGGAATAACAATAACTTGAAGCTACAACACTGGTGTTGGAAATATAAAGATCTTTTTTTCTTTTCTTTTTCTCCTTATTACCAACACCAATGTCATAACACCAATGTTATGACATTGGTGTTGGTGATGTTATAACATTGGTGTTGGTAATAAGTGTTATGTGCAGGACACATCGCTAATTATTGTTATATTGTTTTTGGGCGATAATTGATTGTTTGCGTGACCCTAATTGTGAACATGCTTTATTGTATTCGTTCAATTCGTTAATTAGAGAACTCCAATAAGGAGAAAGGTTCGATAGGTCAACCGTGTTATGTCAAGTACTATGGCCCAAGAAGAGATCGCCAACTCAGATGGATTCCTGCAATAGTTTTTCAAAGATTAGGTCGAAGACACGTATTGGTAAAATCGATCCCACATGGTCTTCAATAGATACGACACGTAGAGCAAATCCGTCCTAGATACAGTGCCAACCAAGATGGCGACCCAGGGGAAATCACGGGGACCCAGTCCCAATTTGAATCAAGGCATTCAATCGTCAAATCTACCATGCCTGAAAGTAATCAAGTGCTTTTAGACCCGATATCCTAGAAGATCGGAACGTATACGCCATAAGTTTGCCTACAAACTTTAGTTAGTTGGGGAGGTGTTATGTGCAGGACACATCGCTAATTATTATTCTATTGTTTTTGGGCGATAATTGATTGTTAGCGTACCCCTAATTGTGAATTGTATTCGCTTTATTGTATTCGTTCAATTCGTTAATTATAGAACTCGTTACTCGTTATATTTATTTAACCGTAATAAAATAGTATACGTGCATTACGCTTATTGTTGTCTAATTAGTTTAGTTTCAACTCTTCAAACCACGAAACACGACAATAAGGAAATTATTACAGATAATCCGACAGAGGCAGTTATAGTTTCTGTTCACACCATGATGAACAAATAAAAAAATAGATAAAACAGAATATATATAAGCGAATGAAATGTTGAAACAAACTAGGAAATTTTGGCTATGAAAGTAAGGGGGATATGACCAAAAATGTGATTATGAAAGTGAAGGGTGTTGGAAAAAAATGTAGGACAAACTAAAAAAATAAAACCCGAAATGTCAAATCAAACAAAGACAGTTGAAAAATACATCCAAATGGAGGTTGTTAGTAACTATTATAGGAATAAACAACGTTGGTGGGAACAGATGTAGAAATGAACGAGGAAAGTGGGACAATCTTACAAATGGTGATGAAAAGATGAAAATTAAATTAAAATGTATATAGGTGAACGGAATGAAATGTGTTTGAAAGGATTAAAAACAAATATTATGAAAAAAAATTTTGGTGATGGTGATCTTACTAATGGTGATGAAAAAAAAAATTAAAAAATAGATAAAATAGAATGTATATAAGCGAATGAAAGTGAGAATGAAACAAACAACTATATAAGTGATAATGGAAACCTGCAGTGGAAATGCTGTTATGAAAATATTAGGATTATTTAGTGGTGCTGAGAAATAAAAAGCGCCCACCGGCGCGGAAAAAACAGCTGTGTTGATATTGCAAATTCAGCCAAGAATTAAAAAACCCAACCAACAACATGCGTACGAGACACTACACGTCCAAATGCGACCGTCGTTAAACTAAATATTAATAATTAATATATCAACGGTAACGAGAAAGTTAAAAAATCGCCAAAAATCCATTTATGTGTGCATCTCAAAAATACTTGTATATTCTAATCATTGAATTATATATAAGAATGGCTTTATAGTGTTGACCTTCTTCTCAAGGTCAGGAAACTTGAAAGCAAACTTTTTTAGCACCAAATTGTCAATGGGTTTTTCAGTTTTCCAATCTATATTTAGCTTCTTCCCTGTTAATGTGCCACCGGCGGCATTCTTGTAAACATTTTTTTGCTGCTAAAATCATTCTACGGCAGTTTTAGTCGATTTTTAACTTAATAATTTAACTGAATTATGTAAAATTTTTGGAATAATTTATTATTTGATCCATTTTGATTTTATAAAGTTCATTTGTTTAAAAGTTTTAAAAATGTTACATTGTGCCAGGAGTACCTAGGCCCAGACTAGCAGAAGAAAAGAGGCTTTGCTTTTTTGTATTTTTATTTAAAATTTTTGACTTTTTATTTTTTTAATTATCGTTAATTAATGTTCAAATATTTTTTATATTGTTTTTATATTATGGGTTTATTATTATTATTAGGATGCCTTTGTTAAAACTTAGAATGGCTTTTTGTCATAAGAAATACAAATACAGAATACAAAGAGTTTCTTTATTTTAATTTATTGGGTATATATATATTATATATATATATATATATATATATGATGAAAAATTTTAAATGGAGCTATTTACTTTCAAATTTAAATCATATTTAGACGTTTTGCTCAATGAATGCACATCTCATCAAGCAAGAGCAAAGGCAATCAAAGTATTACAAGCCCAGAATCACAATGCTGCAGGCAACAATAAGAAAAGTTATGAATGAATGTAATAAAAATCAAAAAATGAATTAGCTACATACAAAGGTTTTATGTTATGTAACCATAGCAAAATGAATTGAAATTTTGATTAATTTTTTGTTTTTTTTTTTGCTTCTAGATAAAAAACTCATACCATTTTAAAAGAGTTAACAAAGTATATAATGATAGTTACAAAACCTTTTATATGCAGCTGCATTTTCATGGTCCTCGTGCATACCAATTTTTAAGAAAAAGTGGACTAACACTGCCACACTCGAGAACATTGAACAAGTAAAATTTTGTTAATAATGATATTCTGTAAACTAGTATTGCTATATAAAGAAAAATGTACTGCGAATGAAATATTGCAAATGCTCTTTAATCCTTGATTCGATATCAATAAAGCCTCAAATAACGTATAATAGGAAAATTGGTAGGTTTTTTAAAATATATTTTGTTTGTAAAATTGTGAGTTTAAAATATAGCATATTTTGGTAGCATATGCTAGTTTATTCCTTGTGTATTTTATTTATTTCTTGATTTTTTTTGTTTCCCATTTCACTATAAACATTTGTCTTCAATTTTTTTAATTTTATTGATGTTAAATGTTGAGCATAAATTATCAAACGCATTGTTTATTTGTGAAGATGACTTTATTGGATGTGTTAACTATGGAGATGGGAATGAGGACAGTTGCTTCAGAGGTGTTGGTTTTTTATGTTGTTGGTCTGAGAGAAGCTTGGAGGCATTCAACAGCTTATTTTTATACAAATAAATTATCATCTCACAAGTTGAAAGATTTTATAGAGAAAGCCATTGATAAGTTACATAATGCTGGAGTTAGGGTAAACAACATTTGTTTTTCTTAAAGATATGTTAAAATTTTTATACATTATATTTATTTTTAAGGGTTGTTTCATTGGTAATGGATGGGTTGGCCACTAACGTTTCGGCATGTGGATTGCTTGGATGCTCTTTCACATTTCCAAACATGCAAACAAGTTTCTTGTCCCCTAACCCAACAACCGGCCAGAAAATATATATCATATTTGATGCATGCCACATGCTGAAATTAATGAGGAATATGTTTCATTCTTATAATATGATATTTTATAATAATAATCCAATCAAATGGAATCATATCGTAAACTTAGTTAATTATCAGCAACAAATTAAAATGGAATTAAAAATAAATTAACCAAAAATCATGTAAATTTTGAAAAGCATAAGATGAAAGTTAAATATGCATCTCAAGTCTTTAGTTGCTCTGTGGCTAAATCATTGCAACTCTTAAACGGATTTCATGTTTTTTCTGACGTTTCTGAAACAATGGCTTTTGTGAAAAACATCAATGATCTTTTCCATATATTGAACAACAAACTGATACTAGATAGAGAATGGAAGCAATCCATTACAAAGAGCAACCTGACAGCCAATATAGATAAACTTTATGAAATGAAAGCCTACTTGCTAAGTTTGAAAAATTTAGATGGTGTTAACATTTACAAAACTCAAAGGTTTTTTTTATATATCTCAATATCTAAACTAAAACTTAATTACAAATAATTTCAGAAAAATGTGCATAATTGGCTTGGACAATTGACATATCCCTCAAAAGGAGTATTAAAAGTAAAACGATACATTTATTTATTTTCTGGTAAAAGCAATAAATTTTAATGATTTTCAGATCTGCCAAGAATCAGAAAGATTATTAAAAATAAATAATTATTGTTTTAAGAAAAAACTTGTAATTGAAAGCAACATACTCCCACAATGTGTCAACGAAGATTTATTTAACATGGAAAATCATTTCAATGATGTACAGAATGCAAACCACTATTATCAATCAATCAATCTTCGTTTTGCGTCCAGAGACCCGGTTTCCCGAGGTAGGACGTTGTTTTCTTTGCCATCAACTTTTCAAACGAAGTGGAAACAGTGCCATAACTTCTCTTGCAGATGTTGAGTACCTGGCACACGTCCCAAAGGCCGTCCAAAGAAGTCCTGGTCGCAAACAATCGAGCAAGACATGAAAGCTCTAAATTTAAATGAAATGGATACAACTGATCGTCTAATTTGGCGCAAAAAGTTGATGGCAAAGAAAACAACGTCCTACCTCAGGAAACCGGGTCTCTGGACGCAAAACGAAGATTGATTGATTGATAATAGTGGTTAGGCTTAGATAACCAAACCACCGCAGACGGTGTTGCCGGCATTCGTCCTTTATATCATATAAACCAGCACGACGCAGGATTTCGGTAGATTTGATGTGGTCCTTCAGACTAATTCGTTGCATCCATCGGAGCATTTTCATGTCGGTTCGTTGAAGTTGTTGTTCCAGTTTGGTTGTCATTGGCCATGTTTCTGCACCATATAACAACACCGGACGTATCACAGATTTATAAAGTCTTGATCGTAGTGGTAGTGGAATGTCACGCCGCATCAATATGGAGGCAAGGAGATGTCATTTATTCTAGGCTGCACGTATGCGTGCTCGAACGGCAGCTTCAGCTGTTCCAGTACAATCCAGAACATCCCCTAGATATTGAAACGATGTGACTTTCTCTATTTTAATGGCTTCAAAAACAGTGCTATTATGAAAACCACTTTTATGAATTAATAAAAAAAATAATAACATCATGTACAACATTAAGACGTTTTAACTTAACTAAAGAGTTTTCTATCAACATGCAGTTTTAATAAAAATAAATTAAATAATAAAATGCAACGAAAATTATACAATTTAAATTTATTAAATCAATTATTTTATTGAATTTGTACAGTGCTTCTAATAGATTACATCAGAAGCAAATTCTACAACCTTAGTTTTATCTTTATATATATATATATATATATATATATATTTCACTTTTCAAGATAGTTGAAAGATAAATTTATAATTATGTAAATCAAACATTTTGCAGTCATACAACAAATAAACAAAACCAAAATCCAGAAATAAAAAAGTAGGACTGATCTAACTACGAGTTAATTACTAATTATAGCAAGACAAGAAATATAATCAACAAGCAAGAAATATAACAATTTACACATAAATATAATGATCTAGCACCTTCAGGGTTATTTTATAAATAGTAATGTTTTAAAACAACAACAAACAACACGTTTAGACGACATTTTCCCCGAGATCGGGGGTTGCCGTTTGGCTACCTATGATGAAACCATTGTCACTTCTGTCATCATAAGTAATTTATTTGGCTAATTTTTACGCAGGACGCCCTTCCTTACGCAACCACAGTTATAAGCGGTGGGCCTGGCCTTTGATGATCCAACATCATTCACAAGGCAGTGAGGGTCAGTTTAATGTCATAACCAGGACATAATGTTTTAAATTTTTAGTTTGTTTTAAACTAAAAATTATTAAACATTACATACCTATTCTATTAAAAATCAACAGTTGTTCGTTTTATAAAATTTTTAAATCAATAGCATAATGAATTTTATGTTAGCTTAATATTAATTAAACTATTATTTTTTTAATATATTAATGTCAATTACAGTTGAAATATTTAAGTTGAAAAATTTGATTTTAAAAAATTATATAATTAATTTAATATATTAATAAATAATATACAAATCGTAGCATTTAAAGTTAAAACAGAAAAAAAAGATTGTTCGCTTTTACTACCAAAATAAATTTTAAAAACCTCCCTGTGATTAAATTTGGTTTGGGTGTGTTATGTTGAAAGCTAATATTCCTTTGTATTGTAAGCTTTGGGGTGTTGAAAGATTCTAGTTTAGGACATATGCACAGGAATTACATCTTAATTTAAAAATTATTAGTTGATTAATTTATTTATATATAACAATATAAATTGATTATGAGTTATATTTTTTAAATATTAATAACATTTCATTTTTACAATACAATTTTTTCCGACTTCTTTTCGTTTTCTAGATTCTAATTTAATTTAGGAATGATTCTTACTCTGTCTAATGAAATGATATGAAGTCCATCATCATCGTGATTCGTGGGTGCTGAGAAAATGAATGAAGAAATCTTTATTTCAGAAAAATGAGGATCGCTAACGAACTTATTATAAATCTTCGATTTTTCTGATGCATCAAAAAATGGCAATATCTATTTAACGATTAAATACGGTACCTTACAAATTAACCTAAAACTTCACGGAATGTTGAAAACGAAATAAATTTTAACAAACGAGCTGAATGCAGATCGGCAAAGACTCATTAACATAACTTCGGGAAGGCCAAGATTTTTCTAATTATATCTCAGATTTTTCTAAAAATAAACCAAAATGCTCATGAATAATTAATTTTTAGGAACTTGCTTCCAGAGCTAACTTGCCCGTTGAAAAAAATTTTCAATGTTAAAACGCTGGTAGGGCGCTTCCAGTTATATAATTCCATGATTCTAATAGAGATTTTTATCCCCTAAAATACCATATAAAAGAAAACTTTCTTTCGTTTCGTGCACATTCACAAATATTGGATTGAACGCGTCACCCATACATTTCTACTGACTATTTGCTCGTAATAGCATTTGTTGCTCGGAATGTTGGAATTTGTTAAGCAGATGTTGCTGTAGCCATTTGCACTTTGATCACTGCTGCAAATTATTTTGGTATTTTAACGGTAACTATGCTATTGAAATAATTTTTGAAAGGTTTACGTTTCCCCCAATAATTTTCCTCACATTCTTTTACCACTGTTTTATTTTTTTACCACTGTTTTATTTACCACTGTTTTATTTTTCTTTTACGAGAAGCTTGTATTTGCAGTTGAATTTCTTTCGTACGCGCATCAACATAGTTTTTCAACAACTCCGCAAAACGACCTATTTTTAAATTTGTCGATCCATTTAGCAATTGGTGTTAAATAAACCTGAAACAATTTACAACTTTGCTATTGAAAAAGACGCAAAATCGAAATATATTTTTTTAAAACAAGTTCCGCGAAAGTCTTATTACAATATTCATTTGGCTCCGTCTGTTCATCGTTCACCAAACTCAATTTGTCGTTAACATGTTCAAGAATTTGTAGACCTTTTCGATAGAATGGTCTACTTTCATAAATTGTCTCCAATTCATTAACTTCATTATCGTCATCATCGTAAACGTGTTCAATTAGATCGTAATGACTTACTTCATTGATTGTTGATTCATGAAACTCATCAAAATGACTATTTAAAGATGGAGTTTTTTTACAGAACATGTAATATGAAAGAATGAAGTAATTAAATTTATCATGCGTCTATAACTTTTGGCTTGCAGTATTACGCTAAAGGCATTTATATAAAATTTAACAACCTCTTTTCTACTGAAATTTTTTTGACAAATCGAACTATGTTTCTAAAAAGCAGCAAAGCTTTATCATTATTTGATTTTTTGGGACACATTCGCTAATATACCATTTAAATGCCATTGCCAGGTAACCTCTCAAATCAACTCCAATCCAACCAGTTAAAACTGCATTTATCATTGCCATTGAGTGGTCTGTAACCACGTTCATAAAAATTGGCCAGGCGTTTACCTTTTTTATGACGTACCTTTTAAAATTTATCAAACGATAGCAACTGAAGCTGTGTCATGGCGATCGCTTAAAAAATCAAAAATTTGAGCGTAACCTACATCAAGACCTACCACGGCGCTGTATAGATATATAGTTTGTTTGCTATGAAGACGACGAACCACAGACCATGTTGAATATAAATGTATTGTTGGTAAGTCTGACCTAATCTCAAAATAACTTCAATTTGGTTGTCGGAAAAAAGGTGGCATAAAATGGAGCGGCTGAAACTGCTTGTATATATATTTCACCCGTTTTTTGACATTTTTGACGTTCTATTAGATCAATAACGTCATCTTTTGCCTTATCGCCTGCAGCCATAGCCTCACATTTTTAAATACCCCCAACGAATGAATATTTTGTAGATTCCCCTGTTTTATTAATGCAGCATTGGCGGATCTTATAAATTTTTCACGTAAAACAGACGGATGTTGCAATTTTAACTGTTCATACAAATTTTTTCTACGTTGGCCTCTTAGTTGTCTTACTAATTTTCCATTATGGTTATGTGTAAATATCAATTTTGTTGTGACTTATATTTACCTTAAATAATCTGCACATCTCAAATTTGCATTTGAGATAAATAATGTAACGCGAACGATTTTCGCGTTTACTATTTGTGATAGCAATGCTGGGCGAAATGGCATTTTCTACCGCGGACAGATACGCTCAGTTGATATTGCATCTTTTTCGCGGAGGCCTTGGTACACCTCTTTGTAATGGAAATTGTTCCATTACATGATCACGTGGGTTAGTTACTAGCACAAAGCACGTGTGCTTACCTAGGGGAGAGCGCCGTATAGTCACGTGGGTTGGCTACTAGACCAAAGTACAAGCGCTTACCTAGGAGAGAGTCTATAAATAGCTTGCGTAAATGAGTTAAGCCTCTTTCTTTTCTGCGGCTCTTGTGCCGGAGTCGACATTAGTAAAGTTGGTTATTGTATCGTTGGATTTTCGTTATTTGATTCATTCGATTAATTATTTAGTTAGGTTTTAATAAAGGAGGATTAATAATATATCTGTCGTTGCGTTTAGTTAATATCGAACCCGTTACATTGGTACCAGAAGTGGGGTAGTTATTTAATTGGTGTACGACAATAATTGAATAATTAAATAACTAATAGGACGTCTTGACATTTATATGAAAAATTAATTAAATACTTAGTTATAAGTTATTGCATTCGTTGTACGTTTGTTTGTAAGTTGAGAATTCAAAATTACAATGGATCGATTGACGAAGACGAAACAACAAAAATTACAACGTCTGTCGAACGAACAGATAACAAAGACACTACTAAAGAGATCAATCGACGAAGCCAGTGTGCGATTGATGAGCAGATCACAGCTGTTAGAAACGTGGGCAACAATTTTGGTGGACAGCGTTATATTCTCCATGCAGTATTGCGACGGAGGGCGCTGTGTCGAAAGATACTGAAGGTGGATTGACCTTATACGAAAGGAAACAGTTAGAAATGGAATATAAGCTTTGAGAAGCGGAGATTGTTAGACAACGAGAAAAAGATGAGAGGGAATATAAGCTTAAAGAAGCAGAGATGACCAGACAGCATGAAAGAGATGAAGCAGAGATGGCCAGACAGCGTGAAAAAGATGAAGCAGAGATGGCCAGACAGCGTGAAAGAGATGAAGCAGAGATGGCCAGACAGCGTGAAAGAGATGAAGCCGAATTCAGACTTAAGAGTCAAGAATTAGAAATTCGACGACTAGAGGTAGAAGGTATGAATAATCGAAAAGTGGCCAATGATGCTAGTGAAGATAATAACACGATAAAACTAATGCAACAGGCTCGATTTTTCGCGGAGTCGTTAAAATATCTGATAGGAACTTGTCCGTTAAAGCCAAGAGATATTCCTGCATTCTTTGAACACGTAGAAAAAATTTTTCGAAACTATCACGTAGACGGAGAAATTCAAGCCAATTTGTTGATAACGAGTTTGAACGAAAAGGCCAAAACATGGTTGCATACTATTTCTGCCGACGGTCTGAAGGATTATAGCGAAATTAAAAGACTCATTCTGCAGGAGTTCAGGTTAAACCCGACAAAATTGAGAGATGAATTTTTCGTCCTGAGAAGACAGAAAAGCGAATCGTACACGAGTTTCGGGGCGAAATTATACGGCACGCTGAACCACTATTTTCAAAGCCGTAACATTACGGGATTAAAAGATGCAATGAAACTGATATGTGCAGATAGAATGAAAGAGTTGCTATCAAGACATACTCTGGAATTTATTTTGTCACAAGAGCAAGCAGCTTCCTGCATGAGTCCTGACGTGTTGGCACAAACGATCGACAAATATGAAGCTGCCATGAACATGAAAGTTTCGAGCGACAATACATATATGCCGGATACAATCGTCTCGAGAAAATGAGCACCAGATGTATAGAAGTAGTAACAACAAATCAGCTTCACCCAAACAGACCTGTTTCTCTTGCGGGAAGATCGGTCATATTGCGAAGCGCTGTACATGGAAAAGAAGAGATACACTTACGGCCACTAGAAACGTCATACGTTGCGAAACGAACAAAGAAACACAAAGACCACAACAAAAACGTCAACAGCAGAGGCAGTCAAAAAAGCAACCGCAACAACATCAGGAGCAAACTAATGATGAAATAACAAATTATAAAAGTATTGACAACATCAGCTCCTCAAAATATGATCATAAATCTTCGGGTGAGACTCTACCACCCAGATCGTCCAATGCCGAAAATTTTTCGGAGAGCCTCAAAACTTCTGCGAAGCCGTCGACAGCAAGACAAGTTCCGGTAGAATTTCCGTCAACATACGCGTCCTTAACATCGTCGACAACCAATGAAAGAAGTCAACAACCAATGAAAGAAGTCACACAGTTTCAGAAAGCTTGTCAGTGGCGTGTGTAACGTTGGAACACTCATCCCTTAAGCTACTGAAGGACAACAACTTCACCTGGCACAAGTACAATTCTTACCGAGCCAAGTGCCTCAAGGATCGTCGGAAGGTTGGGATCGGGCAGTCTACAGAAATGAACACTCTTTTCAGGTTTTGGTCATTTTTTCTTCGTCACCACTTTCACCAAAAAATGTACGAGGAGTTCAGGCAACTTGCCATTGAAGATGCCAATAAAGGGTTCAGGTATGGCTTGGAATGTCTGTTTCGGTTCTATAGTTATGGTTTGGAGAAAAGATATCGACCTGACTTGTTTGAGCACTTCCAAGAGGAGACCATCAAAGATTATCAAAATGGCCAGTTATATGGCCTGGAAAAGTTCTGGGCTTTCCTCAAATATTCAAGGAAACATGTGCTGGTCGATGGCTCAGAAAGTATCAGAGGCTGGAGGATTTCAAAGTTGAGCCCCTTCTCGGTTCGGGGCCAAGTTTCCATCTCAACAGTCAAATGCAACCCCAATGAATTATATGACCAGAGTCAGACAGGACTCAGAAAGATCAGATCCATCAAAGAATAGAAGTGGTGGCCAACATCACCAGCAACATCAGATGCGAAGCTGTGCCAATGCCAGACTATACAATGCCCGAGTTAAAGAGGCACAAAGATTACTTCAGTTTTGGCAATTCTAAAATTCCGATCATGGATTTGCATATCCAAAATCAAGAGTATAATACACAATTCTATTATCATCCAGGTGCACGTAATGTTGCCAAATTTTCCTCCAGGATATAAAAGTCAAGAAATATTTATTGCATTTTCGGACATTGATTTTTGTTTTGTTTAGTTTTTATTTTTGTATGTGAGATGAATGTTACATTCATCCTCCTAGGCGTTGGAGGTATGTAATGGAAATTGTTCCATTACATGGTCACGTGGGCTAGTTACTAGCACAAAGCACGTGTGCTTACCTAGGGGAGAGCGTCGTATGGTCACGTGGGTTGGCTACTAGACCAAAGTACAAGCGCTTACCTAGGAGAGAGCACCGTGCAAGTCTATAAATAGCCTACGCAAATGAGTTAAGCCTCTTTCTTTTCTGCGGCTCTTGTACCGGAGTCGACATTGGTAAAGTTGGTTATTGTATCGTTGCATTTTCGTTAATTTGATTCATTCGATTAATTATTTAGTTAGGTTTTAATAAAGGAGGATTAATAATATATCTGTCGTTGCGTTTAGTTAATATCGAACCCGTTACACCTCTTCTTCAACTACACTACTTAAAAGATGCACAGTGCAGTTGGTGTACGTTTTGCAACTAACCTCTTTTCCTCCTTCTTCCAGTTCATGTACCCCTTGAAAATTAGAAATAGATGACGAAAAATTACAAATATGCAGAAAGGGAATATTAGATTTGAGGCAATGTTTATTACAGTGGTACCTGCAAATTATAATACATTATAAATGATATATCTATACCTCGTGCCAGCGAATTGTTTTTAACAATTGCAACACTTTCATCATGAGTAGCTTGCCGTTTTGATTCATTGATGACATCAGTGTTCTCTACCTGCTGCAAAAAACATTGTATGTTAATTATATTACCCTGCAGTATCTTTAGGATATCATCTCTGTTGCTCCGGACGATTGTTTGGTTATCATGCAACCACTTGGCTAAGGCGTTGTTGTTACATGTTATTATGCTCTGTAGGTTCTGTAAAGATTCATCGTTGCCTTTGGGACCATTTTCGGTTAAACCTAAAAAGCATCTATTCTTCCGCAATAAGTCATGCAATCTGTGAATTTCAATTTTTTAATGTTATCACTGGTTTTGTTACATTTTCAATAGTGCATTTCGATTACTGAAGTTTTTTTTCGCTTTAGGCTCCTGCAAGCTTGGCCAAACCAACTCTGTTCATCCAAACAAGACTGTAATTTAATAAAAATGTTGATTCGTTTAATGAATAATATGCATTGCACAGTAATTGAACTATAGTTTTTTTAGCGCGTGAACATTTAAATTTACAAAAAAAAACAAAATATTTTTGTAATTTAGCTCAAAATTAACAAATATTAATGAAATTGCAGCAAAAGTGAAATTTAAATATTTTAAATTGCAAAAAGATCGTGATAACTATAATTGTGAAAAGTGCAGATCAATATCGCTAACGTATAGTTATCGTTTAACATTTATTTTTGTGGCTTCGTATATTTTTTAGTTATAAAAAAAAAACCTTTAGTAACTTTTTTCTGCCTATGCCACTTTTTTGGACGTAACTCATAAATTTATCAATAAAGGAATCCATCGCAAAACTCGCAATTATAAGAAAAATAGTTTCAAAAATTGTTTTGAAAACAAGCGCTGAAAAAGGACGCTGTACAAAAGCGAACTTTTACCCAACAAATTTTAAATTCACTTATTGTTAATTTTAGTGTTGCCAAATTATGAAGCTATAAATTTAGATCTATTTTTGTTCTTATTATATATAATTATTTTTCCGTGCCATGATTATGAGTATTAAACAATTTGTGTGTATAGCAATTATTGACATTATATACGTTTCAGTTCAATTATACACATGTTTAACTATATCCATGTTAAGAAACCACGTTTTTCACTTCTATGTTGGCCATTTTGTTACGTGCTGTCAGGGTTAAATTTATTAAACTGTTCGCTGTCAAGGTTAAATTTATTAAACTGTTCGAACAATGTCTATTTCGTTGTTTGGCGACAATTATGTACGTAGAATGGAAATTTAAAAAAAATGAACAATGACGTCATTACCCACGGTGATAAACGTGCCATATTGAAGGGAAAGCCTGGTGGGAGGATCGGAGGGTTGATTAACTTCTTCCGGAAGCATACCATTCCTATCGAAACGATAATCCTTTACATCGGAAGTTGATTCATTTGTTTAATAAATAGTTTAATGTTGGTTCATTTTTTATTATTCTTTTAATATAATAACAGTTTTGTTTCATTGCTAATTATTAATATTAAATACCAGGCAATGATTTGACTACTGAAACCCCGGAACTCGTGGCCGCGAGATATGAATCCTTACTCAGACTGACAGACCTAACAAAATCAGACCGCGCCGAATAATTATATTAAGCCTGGTTTATAGAAAAGACGTTCAGAAATGGAAAGTTGATAAACTAAATGTCTCATCGAAACAATTCCAGTCTAACATTGTCCATTTCTGGAAACTTGACAGAGTGGGAGGAGATAATAATATAGGACCTGACGGCATCCACCTGAAAGAACGTGGAATGATGAACTTTAAGAGAAACATCATTTATTCTCTAAAGTGCACGAAATAAATTTTTAACATTTGTGAAGTTTTTTTTAGCGCGCATCTGGAATGAATGGCGCAAGTGTGTATGTTGGCGCGCATGTTGTATGAAGTGGTCAGGTGGGCAGGCTGGTCGAATGTCGTATGAGTTGGTTTTGTGTGCAGGTTGGTAGAATATGGTATTAATTAGTGAATGTTGGCATGGTATGGCGTATATATAGTGAGTATGTTTGAGAATGAATGAATGGACAATTGTTTTAAAGAAGGAAGGAAAGTTAGGGTTTTAAGTTAGTGTTTTGGATTAGTGTTTTGAATCAATTTTTGGGTTTGTTGTGGTTGGTAATTGGTCGGTCGATTCCTGCATGTTTGGTTGCTCTGGCGTTTTTTTTGTTTTGGAATTTCATTCATTATTACGGCTGGTAAAAATATTTTTCGTTTACTAAGAATATTTAATTTAGTTCTGTCGTTGACTTCAAAAACATTTGAATTAAAGAATATTATAAGTCAATATTATTTTGTTTGTTTTATTTTTGTTTATTTATTTAGAATTATTTCATTTAGGTTTGGTTTGTCACTTTAAAAACTAAAAATTATTTGAAGGAGACTTGCCAGCGGTTAATAGGGCCAGATTAACCGACCAGCAAGCAGGCACGATAGGAGCCTTAACGAAACTTTCCCAAATTTTTTGGTGACAGGGCTGGTTCTACCAAAATATTTTCAACAGTCAGATAGGTCAACAGTCAGTACCGGAGGCAGTTGTTTGTAAAACTTCTCCAGGATTTTCAGGTAATGGGTTTAACGACGCACAGAAAATTTTCATTTTCAAGTCTGCGGAATTGGCGCCAGAACAAGTTTTACCAGCTTATAAGCCTACGCCAGCACAAAGGCTCTCTGTTATTCGTAAACGTAATAATGTTTCAAATTCCTGGAATAGGTGCAGAATGGTTCAAGAGGATGAAGGAATCGAACACAGTCTTTCGTTCGACAACCACGGAGAATCACCGCATCGTCAGCCGAGTGTAAACACCAAACATCACAGGTTGGTCCGACATCACGAGCTGTTAAAACCAGACAAGTTTGATGGCACTGGGTGTCTAAAAACTTTTCTTAAGAAGGTCGAGTTATGTGCTATGTATAACCAA
This sequence comes from Helobdella robusta, assembly GCF_000326865.2. NCBI lineage: Eukaryota > Metazoa > Annelida > Clitellata > Rhynchobdellida > Glossiphoniidae > Helobdella > Helobdella robusta. The sequence goes on from NW_008703571.1 coordinate 3,528,625, forward strand.
TGGAGTATGGACGACATGGTAGCGTATCTGTCATGTTCGTTGACCGGTGAAGCTGCTGAAATTCTTTGGGACTTAGTGGGACTAGGTTATCAAAAATTAGTAAAGAAGCTAGAAAACCGTTATGGAACGAGTGGTCACGAAGAGTCGTATAGATATGAGTTGCAGACTCTTCGGCGCAAACCAGGAATTATCACAAACGGTAAAAAATTAATGTCGTTAGCTTCCCCGGGCGAACAGTCAAAGTTGGCGGTACATTTAACAAGAGATTTTTTTTATTTGCTCTTACTGACGCTGATTTCAAACTGAAAGTTAGAGAAAGGGAACCAAGAAATATTGATGATTCGTTACTAGTTGCACAGCGCCTTGAAGTTTCAAAAAACTTAGTTAATTCATCCTACAGGTTATCCCACAGTTAGGAACATGCAGGATACAACAGAAAACAGGATGAAGACAGTGGAGCGGCAAATAAACGCGCTTCGTCAATCGGTTGACGTCATTCAAGACCATAAGGTACAGTCAGCTGTCCCTCGGATCAGGGGTGAAAAGGTTTGTTTTGGCTGTGGAAAACCAGGACACTTCATCTCCCAATGTCCTCAGAAAAATATACTAAACAAGTTTCAGTCAAGTATCACCCCGTCCTCAATGGTTGACGTCGCGAGGGTCACACCTACCAAAAGATCGCTGAAGGCCGCTAACAATACAGAGATTTCAATTAGGGATGCACCGGATTCAGGTTTTTCAAATCCGGCCTGGGCCGGACTTGGCCGGATTTAAAATTTAAAAACCGGCCGGAGCCGGATTTTAGTTACCATTTTACATACGTTAGAAAAAATACATTTACGGTTATCTATATGTTGAACATCAAAAAATAACACCAAGCAAATAATTAATTAATTCAAATATATGAATAAGCTGTGTGATACGCCAAATTCTGTACACAAAAATCAGCTTATAATTTATGCATATTTGCATAACCCATGTTAAAGCACAAAGAAAATTGTCCAGCTCACCGCACAATTAGTGATGTTGTAATTATGTGTCATGTATACCTAGCCTAACCTTTAACATACCATGTTCTTAAATTATGCGCTTATGTATCTCTCTCTCTCTCTCTCTCTCTATATATATATATATATATATATATTATGTAGCTATATGATCCGTCATATACAATTATGTAGTATATAAACGTGCACAAGTTCTTTTACACAAAGATCAGCTTATAATTTACCATAACCCATGTTACAGCATAAAGAAAATTGTCCAGCTCACCTCACAATTAGTGATGTTGTTATTATATGTCATGCATGCTTAGCTTTTAACTTATTGACATAAAATTAATTGAATTCAATAAAAATATTTTTCTATTTATAACATTTTTAAATGTTGATAGACGCTTAAATCCGGCCCTAAATCCGGCCACCAAATTCGGCCGGGGCCGGATTTGAAAAAAAGCCGGATTTTGGCCGGAGCCGTGGCCGAACTTTAGTGCATCCCTAATTCCAATGAAGGGGGAAATGAGACTATGGATAAAGGTTGGTGGATCTTCTAAGCTTGCTTCGGTTTTGGTATCAGACCACGTGTCAGAAATTATCTTGGGTTTAGATTGGCTAGTAAATAATAAAATCTCATGGAAGTTTGACGAAGCTCAAATTAACGTTGGTAGCAAAAATAGAACAGTAAAGTTGGTTACTAAAAGATTGTCAGAGAGGCGATTGTGCCGAATCTACTCCATTTTGGAAGTGCAAATTCCAACAAAATTGGTGGTACGCAAGCCATCCAAATTAACATTGACAAATTGCGTATGTTCTGAGGCAGAGCAAGTGACGTCGGGTGTATTTGTTGCTAGAACGTTGCTTCCGATAAAATAAAAGGGTCAATGCGTCAGAATATTAAACTTAAATGACAAATCCAGGTTGATTAAATAGGGAACGCGGTTGGCCAACCTTTCATGGGCCATGGTGGAAAACAAGTTAGGGTTAGGGTTACTACTTAACGTCAAAACCATAATTGACGAATTGACCAGGGATGCCCCGGAAGAAGGAAGGCATGAATTATCTGAATTATTAAATAATTTATTTAGTATTACAGGTACAGAAATTGAAGTTGCATAAGGGGTTTATCATAGGATCAACACAGAGCAGGCCCGGCCAATTACGCAACAACTTAGACGTCATCCCCCGGCACACCAAAACGTTTTCGCAGAACAGGTAGACGAAATGTTGGAGCAAGATGTGATTGAGCCATCTCATGGGCTTTGGTCCTCCAACATTGTCTTGGTAAAGAAAAAAGACGGCTCATACCGATGTTGTATTGATTACCGGAAATTAAATTTGCTAACAGTAAAGGACGCGTACCCACTTCCAAGAATAGACATGTGTCTAGACGCGATGTCTGGTGCGCGGTGGTTTTCTACTCTGGATCTTGGATCATCTTATCACCAAATAAAAATGCATCCAGATGATAGGGATAAAACTGCTTTCGTCTGTAACATTTTTAGGTTCAAACGAATGCCGTTTGGGTTATGTAACGCTGGCGCTACTTTTCAGCGCTTGATGGATATAGTGCTTTCGGACTTGTGCCCGAATACATGTTTGGCATACATCGATGATATAATTGTATACTCTAATAACTTGCAGAATCATTTTTCAGGTTAAAACAAGTTTTTAGCAGGCTGAGAAACACAGGACTGAAAGTTAAGATAGAGAAATGTAGATTCCTCAAGGAAGCCGTTACATTGTTGGGGCATATTATCTCTTCGAAAGAAATAGCAACAGATCCGTCAAAAACGGAGGCTGTTCGGGACTGGCCCATACCAACTTCTTTGCCGGATGTTAGAGAATTTTTAGGTTTGGCTGGATATTATCGTCGTTTTGTTCATGAATTTTCACAATTGGCAAAACCGTTGAACTTTCTCATAAGGAACAAACAAAAATTCAGCTGGGGATTTTAACAAAAAGCTTTCGAAAATTTGAAGTCTGCGTTGACAACCGCACCGATTTTAGCTATGCCACAGGACGATGAATCTTTTGTTCTGGACACGGATGCTTCTCAGCAAACTATTGGAGCAGTATTGTCGCAGTTGTAGGATGGCAAAGAAAAGGTAATTGCGTATGCTAGTCGGACCCTGAGTCAAGCTGAAGATAATTATTGCACCATGCGAAAAGAGTTGCTAGCAGTCGTTTATTTTTTAAAATATTTCAAGCAATATTTGTTGGGTAGGCATTTTACCATCAGAACGGATCATGCACCGCTGACATGGTTGAGAAACACACCCGATCCTATTGGTCAACAGGAAGCAAGATGGTTAGAACAAATGGAGGAATTTGATTTTAATATTACAGATTTTAATACCACAGGGCAGGTACGAAACATGGTAATGCAGATGCCATGTTTCGGAAACCGTGTAAAAAAGAGTTCTGCAAGCCAGAAACACCAGAAACACGAGCGGTGAAACTGGTTAAAGAAGCAGACGAATTTATTGACCTGAGAGAGGGTCAATATGCGGATAAGACAATCCAGGTTTTTGTTAAGTGGCTGCAGGAAAATGCTGCCAAACCGCCATGGGACAACATATCAAGTGAGGATAGGACGTTCAAAACGCTTTGGAACCTATGGGACCGTCTAGTGATTAAAGACGGAGTCTTATGCAGACGGTTTGAAATAACAAAGACTGGAGATATGGTTTGGCAGGCCTGGGTGCCTGCAACTATGATTAACTCTGTATTATTAATTGCCCATACAGGAATGACAGGTGGACATTTAGGAGTGAGTAAACTGAAAGAATCCGTTCAACGAAGGTTTTACTGGCCAACATGGAAAACTGACGTTGAGATGTTTGTCAAGACATGCGAGAAATGCAGTCGGTATTACCGGGGTAAGCCACCACGGCAAGCAAAAATGAAAATAATGTTGTCGGGCATGCCATGGGAAAGGTTAGCTCAGGACATCACTGGGCCACATCCAAAATCGAAGAAGAGACATATCTTTATACTAACGATTTTGGAACATTTTACAAAGTGGACAGAAGCATTTCCGATACGAAAGCACCCAGCAACTACAGTGTCTAAGATCTTAACCACAGAAATTTTCCCGAGATTTGGAATGCCGCTGCAAATACTCACAGATCAGGGTAGGGAGTTTGAAAGCGAACTGTTTACCACCCTTTTACATACTTTGGGAATCGAAAAGTTGAGAATATCGCAGTACAATCCATCATCTAATGGGGCGATAGTTTATAGTTTATAGCTTTCGAACTGCCCAATGAAGTAAACCAATCAAAACAGGTCAGAGAGTGGGCGGACCGAAGCGACGATAAAGCCCATCAAGAAAAATCACTAGGGTCAGTGCCCATGTCAAGTCGCATAGAAGTCGCAGGCAAAAGTTTAGCCGACACACCATGCTCAGCTGCCAGACCTACGCTGGTGGACTGGATATTGGAAGGCCAGTTTTACGAGGGTGAGAAGCTTTTTCCTATAGACCAGGCGGTTTCGACTATCAGCACACCAGAGTGGGCAAAAGAAGATGATGATCTACTCGTCTCGACAACAGGCACAGCTGCACAGGGCCTGGAATTAATGGCGATTAACTTCCCCAACTTAAACGAAAAGCTTTGAAAGCAAACGTCGGGACGACGTTCGATGGGGTGGGGGATGTTGTGAAGTTTTTTTTAGCGCGCATGTGGAATGAATGGCGCAAGTGCGTATGTTGGAGCGCATGTTGTATGAAGTGGTCAGGTGGGCAGGCTGGTCGAATGTCGTATGAGTTGGTTTTGTGTGCAGGTTGGTAGAATATAGTATTAATTAATTAGTGAATGTTGGTATGGTATGGCGCATATATAGTGAGCATGTTTGGGAATGAATGTTTCCTCAGTTTGTTTAGAATTTGTTTAGTATATAAACCTTTTGGACAATTGTTTTAAAGAAGGAAGGAAAGTTAGGGTTTTAAGTTAGTGTTTTGGATTAGTTTTTGGGTTTGTTGTGGTTGGTAATTGGTCGGTCGGTTCCTGCATGTTTAGTTGCTCTGGCGTTTTTTTTGTTTTGGAATTTCATTCATTATTACGGCTGGTAAAAATATTATTCGTTTACTAAAAATATTTAATTTAGTTCTGTCGTTGACTTTAAAAACATTTGAATTAAAGAATATTATAAGTCAATATTATTTTGTTTGTTTTATTTTTGTTTATTAATAGGGGAGAAGGTGGTATTATAAAACGGGGTTGTAATATGAAACAGCAATTTTTTCCATGAAGATTTGTTATGACCTATCTATAATTGTTTTAATTATAAAGATTAAATTGTCTTTGGTCATTCTAAACAGCTGGCGCTATTGTAAATGCGTTCTGCAAATTACACGAAATTGTTTCCGAAGTTCAAACATTTTGATAGGTAAGATTTAAATTTTTTTTTGTACTTATATGAGTAAATAATATATATAATTATTTATTTTGTCATTTCGTAGATATGTTAAACTTAAAAATTTCTTGAATAGTTATTTAAAATCATACTTTGTAAATTGTAATTATTGGGCTTGTTTTTAAAATGGCGATTGGTGGTAATATGAAACAGACTGTTCCATAATACAACCTTTTATATTTTTTTAGGTATCATGCCGAGAAACAAATTGGGACCGCTAAAATAGGGGTTACGACAGATAGAGGTAGAAAAGCCTTATCAGCTACTATCATAACCAGTTCTCCATATAAGGCTACCTTGAAATCGTCAAATGATAAAAAATAAGCTAAACCAATTTCGAAGAAAAAAAGGGGACCACATCACAATGCAGCCATCAGCAATAGAAAACAGGTGGATCAGCATCAACTAGGAACAAGTAAACAATGTCTAATTTCTGAAAAAAGTGAGAACGAAGATGAAACTTCAAGCGATGAAGAAGATACCAGAAGTCTTATCTCATCCGTGAGCTCCAACACATTAAATCTTATTGGATAGGATGTTCCAGAAGATAATGATGCAGACTGCTTGATTTGTAGTGAGACATTCAAAACATCAAAATCTGGAGAACTTTGGGTGCAATGTGTGATATGTCTAAAATGGGGTCATATGTTATGTAGTGGATGTGAAAAAGATATTTTCATCTGTGACTTTTGTTTGTAAAAACTCATATAAAAATGTGTTTTATTACTTAGAATTTTTATTTAATTGATAAGAACAATTTGTTATGTTTAAAAGTATAAAACCATAATTATATGTAAGAATAAAAAAGATTGTTCGGAAAATAAAACATTTTTTTTGTTCATTTCTACATTTGTTTCATTTTACCACCCCAACTTCCAAAAACCATTTTTCAATGTATGCTAACAAAAAAATGTTTATCAAGGAGAAGTTTTATTCTTTACCAAAATTAGTCATAAAATATTATAAAATACATATTTGTTAGTTGTTTGGTAGATTAAGGGTCCAATAACTATTGTCTAAATATTTTTTTTGGCCCAAGACAAAAAAGTGATCTAAATTACCACCTTCTCCCCTAGAATTATTTCAGTTAGGTTTTTTTGTCACTTTTAAAAACTAAAACATGTTTGAAGGAGACTTGCTAGCGGTTAATAGGGCCGGATTAACCGACCAGCAAGCAGGGCGCGATAATACTTCCGCCCGGCCCGTATTTTCCGACCCAGAAATAAAAAGTTGTGAAGAGGCGAGTCTCGGCCAAAAACGAGACTGCCTAGGCTGGCGGCGGCGGTTGTTGATATTCGAGCTGTAGATTTTCGCCGGGCGACATTCGAATTCCGCACCACGCGGTCCCGAACCGCGTCCGCATACGAATATCCACCCGAGCCTTCGCTTCGGCGGAGTCTTTCCTGGCCGGGATCCGCCACTCTACAATAGACCCTCTCAGGGTCTGAAAACACGGGCCGGGCGTAAGTTTGTTCTCGCCCTGCTTGTTGACTAGAGACGCCAACCTCGTCAACTATCAACAAGTCTTCTTCAACATCCATTATTTTAGGTAGAATAATTAAGCCGAGCCAAATTTCAAGTGTATACTTCCTTTATTCCATAAAAAAAATAAAATAACAAACAAAATAATACAAATCAAACCTCTGTCCTTATTAAAACAAAACGATAAATCCAAAATTAATCTATTAATAATACAACTGACAAGCAAGAGACCAAAACCTAAAATTAAGATAACAAACGACCAGCCTCCAATATCTTAACTCGCGGCCTTTTATATGTTTTTACCGCCCTATCTACATAACGCTTTCTACATCATAGAAAATTCTATACTCCTATCTATACTCTTTTCCTATACTCAGAAAAGCGATACAGCACAGCAGCGTCGCATATATAGCATATCAAATAACAAAATATACATGCATAGAATGTCTAGTAAAATATATAGATATATATAGGCGGCACGCCTCAAAGACGCAATCATTATCATCACAATCGTCACAATTTCACAAAATATACAGGCGGCATATTTCAATCGCGCAATCATTATCATCACCATACAGGCGGCATATTTCAATCGCGCAATCATTATCATCACAATCGTCACAACTTCACAGAGCAAAGGAAAAATTTTGGTAAATGGCAGAAAAAGATTGGGTTTGTTGGATAGCGAAAGCATCGTATCTATCATCCCGTTCTCAATCGTTGACGTCGCGAGGGTCACACCTACCAAAAGATCGCTGAAGGCCGCTAACAATACAGAGATTTCAATAAAGGGGAAATGAGTTTATGGATAAAGGTTGGTGGATCTTCTAAGCTTGCTTCAGTTTTGGTATCAGACCACGTGTCAGAAATTATCTTGGGTTTAGATTGGCTAGTAAATAATAAAGTCTCATGGAAGTTTGACGAAGCTCAAATTACCGTTGGTAACAAAAACAGAACAGTGAATTTGGTCACTAAAAGATTGTCAGAGAGGCGATTGTGCCAAATCTACTCCAGTGTGGAAAGGCAAAATTGGTGGTATTATTCACCATAACCATAGTTATGACAAATGAATACATTGTTTCGCCGTTTTTGTTTTCAGGTTTAACTGATTTGAAATAACAGGTCTACTCTTTCGCTATTTCCTGTTCCAAATTAACACTAAAAATTTGTTGAGCTGTTAACAATGGACTAATGCCTTCTTTTGACAAATTCTGATGTGACGCAGCATCAGAAAAATAAAACTATTGACGAGCAACGTCCTGGATTGAACGTGCTGTCTCACTGACGGTATTTACTGCCGAAACATAAACATCTGGATCTACGCGAATCGGGTCCGTTTTGTGATGTAATTTTTATCGATCAATCGAGATAGATTTAATAATAATAACGATAAAAGAAATCTCGTATCGTTATAAAAATCTCGTATCCTTTAATAACAATACCAGAGATCTCCTATCGCTATTTAAACAAGACATTTTTAGGAAAGTCTATCATATCAAAATAAAAAATACAAGAACAAGACTTTGGTTTAATAAAAACTCTAAAAGTATCGTGTTGTTATTAAAACGAGACATTCTCCAAAAAGTCTCGTATCAAATAAAAAATACGAACAAAACAGGTAACTTTAGTTTAATTTTTTAATTGAATGACTGTTTTCTGAGCGAAATGACTGGGCGGCGTTATAGTCTAATGGTTAAGGTCGTTTAACAGTAACCGGGTTCGAATATGACAAAAAGATCCCCGCCTGTCACATGCTTCGTGTGTGATGTGTCGTTTAGCACTATGTTCATTTACGATAATTTGCGCTCTGTTGAATCCTCTGAACTTTGGAAGAGTGTAATTGACCTTTAACCTTTTTCTGTTTTAATACAGTACATTTTGTAAAGCGGGGTTGGCGGGAAAACAACTAAGAGCACACTGTAAATGTGCCAAGCGTCATTGTTATTGCGCAATGTCTTGGTTCAAATACTATCTTTCAAAAACTCAAAAACCATCATACAACTTGTGCACATACTCGTGCACATGATACCTCGTTATCGTATTGTTATCGTATCGTTATTTATCGTTTCAAAAAAATAACGGGACGCAGATTCTTATGTAACAAAATTAATTTTTATAATTCCGTGTATTTTTATTAAACGAAAATTTATTAGATCAAACTGTTCAGCCGATTTGACATGATTGAGTCCGCCTGTTAGATATGCTTCACCGTAGCCAAAATCGTATCATTTCAAAATAATAACGGGACGCAGATGCTTATGTAGCAAAATTAATTTTGATGTCGTAGCTATACCCGAAACGTGGTTGAACAATATAAATGAAGATGCGATTGGGATTAGTGGGTTCAATTTTGTTGGCAAAAATCGTTCAGATAGACACAGGGGGTGGAGTCGGCCTCTTTGTAAAAGATGGTATTATATTTAAGATAAGAAACGATTTGATGATTTCAAATGAATTAGAGTCTGAAAACAACTCATTAATTATTGCTACGTATCGACCACCACATTACAACAAAAAAGTATATTTGAAACAACTTGAACAAGTTTTGCTAGCCATAAATAACGAAAAAAAACTGGTTTATTTAACCGGAGATTTGAATACAGATCTTCTTGAAAACTACGAATCTAGCAGTAGTCAACTCCAACATTTACTGACATCCTATAATTTAAAGGCATTAATAGAAAAACCAACAAGAATAAACGTACAATAAAAACTCTCTGATCGACATTATTTTCACCAATGCATCGGATGACGTTACAATCTGTGGTGTGCATTTGACAGACATTTCTGATCACTCACCTATATTTGCATGTTTCGAGCAACAATTAGTGAATATAAAATCTGAAAACCAAGAAAATCAATATTCTTTTTCAAGAAGCAGAATTGATAAACTAAATGAAAGGCTACTATCAACCGACTGGACAAATTTAAATCACAAAGTCAAATATGCACCAAGGTAAAATCTTTTCTCAAAAGGCAATATTTCTGTGACTTGTTAGATAAAAATAAAAATGACTTGAGAAAAACTTGGTCAATAATTAACAGGTTAACAAGCAGACAAAAAAAGATTAATTTTACATCGATCACAGAAAATGAACAAATTATAGCATCACTTTCAAATTTTCTAATTAACTACTTTTTTGACACTTCTCAAAACCTGCATACATTTTTACCTGACAATCAATTATGGAAAGAAGCAATTTATCATCACATGCCAAATTCGTTTTTCTGTTTGCAAACTACAACAGAAGAAATAATAACCACAGCAAAGCTAATCAAGACTAAGTCGTCATTTGGATTAGATGAAATACCTAGTAAAATTGTTACGGCTACCATCCGATCAACAGTTTATGTGCTTGAACATCTCATTAATCTGTCTTTTATGTCAGGTCAATTTCCTTCCTTTTTCAAGACGGCTAAAATTATTCCCATAGCAAAAGAAAGAGGAAAGTCTGATTTTACAAATTATCGACCCGTCGCTCTTCTACCTGCTTTTTCTAAAATTATCGAAAAGTTGATGCACACCAGGCTCATCTTTTTCTTCGAAAAAAATCATCTGTTAACAAATTCTCAATTTGGATTTAGACAAAACTATTCAACGAAACTAGCTATTGTAGAATTACTCCGTAAAATCGGGAAAGAGACAGAAAATAAAAATTATGTCGTTGGTACGTGCCTAGATCTTACCAAGACATTTGATTGCATAGACAATAGAATACTTCTAAAAACTTGAAAAATATGGAATAAGAGGCACAACACTAAAGTGGATGCAAAATTATTTTTCAAATCGAAATCAGTTTCTAAAATGGAATAATGAAGTGTCGACGATAGAGTTTAACAAATTTGGGGTTCCGCTAGGGTCGATTTTAGGGCTCCTGCTTTTCGTTATCTTCATAAACGACTTGCCAAATTCTTCAACTTTCTTTGATTATATCTGCTACGCTGACGACACTAATGTCTTCAGTGTAGGCAAAAACATCAATGAATTGATTGCAAAAACTAACATAGAAATTGAGCACATTAGCAACTGGTTTAAAAATAATAAATTAACAATAAATATGAATAAAACTCAGATGATTGTTTGGTCCAGTAAATTATTTAAATTATAAAGAACCTTTTTTAATTGTAATAAATGGTTGTGACATCATTGAAAATAAAGTAGTCAAGTTTTGGGGTGTCTTTCTGGAGCAGAAATTATCCTTTCGTTCACACATAGACAATATCTGCTCAAAATTAGCAAAATTTATTAGTTTAATAAATTAAATAAAGTTTTTCTTGCCGAAGAGATGCTTAAATATGCTATAAAATGCTTTGTGTATCCCTCATATAACTTACTGGTCAGGTACCTATCCCTCAATCACCAGCTCAGTCAAAAATCTTATGAAAAGAGCACCTTATCAACTAAATATGAAAATGCGCAATCTTTATTTAAATTAACTAAAAATTTAAATTTTAATTTTTTCACATTTTGCACAATGATATTTGTATACAAGCAAGTCTCAAACCAGCTGCCATCAATTTTCGGAAACTACTTTGCACCTAGTAACAACGTCAGAAGACAGAAGTTTCTCCTTTCTTCTAAATCAAAAACGCATAGCCTATTCAATAACATCATAAGCAGAGGTCCAAGAACGTGGAATATGATGCTACAGAAGGGCTTGCCAAATGAATCGCAACAACTGTCTCAATTCATGAAAGATTTGAAAAGCTTTATTTTTAATAATATTATGTAAAGTTACTTTTTATTCTAAAGTAAGCATATATGTGTGTCTGCGTGTGTGTATATGTACATGGATAAACATTTTTTCATTTTTATTTTATAGATTTATATATATTGGTATGTGTATGTATGTACTAATGGGGGGTGTCGCCGTATTTTTCGTATTGTCGGGTTCGTGGGATTTTCAAATTTTTCGGACAATTGATTTGTCGATATTGTTTGGTTTATTCGATTGATGATGGGGTTTCTGGTTGTTCTGGGCTGCATTTATTTATTTTTTATTTATTTATTTTTTATTTTTTTGTTGTGTATGCATTTGCATAGGGGCTTTTTTCGGTAATGTAGGTATATGTGTGGGGGATGCGGTTATGTGGGTGATTGGGGATTTTGTTATTGATTTGGGTGGATTGAGTGGTGTCGGTTGGGTGGTTGTTCGGAGGATTGGAGGGCTTGGTTGAGGACTCGGCGGCGTGGGGATGCGGTGATGTTTCTTAATATCTGTATATGCAACAAACTGGGCCAAAATATATGTGTATATATTTATGTATGTATATGTGCGGTTGTTGGGGGATGTTTCCGCGTTTTCCGCATTGTTGGGTTTGTAACTGGGTTTTTCAATTTTTGAGAAATTGGGAGGCTTGGTTGAAGATTCGGCGGTGCGGGGGATGCTGTGATGTTTCTTGAAAGCTGTACACACGACAGTCTGATTCCAAAAGTATATATGTATATAGGCTATGTCGCAGATTAGAACGGGTTTATCGAAACAACCCAAGTGATAAAAATAAGAATATCTGGCGACAAGCTATTAAAGATAAATATTGCTTGTTTGTCAAAAAGATAAATTGTTATTGGAAAGACTTGGTGGAATCAAATAGTAACAAACCAAAACGTCTTTGGAATGCCGTTAACGGTTTGCTTGGAATGGAACAGGTAATGGATGTATCAGAAGATGATCATAGTTCTCTTGACTTTTCCAAGTTTTTCAAAAGCAAAATTGATGATGTTCGTAATTCAACCAATCATTGCGATGAACCAACATTCACACCATGTGATCTTGATGAAGAATCTTTTTTTTCAAACTTCTCGCCCTGTACTGACAGCTACATAAAAAGTCATTTTAGAGTCTCCATCAAAATCTTGTTTTCTTGATTGTGTGCCCACAAAAATTCTTAAAAGATTTGTTGATTTGTTTTTACCGTTTTTAACGTTTTTCATAAATTTGTGTTTAAGTTCTGGCTCATTTCCATCAGAGTTTAAAAATGCTGTTGTTACACCGATTTTGAAGAAGAATTCTCTTGATAGACATGAGTTAAAAAATTACCGACCTGTATCTAACCTTATGTTTTTGTCAAAGTTGGTTGAAAGAATCGTTTTATCAAAATTTGCTTCTCATTTGAAAATTCATAATCTTCTGCCGGTTCACCAGTCGGGTTATCGTGTGTTTCACTCGACGGAAACGGCTTTAATTGATGTTTCGTCAAGGTTGTATTCATCAATGGACGAACAAAATGTGTCATTGCTTGCTCTCTTGGACATGAGCTCGGCGTTCGATTGCGTCGATCATGCAATACTTCTCAAAAAACTGAAGCAAACATTTGGACTATCGGGAGTCGTTCACAAGTGGTTCGTGTCGTACCTTGCTGGTCGTACTCAACAAATTTTATTCAAAACAAATTTGGCAGCTGTCGATGCTTTGTCATACGGTGTACCACAGAGTTCCGTCTTAGGTCCCATTCTCTTTTTGCTTTATACGGCAGATGTCTACACAATAATTGAGTCGTACAATTTCAGGTTTCATGCATTTGCTGACGACATCCAAATAATAGCCAACTCTTCTCCCTCGTCGTTTGGTGATGTGGTCGATGATTTAGTATTGTGTTTATCAGCCATTGATGTTTGGATGATGGGGATTAAAATTGATTAATGCTTATAAATTCGGATTAACATTAAATGATTATTTAACATTGATCTATTGATCAAGATGATAGCTAGATATATATTGTATGTGTATGTGCATGTATGCATATATGTGTGTATGTATGTATACATGTATAATTAGGATTTAGACCATATTCGATAATTAGGATTTAGACCATATTCTAGACCATATTCATTTAGACCATTTCATCGAACAGATTTGGGACAACCCCGGGAGGACAGACGCCACTTTAATGCAGATTGATGAAACTGGTAGCGGCATTAACAAGCTCCGTGGTTTCTAATTTTTCATGAGTTATATCCCTCAAATGCTGATGAGTTAGGCCATTCCTTCCCCCGGATGTTCTTTTTGGGAACTGTCTCAAACATATCATCAGCTATTGTGCGGTGATTGAGACAATTGTGAGTTCTTTATCCAGGCTTGTTTTTCTATCGGGCGGAGCATCGGGATGCTTGTCTTTCAGGGCATCAAGTGTGTCTACCGAGTTTGGAGCCATTGTATCAGTTGATGACAATACTTTCATGGCGTTCTTGATGTTGCTTTGCTCCATTTTACACTTGCCTAGGGCACCCAACTTTGGCTGACGAGCATTTTTCTTGTTAACATCTGAGCCAGTTTCAAATGAATTCACCATTTCTTCAAATGAGCCTTTTGTCAAAGCGCCCTGCCTGTTGTTGATTTTGACGCTGATGTTGTGGCATCTGCCTCCGCGGGGCTCTTTACGGAGAACCAAGCGTGATAGGAATAATAGTTTAAACCACGAAATTGTGTTTGAAGGTTGATCAAGAAAAGCTTTCAAAACATTGGTCAAAGTATGACCAAACTTGCTACGTGATTGCTTAGGTATGTGATCAATCAAACGACAATGGGTAGATTTGTGAAAAAAATTTGCAACAAAGGGAAATTTGTATTAGTTTTTGATTCAACATTTGTGGTTGATGTATTACCAATGCGACCGCCTAATGACTTTCGTTTGAGGCTTGAGGGTGGCTTTTTAAACGACCTCAAACACTTCATTCTCCTCACCTTTCCACCATGTCTGACAAACCATCCTGCCTCAGCTTAAAATGTGACAAACTTGACACAGAGTGAGGGAGGATGAGTTGAACGACAAACCTTGACTTGACATATATTAATTTATTGAATTATTACAATGAGTCATTATGTTTGATTATAGGATTAAATTATTTTATCAATTTATAAATTTTGTTGTGATTTGTGGCAAAATTTAGAAAAATGGTGTTTTGATATTAATAAATGCGCTTTTATATTGCTGAGGTTACTGGAATTCATGTATGAAACTATTACAAGGTAAGACCGGCTATAGACCGGTGAATATAAATGCTGTCAAAATGAAACTGCAACCAACTGTGGGCCTATTAAAAACACAAGTGTAGACGTTTGTCAACTTGAAATTAATATATAAAAGTGTGAATACAACCAACTAAAGAACTTATAAAAACACAATGTAAATGAATGTGTAACAATGTTAACAATCACTAATCCCAAGCGCGTATGTGTCGCGCGAAAATATTGTGTTTTAAAAATCTACCTATCTATATATACAAATATGTATGTATGTATATAAATAATTCAATATTAGATATTAGTGTGTTGAAAGAAAAAATTATTTGAATTATTTAAAGTTTTTCAAAATTAAAAAAAATATATTAAAAGATTACAATAATAAAAAAAATAAATAAAACAAAGAGAGCATGTAATGAAAAAATTGGAATAAATATTTAACTTATTGAAACCAACCTCCGCAAAAAAAAGATACAGAGATAAATATGTATAAAAACTCTGAATATATAAAGATGAAACAAACGCAATATGAAAACTGAATAGGAAACATTATAAAAATAGTTAAAATTACAGAAATATCTAAAAAAAAATCAAGAGCTTATAAAATCTGCCAGCCCGTGCGACAACCTAAAACTGTATGTATGTATGTATGTATGTATGTATGTATGTATGTATGTATGTATGTATGTATGTATGTATGTATGTATGTTGGCTTCAAACGGGTTGACTATGCCGGGGGTGGGGATGAGAAATGAACTTTCATCTTCTAAAAAATGCTCCCATTGGCGGTAGGTATCTCACCTCGGTCAATCAAGTCCTACTCCTGGCCTTCACGTGGCGAAGCTGTTTAAACTAACAGGAGAGGGCGAAGGCGAGTAACTGGCGCCATAACCAGACGTTCCGGGCAAGTGGAGCTCGTTAGCCATGACTGGCCATCCACCTAGGAGAAGGAAAACTCTGACTTCAAACCTCCGCTGCCTTGCGGCCACACCCATTCATGGGAAGGCTATGGGAGTAAACCCAAACAGAAAATTGCTAGCATCTGCAGTTGGCTTTGACTTTTTCGACCCAATTTTTCTGTAGCTATTCCCATTTCTTCACAAATTTTTGTAGAAAATATCAATGCATTTTCAACCAATTCATCGCGACTCTCATGCAGAAAAAGTTTTAAGGTATCTAATTTTTCAATGGTTTTATCTAAACCAATTCCTTCTGTTTGCAAGTATTTTTGAGTATGATTGACTTCCTCAAGAGTACTGCTCCAGAAATGAAGATAAGCAAAAAATTTGAAATATTGAATATTTTTCATTAAAATTTGAGCTGAACCTCTCGTATCTACATTTTCTGATGGATCACATAATTTTTCTAAAGCCTGTACCAACTTGCTGAAATGATTCATTACAGGTTTCACCGTATGATATTGCTCACTCCACCTGGTTCCTGCTAGCCTTTTTGCAGTGATCCCGACTATTTCTGACAATATATCCCATCTATGAGTTGATGAAGAAAAGAAGTTGTAAATGTTTTCAATTGTTCCAAAAAACGTTACACAAGTTGGATTGCTTCCAAATGCGTGAACCCCGCTCAAGTTAAGTGAATGATTAGAACCTTGGCTTCGACATAGGTTTATGTCCAAACCCTCTTCATCAATAATATTTACAATTCTTTGTGTGATATCAATAGCCTTCTTTCTGGCAAGAGGAAAAAATCCTAAAAATGATTCTCTTACCTCTACATTTTTGTTTTTTATATGAACATATCTAATAATTTCACTTAATTGGTCTTGGTGAGATATATCAGGTGTTGAATCAAACATTATCCCGTAATACTTTGCTTGCTTTACATCATCAATAATTTTCTGTTTCACAGTATCTCCCAATATATAAATAAATTCATTCTGAATTTTAGGAGAAAAATATGAAATCGTGTTTCCTGCCTTGCTATGTTGGACCCTCACTAAATGTTCTTTTAAGACAGGGTCGTAGTGTGAAATTAATTCAACTAACTCTAAGAAATTGCCTTTGTTGTTAGAAAAGTCATCTTCTCTGTGGCCTCGAAAAGGTAAATTTTGTTTTGCTAGAAACATGGTGACATCCAATAAGCAGTGTAAAATGTCATTCCATTTTTTAGTTTCCAGTTCTCGATTTTCTTGATGAACGGCATCAATGGTTTTATTAAGATTCAAACTTAGTTCTAATGTTTTCCATTTTTCATGATTGTTTAAGTGAATTTCAGAATTTTTGTGATGTGAAATCTTAGGGTTTAGTTTCCACCAATTATTAAACCCTGTAACAAATTTTGAAAAATTATTACTTTCTTTATCACAAGCAGCAAAAATTCGACAACAAAAGCAAAATAAACATTTTTTGGAAGGAGAATAAACCATCCACTTTCTGAGAACTTTTTCACAGAAGTTGGCTGGTAAAATTGACGCTCCAGTACCCAGCAACAATGTCAATTTTATGATCTGATACCCAACTTAGAAAGAGAAAATTTTCATAAATACATTCTTCGAACAGCTACAGGAGGAACAGCGCTCGTTTACGGAGAAATTTCTTACATTGTTCAACTAGGCAATTTAGTATTCGAGGGCACACTTTTAAGAGTAGATATCACTGAAAAATGCATAATAGGCGTAATTATATATTCTTATAACCGACCTCTTGAACTTGTTGAGTATGGTTATTTCTCTCTACGTGGATTCTTGACTCCTAAACAGATTTATTTCAGATGAACTTTGTCAGAAAGAAAACAGTGCTGGCAATACTTGTGCATATTGCTGTGGCCAATCACCCGTTTATTCAATTGATAAAATCGTTAGAATACAGCCCAATAACTAATCGACAGGTAAATCACGGAATACAACTATTCGTCAGTAGAAAAGCTCCTCTTGTCAGACTAATTACATTGAATTCTCTAGCCCTGGTATTCTTTACTGCAGTGAGTTTCCAGCTATCAAAATCTTACTTCTGTCACCAGTGTGTAATCTCCTGAAGATCCCATTTCTAACACCAGTGTTTTAACCTTTTCGACCTCGTAACTACCAACACCGATGTTATAGCTTCAATACTCGCTATATCTCCAACACCGTGTTGTAGCCTCCAACGATAGTCAAGAGTTCGTTTATCCGTAGGTTCAAAATTTCCGATAGATGAACTATTTTAAACAAAAATTAAATTGAACGTTTATTTAATACCAGCAGTAATATAAACAATAAATTAATCCAAATAACTACGTAAAATCACATCAATCACTTTTACGTCAACTGTGTTCCGTCTTCTTCTTACCTGCTCCTCGTGTTGTGTCTTCCTTGTATTCTCTTGGCGTTTCTTATATAGCTACCGATGCCGTGTCACGTGACTTTTTTTACAACTGTTTTAATTAGTTACGACTTCTATTAAATTTTCAAGCGCTTTACACAATTTTTAAGTACTAGTTCTTATCTCGCCTTCTCGTCTGTAACATGCCCTTCACTGAGACCAAAAATCGTCCTCGATTTGGTCAATTTCCTTTGTTGTGTTGATTTTCAGGTTCAAGTTCAAGGGGTCGGTTGTAACAACTGGTGTCAGAAGTGGGATAGTCAGAAGATTATAACATCTGGTGTCAGAAGTGGGATTTTCAGGAGATTACACACTGGTGACAGAGGTAAGATTTTGATAGCTGGAAACTTACTGCAGTAAAGAATACCAGGGCTAAAAAACTCAATGTAATTAGTCCGATGAGAGTAGCTTAACTACTGACGAATAGTTGTATTCCGTGATTTATTGTGCTGTTAGTTATTGTGGTGTTTTCTAATGATTTTATCGATTGAATAAACGGGCGATTGATCACAGCAATACACACAAGTGATTGCCAGCATTGTTTTCTTTCTGATAAAGTTCATCAGAAATTGTCTGTTCAGGAGTCAAGAATCCACGTAGAGAGAAATAACCACATCCTTCAAGTTCAAGGGGTAGGTTATAACAACATATATCTATATTGCATTTTGCATATTGCAGAGCTGGTAGTACATTTCACGTTTTGTCTTATATTTGTTTATTTTTTCATGTTTTGCCTTTTATTTCATACAAGTTAATTTTTAATTTTTCGAGTTAAAGATTGATTCAACATATATCTTGATTCAGTCAAAAACAATAATGCATGTATATATAAATATATATATATATATATATATTGGGACGAGGATATATATATATATATATATATATATATATACAAGATTTTGAGGAGCAACAGTATACTGGATCACAATATATATATATATATATATATATATATATATATATATATATATATATATGCTGGTAAAAGACCATAATTAATGCATAATGAAATCTACCAAATTTCTAGCGTGGGATAGTTTTTTTTATCACATTTCTCAATATTTCTTGTCGTCATTATTTATTTTATTAAAGTTAAAATAATATATAGTTTTCCAATTTATTTTTTGGTATGGTTTATTTGTTCAGGCTGATTACTTTCGTGTTGTGTTTTATTGTTTTGGTATTGTTTTAGTGCTTCTGTATCATTAACTTGCTTTTAGGTCGATGCACTTTGGTAGATGTTGCTTTCTTCAGTGTCATGCTTTCTACGTGTCTTAAGTGTTTTTGTTAATTTTACTATCTTTTTTATTTATTGATATAGTTTCTTTGTTCGGGCTGATTACTATGAAATTATGTTTTATTGCTTCAGTGTTATGTTTTATTGCTTCGGTATCATTTACTTGCTCTTTGGTGGTGCACTTTGGTCGATGTTGCTTTCTTCAGTGTCTTCATCGGTAACATTGGTATTGTTAGTATATTTAACTATTGGCCTTTTTGTCGAGAGTATGGTTGAAATCTTTTGTTGCTTGTTTATCAGGGGTTGTTTTATGTCGATGAGAATGGCTTCGGCTAATTTGAGATGAGAATGGCTGGAATTACAGTATATTATTTTGGTGTTGTCGTCCAGAATTTCTCTTGTTATTTCAATATTATGTGTGTGTTTTAAGTGTGTTTTTATAGAACCTTTCCTTATGTATTTCAATTTGTATTTATAAAAAAAAATTGGTTACCTTTTGCTGATATGTTTCGTAGCTTCCGTTAGAGTCTACGATTCGAGTCTTGAAGTTGACTTTGGGTTTGGACGATTTCAGGATGGTCTTGAGTTTGGAGAATGCCAAAGCAATTACGTCCTTCTTATTTGACGCTGGGGTACTTGAAATCGTCGACTATCGCTTGCGTCGATGACCGTTTTGGCGCTAATTTGTTGTTTAGTTGGACCTGGACAGCCTTTTCGACATTTACCTCTTAGCCGACTGCATAGGCACCCTCTGATGGCAGATAACTGCTGTTGTGCCCTTTTGGCGTTTTCTTCCAAGAAAGCGATGTCATCAGCGTTTGAGAGTTCGTTAAGTTTTCGTTCAAGTGCCTCTTCTGCTGTTTTGACGCATGATCTTTGAGGTAGTTGGCTTTTCTGTCGAAATGTTGATTTGTGATAGACAGCCAAAATAACCAGCAGATTGTCTATAGACATAATCGATAACTATTCACACTATAACACACACACACAACACTCACATTAGATATGCAATAATTTATAAAATCTTGAGAATTTCTAGCTTTGGACTAAATTTTGCTTCACTATTAATTCACGTGAAAGATGGAGTTCGTTGCTTGTTAAGTTTTTTTGGTTGGTCGTAGATATTTTAGTGAATGCTGATAAAAGACCATAACTAATGCAATAATTTATGAAATCTAGAGAATTTCTAGCGTTGGACTAAATTTTGCTTTGCTCACGAGAAAGAAGGAGCATTCGTTGCTCACGTTCTTGTTTGCTTGTTAAGTTTCTTCGGTTGGTTGTAAATATTTTAGTGAATGCTGGTAAATGACCATAATTAATGTAGTAATTTAAGCAATCTACAGAACTAGAAACTAGATTTCATAAATTACTGCATTAATTATGGTCTTTTCTAGCCAACGCTAGAAATTCAGTAGATTTCATTAATTACTGCATTAATAATGGCCTTTTCTAGCCAACGCTAAAAATTCTTTAGATTTCATAAATTACTGCATTAATTTTGGTTTTTTACCAGCATTCACTAAAATATCTACGACCAACTGGAAAGTATACTCTGAAGACAGCTTTAAAGAGCTTACATACAAACACTGCTAAAGCAGCTGAATCGTACCAGTCGCCGTTATTGCTCGACGGATGGCCTCCTCCAGCACCAAAAATAGATCTTTCCGAAGAATCACTTAAAAGTTATCAGACTATCAAACGGACCCTCGCCCAACTCCGATCTGGCCACAGTATTTTTCTAAACAGCTACAAAAACAGAATCGACAGTGGGCACATCAACACCCGTCCCTTCAGCAACAATCATACAGATATACACATCAGCATATGTTTAGATGTCCCCAAAACTCCACGGATCTTCAACCAATAGACCTCTGGAAGAACCCTGTTGCAGTGGTGGATTGGCTCCAACTTCGATTGGAATTCTGAGAGTCCGCCGGAAGAGGCAACAACAACAACCAACCAAAGAAACTTAACAAGAGAATAAGAACGTGAGCAACAAATGCATCTTTCTCGTGAGTTAAAAGCGAAGAAAACTTCAGTCCAACGCTAGAAATTCTGTAGATTTCATAAATTACTGCATTAATTATAGCCTTTTACCAGCATATATGTATATTATTTTATTTATTTCAAAGCATTTGTACAGCGCAAATTAAATAAAAAGAAAATTTCAAAAGCGCTAATTTGTAGTCACACAAATAAACCATTGTCTGAGTACATGCACGAAAAGATAAACAATCACTGATTACAAATCAGAGCGGTAAATGTCCGTCAATGCAACAATGTTTAGCATAAGTGTAACATGCTATAATTAGCTGCAGACATCCGAAAAACAGTAAAACAAGATCAAATTAAAAACAGATAAGTTTTAAGACTCTTCTTGAAGGCATCAATGGTCATCTCCGGTTTCTTCAAAGACTCTGGCAGATCATTCCATAACGCCGGACCCGCAACAGCAATGCTTCAGGCACCAGTACACAATTAAGCACTGTTTGCTATCATTAAGTTTGAGCCATGACTTCTCAAAAAATGCCCTCCGAAGTAACTGATTTTTTCTTATTTATTTCTAACAAATATTTAAGCAAAAGTCCATTCATGGCCGTGTACATCGAAATACACATTTTAAAAATTATCCGATTTTCAACAGTCAACCCCAAATGCTTTTTTTTGGCCCCCAAACGCGATGGTTTGCCGGTGGTGATCTGGGGGCTGAACTCCCCAGTTCTACAAAATGCCACCAAAGGCTTGTAGCGTGCGCGCTACGACCATCAAAGTCCTACTCCTTCCTGCACGTGGCGGGGGCTGCTACTAACTAACTGGAGAGGGCGAAGGCGAGTTACTGGCGCCTAAACCAGGTTCCGGGCGGATGGCGCTCGTAAGGAAATACCATCTAGGAGAAGGAAAACTGATTTCAAACCTCCGCAGCCTTGCGGCTATACCCACGCTTGGGAAAGGCCTGGGAGTAAACCCAGTTAAAAATCTAGCCAGGATAGTTGGCTACGAGGATAAAACTGCACCGCAGTTTTATCCAAACTTCTGCGTCCACACTGGTCGCTCGGCGTGTCTCAACTCGTTGTGCCTGCTGATACCGACCCCTGTGGAGGAGAGAGTGTAGCATTCCGCACAAACATGCTCCACTTAAATCAACCAGTGTGAAGGTGGTCTTGGTGATCTGATGCTTGAATGGATGTGCAAACAAAGTCCTGCGGCGATTGGCGAGTGGCGACGGGCACAGGTAGAGGGTACTACTGGCAGTGTCTAGTCACAACACACAGGCGGCCTTGGTGTGATGGTCGTTTGTTGCTGATGGCTACAGCAATTTTCGTATCCTGCCAGGGTGACAAAGCAGCCCTATTCAGGGATGCACTGCTTTCTCCAACCCGAGAGGGGACTAAAAAATCTGTCCTAAAAAAAGCTAGCCAATATGTTGCCGACTTTGTCAGCCTACCGCGGCTGACTGTGTATCCTACTATGCGGTCAAAAGAAAAGAAAAATTTTAAATTTGGCTTCATGGAACGTCCGGACAATGTTGGATCTTGGGAAGTGTCATGAACGTCGATCTGCCATTGTTGCGCGTGAACTTGCGCGTTATGACATCGATGTTGCTGCGCTCAGCGAGACAAGAATCTCTGCAGCAACACAGTTTGAGGAGAGAGGTGCTGGTTACACCTTCTTTTGCCAAGGTCATCCTGCAGGTGAGGTGCGTACTGGTGGAGTGGGCTTTGCCATTTGTAGCACACTCCTGAAATCTGTACATGAGGTACCTTATGGTATTTCACCACGCCTAATGAGGATGCAGCTCAACCTGGAGGGTGGTCACACTGCTACCTTGATCAGCTGCTATGCGCCAACGCTTGGAGCAACTTTTGAGGAGAAGAGCTTGTTTTATGGGCAGCTCGGTGACGCTGTTTGTTCAACACCACACAACCATCAGTTGTTTGTTTTGGGTGATTTTAACGCCCGTGTGGGTAAAGACCACATCTTGTGGCCAAAAGTGCTTGGACGAAATGGAGTTGGTAGGAAAAATTCAAATGGAACCATGCTCCTCGAATTTTGTACAGAGCACAATCTTGTGGTGACAAATACAGTCTTCCAACAGGCTGACAGGAAGAAGACTAGCTGGAAACGACACTGGCATCTCATCGACTACATACTTATCAGACAACGCGATCTTCGTCTCGCTCGTCTAACTAAAGCGGTGCGAGCATCAACAATGTGGTCAGATCATCGCCTCATCAAGATGTCGGTGTTTCTTACTGTTAAACCAGTCAGAAGGCATCACAAAACTGTAAGGAAAGCCAAACTGGATGTGACTCGGCTAACAGAACCGTCAGCTAGAAATTTGTTTCGCGAAGCATTGTGTGGTGAGTTTTCAACAAATGAGAGCACAGAATGGTCAAATTTCAAGCAGATTGTGGAGAAAGCTGCGGTTAATGTGCTTGGATATCAGCGTATTAAGCATAGGGACTGGTTTGACAATCAGGATACGGAGGCACGTGGGCTGCTGGACAACATGCACAGCACCCATCGTTCTTGGATAGATGACAGGGGCAACTGCGTCAAGAAAGCATGCTACACGCAAGCACGCAGTTTTGCACAGAGGAGGCTTCGTCAGATGAAGGAATCTTGGTGGTCTGCCAGAGCTGATGAATTGCAAGTAGCGGCCGGCCGCGGGGACATGAAATCATTTTACAGAAATCTGAAAACTGTGTTTGGTCCCCGCAGCTCCGGTAGTGTCCCGGTACTGTCTAAAGATGGTCAAACACTCATCAAGGATGGCCATGGAATCCTGGCAATGAAATCTGAAAACTGTGTTTGGTCCCCGCAGCTCCGGTAGTGTCCCGGTACTGTCTAAAGATGGTCAAACACTCATCAAGGATGGCCATGGAATCCTGGCTCGTTGGGCTGAACACTTCAACAGTGTGCTAAATCAAGAATCTCGGTTTGATGACTCAGTCCTTGCTGAGTTGCCTGACTGGAGCATTGCAGGTGATCTCGATGATCCCCCTAGCCTGTCTGAAGTGAAAAAAGCAATCACCCAAATGTCGAATGGAAAAGCTCCGGGTTTGGACGGGCTGCCGGCAGAACTCTTCAAATGTAGTGTCATCGAACTTAAAACCAGGATGGTGACAATGTTCCAAGACATGTGGGATAGGAAATCGGTTCCTCAAGATTTTAATGATGCCCTTATCATTCAAAGATATTCAAACGGAAAGAGAATCGTTCATGCTGTAATGATCACAGAGGCATTTCTCTGCTATCGATTCCTGGAAAAATATTGGCCCGCGTGATCGTCAACCGCCGAACCAAGTACGTCAATGACGTTGGTATCCTTCCAGAGGGTCAGTGTGGCTTTCGGGCTGGTCGTGGTACTATGAACATGATTTTTACTGCCAGACAACTTCAAGAAAAATGTCGTGAGCAACAACGCGAACCTTTCTTCGTCTTCATAGATTTAACAAAGACGTTCGATTCCGTCAACCGTTCAGCGTTATGGAAATGTCTCAAAAAGATCGGTTGTCCTCCGATTTTAGTGTCGATTATTCGCTCCTTCCATGAAGACATGAGGGCAACCGTAGTTGAAAATGGTGATCGATCCCCGGACTTTGAGGTGACGAATGGTACCAAGCAGGGGTGTGTCATGGCTCCCTTGCTGTTCAACATTTACTTCTCCCTAATGCTTCGAGTCGCCTTTCAACATTGTGTAGAGGGCATTCCAATCTGCTATCGCATGGATGGAGACGTTTTCAACATCAGACGCCTACAAGCAAAGTCAAAAACACAAACCACAATAGTCCGCGACCTGCTCTTTGCGGATGACTGCGCTTTGGTTGCACATACACAAAGTGAAGTTCAAGCTCTGTTCAACTGTTTCCACACTACTGCAGAAAGGTTTGGACTCACGGTGAGCAGGAAGAAAACGGAGGTTCTGCACCAAAGCTATCCTATTTCGTCGGATTCTAAAGCCATCGTAACTATTGGTGGCTCGCAGTTGAACACTGTGGATCGATTTTGCTACCTTGGTAGCTACCTCTCCAACACTACTGCAATCGATGATGAAATTACGGTTAGGATTGCCAAGGCTGGTGCTGCTTTTGGTGGTTTGAGTGGACGACTCTGGAAGGAACTAAAATGTCGCTGTGTGTCGCTGGCTACTAAAATATCTGTCTATAAGGCAGTTGTGTTAACCACAATGTTGTATGGATGTGAGACATGGATTACTTATAGGCGCCATATCGATCGATCAGTTTCATATGAGATGTTTACGGGTTATCGCTAACATTAAATGGGAGGATAGGGTGCCAAATACGACTGTATTGGAAATGTGTGGTATCTTGGGTATCGAGGCATTTTTGTTACAGGCACAGTTTTGTTGGGCGGGACACGTTATCCGCATGCCGGACACAAGAATTCCCAAACAGGTGTTTTTCGGACAGCTGGCTTCTGGAGTTCGCCTTGCAAGCGGTCCAGTTCGCAGATTTAAAGATAATCTGAAGGAAAACCTAAAAAAAGTCGGACTGGATTCTAAAACCTTGGGTGTCGTTGCGCTCGAGTGTTCACAGTGGAAGACACGCTCACAAGCGGCAGTTTCCGCCTTTGAGGAGGCGCGCATTGCAGCTCTAGTTGGAAAAAGAAGACGGCGTAAGCAGGTGGCCCGGGATGGTAACAGCACAGGGTTGTGGGCTTGCGGATCCTGTGGTCGTCGATGTTCATCAAAAATAGGCTTGTTCTCGCATCAAAGGTCTCATCAATGACACAATTCGTCGAACGCGATGATGTATTCCATATATATATATATATATATATATATATCTATATATTTAAATTTCATTTGATAGAAAATTTAAATTTCATTTTATAGAGAAAATTTTGACAAATTCAACGATATAATTTGTTTGCGTTAATTGTTTGAGACTTGTGAATTGAACTAAGAAATTTACTATTGTAAACGTTATTTAAGATGGCTAAAATGTCACTTGTTCGTTGTGTGAAAACTCGTTCAGATTGAAGCTCGCCAATTTCACTGACGATATGTACGAAGTTACCAGGACTTGCATCAATATTAGATACTATTGCGATACGTGTGCAAAATCCTCCATGAAGCAAGCTATGAAAAGAATTGAAAAAATGGAAAGAAACAACGATGAAATTATTAAAAAAATTGAAAAAATAGAGAAAAATAACGACGAAATTATTAAAAAAATTGAAGATCTGCATAAGAGCACCACTGCCGGCATCGACACTATTAAGTTGATTATAGCTGAAAATGAATCAAAACAGATCTTGTTGGATAGTTCAGAGAAAAAACTTTGCACTGAAATTAACAACCTCAAGAACGATTGAATAAAACATTTGCAAGTGTTGTTGGTTTGGAGGTCAAAAAAAGTGTTGACAGCATCAACTTGGTGGTAAAAAATGTCAGCAAAACTATAAACAGTGTTGTTGAATCANAGGAGAGAGAAGTGAACATGATTGTTTTCCGATTGAAAGAGGGGGGTGCTGATAAGACCAGTATAGAAAAAATAGTGAAACACTTGACAAATGGAA
>NW_008703571.1:3556727-3562202 GCF_000326865.2 Helobdella robusta
CTCATGTTATACTTATGGGTGATTTTAACATTCACGTTGAAAAAAGGGATAGTCCTTTCAGTCTAGGACTACATGAGATACTTGATACGTTTCAGTTGGTCAATCATGTTAATCAACAAACGCATGTGTCGGGAGGTACGTTAGACCTAGTAATTTGTTCACATGATTTTCCAATTCTTGATACTAAGATTGACCCGTGTTCGGTATACTCAGACCACAGTTACGTAGGTGTGAGAGTGGCGTTGAATCAAATCCGATCAAAACTTGTGAAAGCATGTGTCAGACCGTGGAAAGATCTAAACGAAAAATGTTTTGTTGAAGCACTAGCGAACTCTCCTGTGGCAAACAAATGTCAATCTGATGATGTGGATTATGAATTTGCTCTGTTTAGTGGTGAAATTGAACGAATTTCTGACAATTTAGTGCCTATGCGGGTGATTTATCGTAGGCAGACAAAGACTGCACCTTGGTTTGATGGTGAGTGTAGACGTGCAAAGCGATTCTGTAGAAAGATGGAAAGAATTTATAGGAACCGTCCGGAAAGTGGGCGGAAAAAAAGATGGGCACTCTCATTGATGGCTAAAAACGGACTCTTTTCTGACAAGCGTACGCATTATTGGAACGATGTCGTAAGTAGTAACAGAAATCAAAGAAATCTTTGGGATGTTGCCAATAAAATGTTAGGTAAAAGTTTGGCAAACGATTCATTTAATGATGACAACGCTCTAAACACTGATCAGATTTTACAATTTTTTGCAGATAAAATTGCTAGGATAACAGAAACAACAAATGCACATTCTGAATTTCCGCTTCAAGTAGTCTCGATGTTGAATAAATGTACGTTTTCATGCTTTCCGTTGGTTACTGAAACTGAGGGAAACGGTTCTTAAATCACCAACGAAAGCGTGCAGTTTAGACATAATCCCTACGCATATCTTTAAAAGATATTTGGACTCATTTGTCTGCTTTCTGACGAGTTTTGTAAACCTCTGTTTACGCGTTGGTAAATTTTCTTCTAGCTGTAAGCACACGATAATTCAACCGATTTTGAAAAAAACTAACTTAGATGCAAATGAGGTGAGTAACTACAGACCAATATCAAACCTTTCCTTTGTTTCAAAGGTTTTGGAGTGTGTTGTTCTTGATTTCATGATGAATTATCTAACGACGAACAATTTAATGCCACTCAACCAATTGGCCTACAGGTGTTACCACTCAACTGAAACTGCATTGTTTCATGTGTTGTCAAACATGTTTGCAGGCATGGATGATCGGAAGATATCATTACTCTCCTTTCTCGACATGTCGTCCGCTTTTGACTGCGTTAATCATAACAAGCTTCTGGTAAAATTGCAGAATAATTTTGGAGTTTCAGGAAACGGGTGTTCCTCAGGGATCAGTGCTAGGACCAGTTTTGTTTCTACTCTTTACATTGGATATAATTAAAATAATAATGTCGCATGGACTTGTTGGTCATGCGTATGCAGATGACATACAGATAGTTGCTACAGGTCATCCAGAGACATTTCAGCCCGTGATTGATAAACTTGTTGGTTGTTTGATGGAGATTGAACGTTGGATGTTGAGCAATTCCTTGAAGTTGAACCGGGGTAAAACTCAGTTGCTTCCTGTCGGTACATGGCAGCAGTTGTCAAGACTTAATATAAACTCGGTTGAAGTTGGTGACGTTGAAGTATCATTTGCTTCTACAGCCTTGAATTTGGGGGTATGGTTGGATAGCAAGCTCTCAATGAAAGATCAAATAAAGTCGCTATCAAGTATGATGCATTTCAGAAAATTGTACAAGATTCGACACTATTTGAACAGATCTGCCATGGAAACACTGGTACATGCTTTTATTACATCCAGATTAGATTATTGTAACAGTTTATACTTTAAAATACCTGACAAGTCAATAGCTGTACTTCAGTCTATTCAAAATCGAGCTGCAAAACTTGTCACAAAAAATCTGAAGTTCGATCACGTGACTCCAATCTTGAATGACCTACACTGGCTAAAAATTGAAAAAAGAATAATTTTCAAAATTGCTGTCTTAACGTTTCGGTCATTACATGGTTTAGCACCACAGTATTTGGCAGACATGTTCATCAGAAAAACATCTGTGTTGGGTTCGCAGTTGAGATCAAATGAACCTCCTGGTTGTGCCGACAACGAATTTACAGACCGGATCACGCAATATTGCTGTTGCTGGACCGGTGGTTTGGAACAGTCTACCGGCGTTTCTAAGAAGACCAGATCTATCATTGTTTTTGTTTAAAAAGGAGCTGAAGACTCATTTATTTTCGCAGAATTAACAATGTCTTTGTCTTCGTTTGATTAATGTTTGGTTTGTTCATTTATTTTAGGGAGCGCTTTTGAGATCTTTTTTTGTAATTAGCGCTGTACAAATTGATTTGTAATAATAATAATAATATACTATAATAATAATATAATATAATATATGTATATATGTTGGTAATAGACTATAATTTTTACAATATTCTATAAATTCTACCGAATGTTTGGCGTTAATATGTTTGTAGTTCGTTTTTTCGATTTATCTCACTAAAGTTTTTTGGTGGAAGTTTAGTTTATTAAAATTCAAAATAAACTTATTTTTCGAATTCATGCTGCAAATAAGGCAATATTTCGATTCCGAATGAATCATCATCAGTGCTTCTTATTGTTTATATAGGGAAATATTGACTTTGTCAAAATGAACTTAGATGGAAATTGACGTTGTAAAAATGAACTTTGATGGAAATTAGATGTCAGGTTTCTTTATTGGCTGGTCATCTTCTTTGGTCTCCTTTTCTTCATCGATAGCATCATATTCTTCTTTGTCACTATTTACAATGCTAAAAACATATTAACGCAAACATTCGGTAGAATTTATAGAATATATATATATATATATATATATATATATATATATATATATATATATATATAATATATATATCATTATATTTACAATGCTAAAAACATATTAACGCCAAACATTCGGTAGAATTTATAGAATATATATATATATATATATATATATATAATATATATATATATATAATATATATATATCATTATATTTATATATTGATACCTGATATATATTTAGTATTAATATATACATATATATATATTTATATATATTAGGACTTAGACCATATTCGATACAGTTTTTAAGAAAATCAACCGCGTTAATACAATTATTATATTTATACATTAATTTTTCAAGTTTTCTAATTAAAATTTTATTATAGATATTTAATTTATTAAGTAAAAAACTAAAATTATTATTGTTCATGTTTATTAAAATAAATAATTGCAGAAAGCTTTTTTCGATATAAAATATATCATCGTCAGTGCAAAATATTTTTAATAATAACGAAAATTACCGTTTATAAACAAATGACGTCATACCGTATAACTTAATTTTAAGCGAAACATTTTTGAAAATACTATTATTAATTATTATATACTATATATTTAACTTATTGATAAAATTAACTTAAAATTATTTACATAGATATATATTAGAATTAAACAAAATAAATTAAAATTAAAATTTTAAAATTGCTGAAAAAACGACCATAAAGTAAATCAACAAATAAAAAACAAAATCAGCCATATCATCATACTACAATATTCATGTTTCCAAGTTTATATTATTATCATTGTTATTGTTATTATTATTATTATTACTATTGTTGTTGTAGTTGTTGTTATTGTTGTTATTATCATTATTATTACTATTGTTGTTGTTATTGTTGCTGCTGCTTTTGTTATTGTTGTTGTTGTTGCTGTTGTTATTTTTTTTCCAGAATTTTATTCGAAAAGAAACAGGAGATCAAATATACGAAAGCATGTGCTGACCACCTTAACTAGTTGTGCAACAATATGAGATACAAATATAAACATTTTTAGTATATCGATAAATATAAATACACCCAATAAATCCATTTTTTTAACTTAAAGTAAGGAGGTTAAATATTCAATCAGATGTAAAACAAATTAATAAAACACGACAAAATTAAACAAAGAAAGCATCATACCTACATTGATCTGCATAAGTTTTCTATATATTTTTTAAATTCATTATATCCGGAAAATTTTTTCTTACCTAGTTCCAAGGAATTCCAAAGACGAATTCCTCTTACCGCCCAGTATCTAGCATTTAAATCAGTTCTGCAAGTCATTGATATCAAGAAACCTTTTTGCCTAGTGTTTTTTGACACCGTTTCAAATGAGCCTAACATGTTGAACTCAGCATCATATAACACTCTATAAACGAAACACAAGGTTAGATACCTGTTAAGCTGTTCAATACTGAGGATACTATTATCGAAATATATTGCCAGTGTATGATCAAGGTGTTTCAAAAAAAAACAAACCCTAAGGTATCTTTTTTGTACTATTGTCAATGATTTTATTAAATAATCATAAGAAGCTCCCCAAAAAACATTTCCATATAGGAGATATGGATAGATTAGGGAGTAATATAGCATTAACATGATTTTAGTACCTAATTTATTGCGTGATCTATAAATAATGCCAGTAATTTTATATAATTTGCTTACCAACGAATTTATATGCTCATTCCATTTCAAGTCAGACTGGATAATAATTCCCAGAAATTTAGCTGACGAGTTTCTGGATATCACTGAGTCACCTATGTGAATGGTTAGGCCAGAGAAGATATCATTGTTCGTTTTGATTTTAGGGCCAAAGACTAAATAGCAGGATTTTTTTGAATTCAGAACCAACCTGTTTCCAGTGAACCAGTTGGAGAATTTAACCAGTTGGTTATTCATTTCAGAAAATAGTCTTATCGGGTCTTCGTCAGACAAGAATATAGTCGTGTCATCAGCAAATAAAATAGTGGTACACACATTTGATATTAAAAAAAATATCATTTATAAACAGAATAAACAAAAACGGCCTCAAGATTGAACCCTGGGAAACTCCAGAAACTATTTCCTTGGGCAAAGATTCAACACCTTCAATACAGACATATTGACACCGATTGTTTAGGTAAGACTTGAACCAGCTCAGTACTATACCTCGAAAACCATACTTAGACAGTTTATACAATAAAATATTGTGGTCAATTAAATCGAATGCCTTGCTTAGATCTATAAAAACGCCTAAGCTAAGCTTCCTTGAATCATAATTATTTATGAGAGTCCCATACAGCATAGCAATAGCCTTCTCAGTTGATGACTTGGGAATGAAGCCAAATTGATTTCCATTAATCATGCTGTGTTTAGATATGTAAGACCACATTCTATCAAACATTAGTTTTTCAAAAATTTTTGAAAATACTGATAGAATCGATATGGGTCTGTAGTTGCCATATTGATTGCAATAACCACCCTTGAAAATAGGTAGTACCTTTGCCAATTTCAGTCTATTAGGGAACTGGAACTGGCCAACGAGGATTGATTTGTTGAATAAAGTGGCAATTGAACCAGCTAT
>NW_008703571.1:3562322-3564244 GCF_000326865.2 Helobdella robusta
TGTCAAAACAGTTTTTTAGTTTTAGTCTATTAACAATCATTATCACCTCATCAGGCGATGCATCGGTTGAGAAGAATGATGAAAAATCATGATCCATCATCATCGAACTGTTCAGACTAAATTCTGCAGTGTTATGACAAATAAATCTATTACATTGATCAATAAAAAATGTGTTAATTTCATTAACTCTATTCAATTTGATTAACAACGAATCATTACATTTGAATAGATGTGTTTTGTCAATTTTTGGTCTTAATATTTTATTTATTTCGGACCATTTTTCTTTAGACATTTTACATTTTTTAAACTTATTGTCATAATATTCTTTTTCTTTAACTCTCTTTAGTTTAATAAAATAATTTTTTGATTTAATATATGCGTTTTTATTCTATAATGTAGGGTTACATATATAAAACCTATATAAAGCATTCTTGCGCAAACTGTAGTTATACAAGTTAATATCCATCCAAGGTTTTCTAAAGCGGTCCTTTTTGGTGACTATTGGACATGCAGTATTAATACAATCTAAATATAGGTTAGAAAAAAGTTTTCATAATCCGTCTCTAAGCTGGTATCATCAGTCAAAACAGGCCAAGAAACATCACCAAGAAGTTTATTTGCTAATCTCACATTTTCGTCCTTCATTACGCGGGTTCTTATTGGTTGGCGCATGCTCACAACAGATTGTCCACCCCATTTCAGTGAAACAAAAATCGGCATATGATCTGAAAAGTCTTCACATATGATGCCTTTCAATAGGTAATGACGGTCATTGGTGAAGATATTATCAATGATAGACATAGCAGGGTAAAATATACGAGTTGGTTTATTTATAATAGGATGTAAGTCAAATCCACTTAGGAGATCCAGGAAAGATGGAGACGTATTATTATCAATTGCCATGTTAATATTGAAGTCACCCAGGATATATACATTAGAACCATTATCTATCTTTAGATGACTACTCAAAAACTCATATAAAGCTTCGAAGAAATCAGTTGTTTTTATTGTTGGACATTTATAAATACTAATAAAGTATTGATTACTGTTATTATAACTAGTTTTAATACCTGACCATTCAAAGTGATTAGTATTAAAAGATCGATCGTTATTTAAATTTAGGAAAATTATATCACTATTTAATAAAATTCCTGTTCCACTTCCTTTCTTGGTGGTTCTATTATTGATTACCAAGGTATGATGTGGCAAGTGTGCATGACGCAAATCGTGATTTGCATTATCATTCAACCAGGTCTCACTTAAAGCAATGACACAAAAATAAGAACCAATACTATTCACTAATTGAGTTATTTCGTCAAGATGAGCATTTAGACTACGGCAGTTAATATGCATTACAATTAACTGATATTTACCAATGCTTAACAAATTTGTATACACATCAGCGATTGTTGTTGTTGTTGTTATTGACAATGATGATGTTGTTGTTGTTAACATTAGTATTGGTGTTGTTGCTGCAATTATTAACATTATTGTTGGTGTTGTGGTCATGGTCGTTGGCATCTCTAACATGGTTAACGTTGTTGTTGGTAGTAACATGGTTGTTGGTGGTGGTGGTGGTAACGTGGTTGTTATTGTTGTTATTGGTGGTGAGAGAATTATTAATTAGTTTAGATAACTGCTTGTGAGTCGGAAGTACTGTTATACTTTGTAGCTGAACATTTAATTTTAGATTTTTTATTTCTATTAATATGGCTTCGGCTATCTTTAAGGTGAAATAATCGGAGTTTTTGTAAAGAACATTTGTGTTATTGTCAAGAATTGAACGTGTTAATGTTGTATTATGTGTTGTTTCTATATGAGATTTGATCGCACCCTCTCTTTTGTGCATGGTAAGTCGACGAGAAAGTTGAGTGGTGGTCATTCCTATATATGAAGAAGTTTGGTGCACACAGTACCAATGG
>NW_008703571.1:3564294-3576090 GCF_000326865.2 Helobdella robusta
ACAATCAGTTATCTAAACTAATTAATAATTCTCTCACCACCAATAACAACAATAACAACCTCGTTACCACCACCACCAACAACCATGTTACTACCAACAACAACGTTAACCATGTTAGAGATGCCAACGACCATGACCACAACACCAACAATAATGTTAATAATTGCAGCAACAACACCAATACTAATGTTAACAACAACAACATCATCATTGTCAATAACAACAACAACAATAACAACAGCAACAATAATAACAACAGCAGCAGCAACAATAACAACAACAATAGTAATAATAATGATAATAACAACAATAACAACAGCAACAACAACAACTACAACGACAATAGTAATAATAATAATAATAATGATAATAATATAAATTTGGAAACATGAATATTGTAGTATGAGGATATGGCTGATTTTTGTTTTTTATTTGTTGATTTACTTTATGGTCGTTTTTTCAGCAATTTTAAAATTTTAAAATTTTAATTTATTTTGTTTAATTCTAATATATATCTATTTAAATAATTTTAAGTTAATTTTATCAATATGTTAAATATATAGTATATAATAATTAATAATAGTATTTTCAAAAATGTTTCGCGCTTAAAATTAAGTTATACGGTATATATATATATGTTCGGTTGAAGATTACACCCCATTTTGCAGTTAGAAGTTTTTTAAATAAAATTTCAATAACACGAAGCTGTTTTGTTTCAACTTTATTAAACTGTGAGGTTTGGCTAACGGCCGTTTCGGCTAATGCCATCGTCGGAGCCTAGATTGTAAAACCAAATGAGGAGTTAATAATATAAATTATAAGAAATAGAAAATAGAATATTAGATATTAAAATGAATAAATAAATGAATAACAACCTATATTTTAAAACTCTTCGCCAAGTTCTACATGGGTAATCTAGAATCTAAGATATTTTCCGATCCAGAAAACAAACCGCTTATCTACGCCCGCTATGTCGACGATATATTTATCATCACAAAGTCTATAGCTGACATATATCAACTCCAAAACCTGTTCCAGAACAACTCTTGCTTATCATTTACAAATGAAGTTAGTAACAATAATAAAATCTCTTTCCTTGACACTTTAGTCACCATGCACGCAAATCAGCTCTCTACCCAAGTATACGTCAAACCAACAAACTCTGGACAATGCTTAAACTACAATTCCGATTGTCCCGTCAAATACAAAAACAACGTCATTAAAAACTTCATCACACGCGCTTTTAAATTATCTACCGACGATGAATCTCTTCACATAGAAATTCAAAGAATCAAACAGTTACTTATTAATAATAATTATCTAAATACACTCATCGACGACGTCATATCTAAATCTCTCAAGAAATTCAAACAACCACTTCTACAACCACAGCACGAACAACAAACAATACCTATTTACTACAAAAATCAAATGCATAATAACTATCTAATTGATGAAAAACAAATTAAACAAATCATTAGATCAAATCTCACATCAGAAGATGAAAATAAAAAGATTAAGTTAATAATATATTAAGATACAACAAAAACACAACAATTAGTCATCAAAAACAGTCCAACCACTACAAAAGATAATCTAGATAGTACGAACGTCGTGTACCAATTTCGATGCCCTTTGCCACACCGTTATGTGGAAACACATATTGGACACACACGTCTTACCATGCATGTACAGCAAGGCGCTATCAAGGATCACTTTAATAAGCAGCACAACATACCAGTTACTCGAAAAATTCTTGATAATAACACTAGCATACTTTGTAATGAACGTCGTCCCTCAAGACTCAAAATAAAAGAAGCTATTCTCATCCTCAATAATAAACCAACAATCAACACGCAGTCAGACAATTTCGTCCACGTCTTACAACTTTTTACTCAATATCGCGACGTTGTACTGCCTCAATGGCCAAACGTCATCAATAGACAGCAACTACACACCAAATATAAATACGAATATAACACACAAGAACGCACCATTAACAACAATCCGTTTGTCTCTTCACGCCATAAAACTCAAACAATTTGTTCACTAACTTCATTATTTGCCACGCCTTAATATTTCTTTATACATATTTATTGCTAAATAATATTAACCAATTGTTAAATATCTAATAATTCTTCAATAAATTGTCATATCATTAAATATTATTATCGATTTCTCATAATTTCTGCATTACTTCTCGTCACTATGCTAACCATGTACACTTCAACTACGATAATACACAAACAACTTTATTCATAATTTTCCTTTTAAATTTATTCGTTTATTTTATTTTCAACAATATAATGAGTTAATTTTAAAATATAGGTTGTTATTCATTTATTTATTCATTTTAATATCTAATATTCTATTTTCTATTTCTTATAATTTATATTATTAACTCCTCATTTGGTTTTACAATCTAGGCTCCGACGATAGCATTAGCCGAAACGGCCGTCAGCCAAACTTCACAGTTTAATAAAGTTGAAACAAAACAGCTTCGTGTTGTTGAAATTTTATTTAAAAAACTTCTAACTGCAAAATGGGGTGTAATCTTCAACCGAACATGTTTATCTGAGAACCTCATACCAAATTATATATATATATATATATATATATATATATATATAATTTCAACAACACGAAGCTGAAGAATTATTAGATATTTAACAATTGGATATAATATTATTTAGCAATTAATATGTATAAAGAACATGTTTATCTGAGAACCTCATACCAAATTATATATATATATATATATATATATATATATATATATATATATATATATATTAGCATTAGTATTAATATACGCTTTTTAAATTTTTATCCCAAAATAATTAAAGCATGTACACACAGACACACACACACACACACACACACACACACTGAAAAAACAAAAAAGCATTTAGAAACTTTGCAATTTACAACACGCTTTTCTAAGCGTAAAGTTCATTAATAATCCTTGCTAAATTATTTCCTCAATGCAAAGAATTGCAAAAAATTAAGTCTTTTTCAAATATTGTAGAACGCAGGTAATTTTTAACGCGCTTCAAATAAATAAAAAAATCGCTAGGCAGAACAATTTGTCGCGGGAAGCGTATCCAGGGTTTTGATGCAAAAGTTGAAAATTTTCCTTGACTCAGAACCCGGAGTCGGAATTTTTTCAGGGACAGGAGTAGGCTATTTTTCATCTGACTTCGACTCCCTGGTCAAAGCTCATTAATTTTAACCAAGAACATGCCTTGTATTCCTATAATTATAACTAAGTTTTAAATTGGCAAGTACAATAAAGTAATGTTCAATTTTTATAAATATTAATCTATTTTTTACAATGCAAAAAGCAAACTAAATATTATTATGAATTTCAGGGGAGTTGAACACTAAACTTCTTAGCTACGTCTATGAGCAAAACTCATCTTCCCTTATCCAGTGACATAAATTAGCTATAATGTTTGGAGCTGTGTTTTTGCCCAAGACAGCCAAATAAAACTTTAAGAGCAACAACTCAGAATTTAAGGTGTCCATATTGTCCGAAATTGAAAATCTCAGCCCATATTCTATAACCTTTAAGTAATTTCACCATGTACAAATTTTCCAATTACACAATCGCTAATTTTCGTTAATTAATTTCAGCGAATGCGGTTTATCGCCTCTCAAAAATCAAATTATCCAAAATTACTTAAAACGTGTCAACGCAAGTTTTCCAGAGTGGTGAATTAAAAAAGTGAACCATGCATATCATATCATACAATCTTTGTGCGTCGAGGAGGTGAATTATATAAATGCGCGCGGTTTTGTTAAACTTCTTAATTTTTGTCGTACAAGTTTCTAACTTCAAAGATATTCGACATTTTAAAAGATTTTTCACTTCACAAAATTTACCACCCAGGTCACTGCCTGTGCATAAACCCACTACATTGAAATTGCTTAGCGGCCATTGAAATTGCTTAGCGGCCAGTTCTTTAACAATATTTTTAGCAATATCAATAACGCTTTTCTCAATATAAAAGCAACGAGTGCTGTGCTCGATAACGTTAAACTTCTTTTTATACAGCTAGACAGTCAGAAGTTCTAGCTCCATTCATCCTATTTAGCATTCCGTGTAGGCAATTTTAATACTTTATAAGCAATATAACTTCCCAATCAACTCTGTTCTAAAGTTTTTATTCAACGCACTCTTACCTGTTTATTCTGCCTTTTAACAGTAATGGATAGATCAGTGGCGGTGGTATTAAGAAATACTTTGTGCAGTTATTGAAAAAATTACAGATACTTCTGCTGTTGCAATCAATTTAAAGAAAAGACAAATCGCGTAGTTCAATTTATTGAATACATAGGGACGAATAAAAACATTTAAACAAAAACATAAAAAATGTGTCGGTTTTTGAACGTCAAATCACTTTAAAATATTTTCGTCTAGTGAGTTGTGATCAAATGTTATTCCATCTGCTGTTTTAACAGAATTTAATTTTTTATTTGCAGTAGCAATGGGCTGTGATAGCGGGA
Source organism: Helobdella robusta (assembly GCF_000326865.2). Taxonomy (NCBI): domain Eukaryota; kingdom Metazoa; phylum Annelida; class Clitellata; order Rhynchobdellida; family Glossiphoniidae; genus Helobdella; species Helobdella robusta. The sequence continues at coordinate 3,568,804 of NW_008703571.1, forward strand.
CAAACTTTTTCCTCATTTGAATGTCGACATTATTCCTTGATAAAAACAATAATTTTTTGCATGAAATCAAATAATTTAAAAATGTGCTGAAAAATAAGCTTCCATTAAAAAAACAAATATTAAAACTAACGTGGCTTTTGTTTTGATAACAGAAGATATATGATTGAGATCTTCAGAAAACTTTTTAATACTGGTTGTTAACATATCAACTTCTAACTTAGACCACTTGCTATGAATTGTTAGTTATCAAGAAATCAAAATTAAGAATCCAATTTATAAATTTGTTTGAAATCAGTTTATTCATACCGGAAACGTTGTCAAGGGTTTTGTTTTGAAGATGCACGTGGATAATATTGTTTCTTGAATATTAATATATTTTATGCAGACATTTTTTAACCATTTGTTATGCACAAAAATTAGCAAGGACGTCGGGCCATTTTTAGCCGCTACTTATTTATGAATTTTTAAAAAATTGCATATAAAGACTAGCAACTAAAAAAGCCAACAAAACTTTACGTTACCTTACTTCAATTATTAAAGACCACATTATGAATTATTTTTTGGTGAATAATTTATTTCATCAAAACCAATTTGGGTTTTTGCCTGGACGATCGACGACTCTTCAGTTGCAAAATTTTTTGGATGAAGTTACATTGGGTGTTGATTGTGATGAGGTGGTTCATGTAATCTATACGGATTCTGAGAAGGCATTTGATAGGATATCTCACAGTTGTTTGTTGCTGAAGCTGAAGAAATACAGATTCAATGCTAAAATTCTTGTTTGGATAAGTGACTATTTTAAGGAAAGAAATTTCAGGGTGCAAATAGGGTGATGCATTGTCTTCTAAGTTTGATGCCACTTTAGTATGCAAAATTGGTTCAGTGCCTGGCATATGATTGCGAATGTCGATAAGTGTTGTTGGTTAAACTTTGAAAAAACCAATGCAATAATATTTATGAAATGTGGGATTCTACCCAGACCAGACAAGTTATCCAGGTAGTCAAAGTAATAAAAGATTTAGGTGTGTTTGTTGATGATAAACTCACCTTCAATCTATATAGTAAAGTAAAATAAAGGTAGCTAAGTCAATGATGGGCATTATAAACAGACATTTTAGATTTATTGATAAAGAAGCTTGCTTATATTTGTATTAGAGCTTGGTCATACCACGTCTGGAGTATGAAGTTCAGGTTTGGAACCCATATCAAACGAACCTCATCCATATGATTGAAAAGGTTCAAAAAAGAGCCAAAAGAGTTGTGACGAAAGAACAAGAGGGCATCAATTGAAGTTATCTACAGGTCTGTCCCACAAAAATGTCAGAAAATATTCTTTTAGCAACAAAGTTGTCGCAGACTGGAATAGACTCCAACAATCCGTGATTGACTCTCTAAATATATGTGTTTTTACATGTGTGTACAAAGTAGATGAAGCTATTCTCAAACATATCATCAATAAAAATGTCACACCAACCAACCCAAATAGTAAAGTTAAACTCCGAATTTATTACAACAATAAAAAGACGTCTCACATAGTACTAAAAAACAATTGTAGTCCTAGAGATAACTCTGTGTTAAAGCGTAATCACGTAATATATGAATTTAATTGCCCCTTTGACGGCTGTGCACGTCAACATGACTCATATACCGGGACTACTACTACCTCAGACTAGAAGGCTTATGATGCATAAACAGAGTGGTGCTATCAAATCTCATTTGGACTCAACACGCGCAACCACTGTAAGCAAAATTGAAATCCTCGACAGCAACATCAAAGTAATATACCAGAACAGCAACTACACGCATCTTAAAATTGCAGAAGCAGTCCTAATTGACACCAATAAACCAAAAATAATTATACAACAAAAAATGACAACCTCACTCTCAACCCGGCGCTTAATCAACAATAAAAACAAAGAAGAAATAAAACTAGCATTGTAAATAATGAAAAAGAAGAATATTATGCTATCGATGAACAAAAGGAAACCAACGAAGATACGAAATTACAATAAAGAAATCTGACACCTAATTTCCATCTAAGTTCACTTTCACTAAGTGAATATTTCCCTATATAAATCAACATGCACTGATGATGATTCATTCGGAATCGAAATATGGCCTTATTTGCAGCATGAATTCGGAAAATAAGTTTATTTTGAATTTTAATAAACTAAACGTTTTCCAAAAAACTTTAGAGAGAAAAATCGAAAAAACGAACTACAAACATATTAACGCCAAACATTCGGTAGAATTTGTAGAATATTGTATATATATATATATATATATATATATATATATATATATATATATATATATATATATATATATATATATGGGTATGTGTATATTTTTTGATCTTATGGTATCTGGTCATTTTCTCTTTCTTTTTTTTTAATATGTTATAGCAGAATTTTGTCTTTTATATTGTGGTTTAAATATAAATTCGTCAGTGGGCATTTGCCCGTGCTTTCTTCAAATAAAATAAATAAATAATAACAATAACAGGTAAATAAAAAATTCAACAAATTTTTGGTAACATTTTTCAGAATATTAAAATTGCATTTTTTAATGTTTTAGCGAGCTCTTTATGCAATTTGTTTTATTTATACTGTAATGACAAGGGAGTGGTGCAACAAATTGTAATTGTTCTTTTTTAAAACTTCTGGCAAAGAGATTTCCAAAATTAGATTAGTCGGTAGCTTGCTAGCTTTATCTTTTATTATTCCTAACAAATACTATTCAAATAAAAAACAAAATAACTGGTCAACGTTCTGACTTTGGCCGGACCTGGAGGTCTGGAGACCCTGAGGTGACGAACGAGCGAAAATTTCCATCCCTAATTATTTTCCGAATAAAAGAAACAATATAATATTTTTGTCAGGTCTTTCGAAAATTTATAGCCAAGAAAAGATATATAAACAAAAAATCTTGCAATTTGTTAGAAAAATCATGAAAAGTTTATTAAAAACCAAATTGCAAACTTTTTTGCGAGATGTCGTGGATGATTTCGCCGAAATCTTGCTCTCGAAATAAATATTGTTATAACAGCCGGAATCATCAAATTGCGTTATATTATTAATAATTTGATTATTATCTTTGCTATATTTAAATATTTGAATTGTAAACTACAGAGGGTTGTAAATAAATATTGTATCTATGCTAAAAATCTAGACTATATATATATGTCAGGGGTTACAACATTGGTGTCAGAAGTAAGATTTTTGATAGATCGAAATTTTCTGCAATAAAAAATGGTAGAGCTATAAGAGCTCAATACAACTAGTCTGAGAAACAACAACAACACACGTTTAGACGACATTTTCCCCGAGATCGGGAGTTGCCGTTTAGCTACCTATGATGAAACCGAAATACCCCTCCGTCATCATAAGTATTATTTTGGCTAGTTTTTACGCAGGACGCCCTTCCTTACGCAACAGCAGTTATAAGCGGTGGACCTAGCCTTTGATGATCCAACATCACTCGCAAGGCAGTGAGGGTCAGTTTAATGTCATAACCACAACTAGTCTGAGAAAGGAACTACGAAAACGAAACATCGACTCAAAAGGAGCGAGAGCAGTTTTGATTATCCTAGGGGACGCTCTAATAAAAGAAATCGATCCTGGATGAGTTCTATTTTAAAACGGAACTGAACGACAAGATCGATCAACGGATAGTCGGATCAAGAAAAATGCGAGCCGAATTACGAGCGGCCAATGAAATAATACGATCAACCTTTGAAAGATTATCACCTAGTGAAGAGACAGTCTAAACAGCTATATCATCAACGGCTATACAAGAGTCTGAAATTATCCTACCGGCTTACACATCTACGGATGATTTCGACTGCAATACAAGTGATATCTGCGACGCATGTGATAACTGCAATACACGTGATAATTGTATCACCTGTATCGCAGTGACACTTGCATGCATGTGTTGTCGTGAAGAAAAAAGTTACCGTGATAATGAAGCTGCTAACGAAGACGACAATGAAGTTTTTTAAAATATTCGAGAAGTTAGCAGGGATAAAGACAGAAACTTTTGACATGCAGTTTGGCTACCACTCGGATCTTTCTGTAACTCTCCTGTTTTAATTGATAACAATGACAGCAGTGACAATAATAGCTACAATGATTTCGATGCAACATTCACCAACAATTCAATTAGTGATAATTCTGATGAAATGAAAATCTGGAGATGCATTAACATAGAGATTAGCGACGTCAGTGAAGATGATTTTAAGGTTAATGCGAATATGCATTTAGGACTAGAATTGGGGACAAATATCAAGTTTTGAGAAAACGCCTCCATCATGCACCTAGAAGAAAATTTTGTATCTCGTCTACCTAGATTAACGACGGTTTTATTGCTGATGAGGATGAGATTTGCATTGCTGCATCACTGATTGACAAAAAAGACGTCAACAAAGAATCTTACAACATGCACCTGAGCTACCTGTCTGGTTATTCTACACCTCGTAAACTCAAAAGAAAGAAAGCACCTGCTTCAAGTGCCAATAGAATCAAGAAAAGACCACGACGTCTGCCTATGGCTAGAAGAACCAAAACAACCTAACGTGGCGTGACCCGAAAAGAAATAACGCAGGGTTCAAGAGCAAAGACCTGGTCTGATTGTACAACTTACGGCGCAGAAAAAGGCAATGCCCGGCAAAACTCCCAAGGAATGGGAAAGATCGGTACAAAAGATACCCGGCAAAACTCCCATGGAATTGGAAAGGTCGGTACAAGATCATTAACAAGATAAATGACGTGATCTACAGGACCCATGATCATGGAAGTAAATGGACAAAGATGAAGGTTGTCCATTTGAATAGATTATCGATATCTACCAAAATAAAGAAGTAACGCCTATGTTAGGGACCAACGGGCTAAGTTGGGGGTGATGTTATAACCGCCGAAATGATCAAATTGTGCTATATTATACATTATTTGATTATTGTTATCTTTGCTATATTTGTAATATTTGGATTGTAAACTACAGAGGGTTGCAATGAAATATTGTATCTATGCTAAAAATCTACACTATGTTCTGCGTAGTCAGGTATACAGTCAGGTTTCCAGCAGAGAATGTGAAGTCGTAAATGTGATTTACGTAGTTACTTGGATTAGTTTATTGATTGTTCCTATTACTGTTGCTATTCAAATAAACGTTCAACAAAATTTGCGTTTCAAGCAGTTGTGTTCATTTATCGGAAATCTTGAACCTACGGAATAACGAACACTTGATGATTCGTTGGAAGATACAACACTGGTGTTGGAAATCTAGATAAAAAAATATATATCTTTAAAGTTATAACATCGGTGTTGGTATTTACAAAGCCAAGGTTTACAACAATACACTTTAACAGGTATCGTTTCAAGTTCTGTCCTGAGTTTTAAAAATGTGTAATTATTCCACGTTTAGATTCTCCGATAATAAAACTTTCTACACTTCTCTGTAGTACCTACTGAATCGTTTATTCGTAAAATCATTTGAATGGGATCTTTACCTCAGTTTTAAATGTATAATTTTTTGTATAAAATGTGTTGCGTGAATCGATGTATCGCAATGAAACAGGTACTAGTAATATGCAGAATAGAAATAGAAAGTGCGCTACGTGCGACACATCAAAAACTCGGTTTGTAAAAGCTGGGTATAAATGTAGCGTTGATCTATTAATAATAAATGTTTACGTACTATTTCAGGAAATAATATTATTAGATTTGGTACTTTGATCTTCGATTATATTATGAACGCACACCTGAATTTTGTAAGAAGCTAATGGAAATACTAATACAACGCATACGTCATTCTTTTCTGAATAACAACTGTGAATTGTAAGATTTTCCTACTTGAAATGTGGGTTCAGCAAAATTTTCCCAAATTTCTTCGTCTAGAAATGTTTTCCATTTTCCTATCACATTGATGTGGTACGGAGATTATAGTTTATATCAATTAATTATATTTTCACCATCCTTTTCGCTTTTTTCAAATTAATAAGTTCAAAATAACTTCGAACGAATATAACCTGTCTAACCTAGCAAAAAAGTAAATTCATGAAACTCAGGTCTAGGTTTTGAAGATCGTGGGAAATGTGATCTATGCGTACCACTAACGAACAACCATTATATCATTGAACAAAACTTGAAGAAAGGCTATTATTTATAATTCAATATTAGGATCTTCTAGTCTGCTTCGATTTTTTACAATTTAATAGGTAATTTTCGTGCTAATATTTGATAATAAAGAATGATTTGGATGTGCGTCCAACATTACATTGTTTTAGACAGAAAAAAGCGTATTTTCACAAGCGTATTAAGTTTTAAAATTTCACTAAGAAAGAATAATTTAGATGCAATATAATTTAAAATAATTCAAGAGCAAAAATTTTACTTTAAGCCGAGAGAATCTTCACTAGAATCTAACTGGCAAGTCAATGATCCTAATAGTGTCATGGCTTGACCTGCAGCTTTAAATAACTCACCAACCTTAATTCATATAAACAATAAAAGTAAATTTAAGTTGTTCTTTATATGTATGTGTTTAAGAGATTGGACTATAAGCATATGATTGGGCTGTGGTATAACAAAATTATTAGCTTCAAACTTATTACATACATCTCTCTCTCTATATATATTTCCATTTTTTCAATTTCAATTCAATTCGTTTATTTTCTCAAAAGAGGGGTAAACTAAAAAAGCAACCAAATGCTTGTAAGAAAGTCACCCTATCCAAATAAAATCAACATTGATCAACAAAAACCAAAAATTAAAATAGTTCGACAAAAATCAAGGATTAAACTAGATCGAAATAAATCAAAAGTTATTGAACTGCAGATTCTATTTTATTAATCTTATGAAACAGAGATATAGTTCAAAATGAGTACATAAAATTAAAGTTTTGAATTTAGGATTCTATAGCATTTCAATAAATTAAATGATATGAAACCAAATATAGTTCAAAAGTACATATATACATACCTACATACGCACATACATACATGCATACATGCATACATTCATACATACATACATACATACATACATACATACATACATACATACATACATACATACATACATACATACATACATACATACATACATACATACAAAAACAGTTTTATTCAGATCATTGATATTACTCATATACAAAAATTATTCAAATAAGATTTAAATAAGGTTAAAACAACTATAGTTGCAAAAATCGCCGTTTATCAGACAATAAATAAGTTTTACAATGTTGTTTAAAAAGACGAGGTTTTGAAATAATTGTAACAGATAGAGG
>NW_008703571.1:3576140-3646946 GCF_000326865.2 Helobdella robusta
ACTGACAGCAGGGCTATTGCCCCAGATAAGATTACAATATGATAGATGAGGAAAAACAAATGCATTGTACAACAATATTAAAGTAGTTTTATTAAGTTTGTATCTTATTTTATAAAGAAGACCTAAAATTTTGCTTAATTTAGAAGAAATAGTATTAATATGTTCAGCCCAAGATAAATTATCTGAGATAATTAGACCCAAAAATATATATATATATATATATATATATGTGCACAACAACCACAAATTTTGTGATCACAACTACAACATCAACCACGACATGGAATGGCTGCCAAGTCCGCCACCGAATCATACCACGTCCCCGTACTACTCAATGGATGGCCTCCACCAATGCCCTCAATAGATAGTTCAAAAAAAACCATCCCCCGAGCAACAAGAACTCTGGCTCAACTTCGATCTGGCCATTATATCTTCTTCGGCAGCTACAAGAGAAGGATCCACTAAGGCACAGACACCAACTGCCCTCACTGCCGTTTGCATGTGGACGATGTTCCCCACTTGTTCAACTGCCCTGCGAATCCCACGTTCTCACTACAATAGACCTGAGGCGAAACCCAACGGCGGTTGCTGATTGGCTCAGGCCTCGCCTGAACCGCATAGAAATTGGTTGAAGGGGCAACAACAACACCATTCCGCTAAAGCATTCTACAAAATCTGGAAAATTTCAGATATAAGCATTAGTATAAAGTTAAGCGAGCTTTTAAAATATGTCATCATCACGTTGCTTTATAAAATTGAAGCCTGGACCACAAAGAAACAGAACGTAGAAAGTACTTGACGACATTTGGGATTACGGTTCTTACCCCATATTGCACATTAAACGGCAAGAGAAAGTAACAAATGAAAATGTAAAGAACGTAAATCTTCCTTTAAAAACATAGGTGGAAACAACCAACAGGCCATTAGACGACCTCGGGCACAGATTTCAAGGACAGATGATAATGATCCACAGGTTTTGATAAAAAATTAGCTCGTCCATCGTAATTATTTTAGCCAGTTTTTGGTAAATTTGTTTTTGGTATATTCGTTTGTTCTGTTTTTTTTTTGTTTCCAACTATGTCTTTAACAATAATGAACACAACTGTTTGCTTTCCTTTCATTTACGAAATAAGTATCCATTGTTTTGCCTTACATTTACTCAAGCACATTAATTTTTTAGCTATAGCCTCTTAATTTGCAAAAATGTTTTTGTATTCCATTTTCGTCACTCCTTCTTATGTTAAATTTGACCACTTTTGCTGTTATATAAGTTTTCACGTTTCTACAAGTATCTAAGTTTTTATGAGAGTTTTTTGTTTTCTGATGAGGGCTGCTTCCAGATTATTGACTTTTGATACCATGTCATATCATACCCAGTAACATGATTGATTGGCGTGTACCTTCAGTTGAACCCCATTCATATATGCCGTTGTGTGCACTGAATATAAATGTTTATTTATTGATACATAGATCGGATTAACTACAACATCGCTAACCAGACTTCTGAAGAATAATACTCCCGACAAGAGGGACAATAATAAAATACACTATCAATCAATAGATCTTCGTTTAGCGTCCAGAGACCCAGTTCCCCAATGTAGGACGTTGTTTTCTTTGCCATCAATTTTTTGCGCCAAATTATTTGTGTTGGTTGTGCGAAAGCCGACCAGACTCGACGGCCCAGTGAAAACAAGCCCGGGTTGTGCGAAAGCCAACCGACTGACTGACAGGCCCAGTGAAAACAGGCCCTTGGTTGTGCGAAAGCCGACCAGACTTGACGGCCCAGTGAAAACAGGCCAGGGTTGTGCGAAAGCCAACCGACTGACTGACAGACCCAGTGAAAACAGGCCTTGAGTTTTGTGAAAACGAATCCGCCTCGTTGTTGGGATCAAGCGAAAGCAGATCCTTTTGTTGTGCTATTTTGAAGTCTTCTTTGATGTTGTCAGTCCGTCTTTTTTGAATGACCTCTTCTTTTCTTAACCTCTACATGGTTGAATAGGGCTCTATAATAAATAACATGAACATCGCTGAAGCCGGAAACTTAACTTAAAGTTAACTTCCAATTTAACTTTTCAATTTTTCTTTTATATATATGTAAAGAAACTATATTTCTATAATTTTGATTTTGATGCGCTTTGCGCGATTGATAATACACTGTGAATTATAAAATTAACACTAAACTCAGAGTGGTCTATATGGAAAAATAAATTCTGTGAATCATTTGCAAATCAAGGCTGGAACCAAGTGACTTATGCGTTGTTATTTAAGTACAAGGATGGTTCATTGGTGGATTATGCTATAAAAAAAGAAAAACTTTTACTGGACATGAGAACATCAATAGATACAGGTACTCTAGTGGATCTAATTGCAGCTGGATTGCCAGGCTTTGTTCTAGGAAAGATAAATAGACAATCAATGGAAGATACAGTAGACTTATTCAATGAAGTAAGAAAGTATGAACATTTGATGAATAAAAATAAGAATGGAGCCTACACGAGATACGAAAATCAGAAGATATATAACAAAATTGAGAAACGTACTGCATGCAAAATATGTGAACGGTTAAATAAAGGTATACGCTACCATCCAGAGGCTGCATGTTGGTTTAAAATGATAATAATAAATTTGATAGAAGATAATAATAAATTTGATAGAAGATATATAAAGCATGTCAACAATTCAGTGATTTAAGCAGAGTTAAATGAAACAAAACAAAAAAACTAATAGTAACACCATTAATTAAAGTCAAACTCATAATAAAATATAAATTAGAGATATATGGAGTGTATGATTCAGGTTCGAATGTTTCTCTAATTAATTCCAAATTACTAAAATTAAAAAACTAGAATAATAATGTAAATGAAAAAAATTTAGTTACAATTAATGGTGTTAAAAAAACTTGTGATTTGACGAAGCTAAAAATTAAAATTTTCGAAATAGAAAAAAAAGTGGATGTTTACATTATCGATGATGCGCATTTCAGATAAGATTTTTTAATAGGATTAGACATGATAAAAACATACAAGTTAGTACAAAATGAAAAGTTAAAAATTACTCAAAAACTATATTTTCAACAAGAAAATATTAAAAAAGAAGAAAGAATAATCAAGAGAGAAAACGAGGTCAACAAATATGAAAAGGAATATAAAATAAATTTTAACGAACATATTAAAGAAAAAGAATTTGAAATAAAAGTAAATCATTTAGATGAAACAAAAAGGAAAGAGATTAATAAGCTAATATAACGACATAAATCAGTTTTTGCCAAGGACAAGTATGACGTAGGAACAGTTAAAGGATATGAAGCAAGAATAGATTTGTTATTAGATAAATACTGCAGCAAGAGGCCATATAGATGCACTATAAAAGACAAAAAAGAAATAGCAGAACAAATATCAAAATTATTAGATAATAAGCTAATAGAGGAGTCCTATAGTCCATTTGCAACACCAATAACTTTAGCATTTAAGAAAGAAGAAAATAAAAAGTCAAGACTATGTTTAGACTTTAGGGATTTAAATAAAATTGTAGTACTACAGGCTCAGCCATTCCCGTTAATTGATGACCTAATGATAAAAACAAGGAATTGCAACTATTTCACAAGTCTAGACATAAACTCCGCTTTTTGGTCTATACTACTTAGAGTAGAAGACAGATAGAAGACAGGATTGGTAACACAAGAAGGACACTTCCAATAGACTTGTCTACCGTTCGGTCTGAAGACAGCACCAGCAATATTCCAAAGAATATTGAGTAATATACTTAGAAAATATAAACTTACTGAATTTATATTGATGACATCTTGGTATTTTCAAAATCTTTCGAAGAACACATAAAATACTTGAAACAGTTGCTAGAAGCAATTCAAACAGAAGGATTCGCTTAAAATTTAAAAAATGTACATTGCATCAAATTCTATCAAATACTTAGGACATATTATTCAAAACAATTCGATACAACCAATAAAGGCCAACCTAATTTCAATAGAGAATTTCCCAATACCTAAAAGCCAAAGGAACGTTAGACAATTTTTAGGAAAAATAAATTTTTATCACGAATACATACCAAGAAGTGCAATTATACTAGATCCTCTACATAACTTACTTCGGAAAAATCAGAAATTTGTTTGGTCTGAAGAATTTCAACAAGCATTTGATAAAGTAAAGAGTCTCTTATGTTCGCAGTCAATACTAGAAATATATGATCAAAATCTACCAATTAACATCTATACCGATGCATCATTGGAGGGCGTTGGTGCAATTTTGAAACAGGTATAAACAGATGGTAAAGAAAAACCAGTAGCCTATTTTTCAAAAAAACTTAATGAAGCACAAAAAAAGAAAAAAGCTATATATTTAGAATGTTTGGCCATCAGGGAAGCACTGATACATTGGCAATACTGGTTAAAAGGAAAATCATTTACAGTTTACTAAGATCACAAACCTTTTGGAGAACATGAATTTGAGAGCAAGAACAGATGAAGAGCTGGGTGACCTCACTTATTGCCTTTCACAGTATGAGTTCAAAATCAAATATTCCCCAGGAAGAAAAAATTTAGAAGCAGATTGTTTAAGCCGAAACCCCGTGTTGGAACCAGAAGAAAATATAGAAGATCAATTAAAAGTAGTGAATTTAATTACGTTGGAGGATATTATGATAGATCAGAATAAAAATGAAGAAATACAAAAAAATAAAAACAAAATAATTGAAAAACGTAATGTATACTACAAAAAATAAGAAAAAAAGATAAAATAATATTAACAGAAGAATTCAGTATTAGACTTATAAAACGAATACACGAGGATTTGTCACATTGGAGTTGGACAAATGCTAAAGACTGTTAGTTCAATATATGTATCAAAGAATTTAACAAAGAATATAAAAGATGTTTGTAAGAGCTGTGAAATTTGCATAAAGAACAAAACAAGAGGACAAGACAAATACGGATTAATGTCATATCTAGGGCCGGCCACAAGACCTCTTGAAATAATATCAATAGACACAATTGGCGGTTTTGGTAGTTCAAGATCAACCAAGAAATACCTACACCTTCTAGTAGATCACTTCACTAGGTATGCATTTAATATAACATCAAAGACCCAGAATGCACATGATTTTATAAAACTAATAAATAAGGTCACAGAAATACAAAAGATTAAAACACTCCTCAGCAATCAATACCCTGGAATAAATTCCAAAGAATTCAAGCACTTTCTAAGTGACAACCAAATAACGATGATATTTACAGCTGTGAATGCGCCTTTTTCAAATGGCATAAATGAAAGGTTAAATCAAACACTAGTGAACAAGAACAAGATGCAAAATAAATGAAAGTGGAGAAAAAAAAGCTTGGACTACAATAGCACATCAATGTGTAGAAAAATATAATCAAACTATACTATTCATTCAATACGCACCATGCTATTTGCTATAGATCAGAGATAAAGAAAGAGCTCTTAATAATACTCTGAAATCACACTACTATAACAAAATGTGCTATGATGCAAAAAGAAAAAATAGAGAATTTAAAGTTGGAGATATGGTTTATGTCGAAAATGGGAATAAATTAAATCGAAAAAACTAGAAGAACTACGAATAGGACCATATAAAATAGTAAAAAAAAATCAGATACCATTTATGAGATAGATACAGGCACAGGAAAACAGAGTTAAACTTATTTCATATTTCAAAATTAATTCCAGTACCGATAACAAAAGATGAAGTTGAGGAGGATACAAATGAAGAAAAATAGATAAAAGCGTGATTCTGGCAGAAAATCCCTCATGTGAATTTTCTTTCTCGGGAGGGTAGATGTAAAGAAACTATATTTCTTTAATTTTGCGCGATTGATAATATACTGTGAATTTCTTGTCTGGGGTTTTTGATTGAGAGGTTAAAAGAAAACCTAAAAGTAAATTTAATGAAATATATTTTGTGACAAACTGATTATAATTTGTGAAATAATAAACTTTAAATGTCGTTTCTTTGTTTTCAGGTGAGTTTTTTTTCCCAATAATGATTTTTTTTTAACATTTAACAAAATAAAATCTTTGTTTTCAGAAGAAACACATTTGTTTGTTTGAATCATAAATTATAATCGAAACTCTTATATATATATAAGGGTGTCCCTTAAAAACATTTAAAAAATTTTTTAAGTTTAACTCTGAGCCTCTCAAAAGTAACCATTTGGTGTAAAAAAATTTCTCTTTAAATTTTATGTAAATATTTTGATGTTTACTGGTAGCATGAGCGACTCAAAGTTACAATTTTTAATATACAGCATGTGAACAACAATGGATAAAAACGGGATTTGTATTAATCATACAACAATCACGAAAAAGATTGCAAATGCAATGTACCCGAGTAATAAAATTTTATCGACAAATAGGAGTTGATGAAGTGACTCCAGTATCATCCAATAGCTCACATTTCATAGCTTTAGGGTAGCGTTTTCGGTTGTCAGCAACAACTTAGAGTAAAAACTGTAGTTGCTTCTCATCTCTGGTCAAATTTCCTGAATACTGTTGTATTATTGAGAAACCTCGTTCCGCACAGCCGTTAATTACTCAAATGTTGTTGACAGCAGTAACAGCGGCCAGATAGTCATCATCTCTAATCACATCATCAAATACGCTGACGACACCTACCTTATCATCCCATCATCTAACTCAAACACCATCCAATCAGAACTCGAATAGTTAACTACATGGTCAAAACGATGCAATCTGTCACTTAATCTCAATAAGTCATTCGAACTCATCATTCGCAATAGCCGTAAGAAAATAACATTACCTCCAAAACAACCATCAATAACTCGCACAAGTCAATTAAAAATATTAGGCATCGGATTCACCACCACACTTAATATAGCACCCCATATCTATCAGATCATCACAAAAGGCTCTCAAACATTTCACGCACTCAAAGCATTTCAGCAACTACAACCTCTCATCAAAAATCTAATTTGCTTCAACTATCTACCTGCATCATATTCTACCGTCACTCAGATATTCAACACACTCGATTTAAGACTGTTCAAGAAAGTAGAAAATAACAACAACCACGTCATCCATCGTCTACTACTACCAATTAAAACTACAGCACACAACCTTCGTCAACGCAAGCATAACTATCAAGTCGCCACCCAATTTACATATCAAGAAAATACCTTCATCACAAGACACCTCAAACATATTCAGCCTCAATAAAACTTTATCATTCACAAAACTAGTTTTTATTTATAGATCACCTCACTAACTCACTAAGTCATCATCTAGTCTATTAATTTGCCTTTTTATGCCATTACTTCATTTTATTGTCAATTTATTTTATTTTATTTTCTTTTATTTATTATTTATTTTATTCTATTTTATTTTACTTTTCATGTTTAAACATTTTTCTTTCTCCGTTTATTTATTTATTTACTTATTAGTTTAATTTTATACTACTGCCTTGCATGCTGTAACAGTTTCTGCGTCTGTCAGATCCTGATTTTTAAAGAATAATAAAAAAAAATCTTTTGGCCATTTCGCAGTTGGTAACTGCAAAAAACTTTGTCTAATCCATGTGTCCCCAAAGTAAGGCAAATTGATCAACGACTGGTTGTGATAAACCAACAAATGCATCCGTAACTATCCAATGAGTGGCATTCTGCGTTGTTTCTGCTTCACATTGACAACCCTCACAGCTAGGATTCTTGCAACATTTGCAGCATGATTATGTTCACCTATACGTTTTAAATTTTCAGTATTGTCTGAATGTACTCGGGCTTGACAATGGGTACGTTGAAATTCGCTGCATTTCCATGAAATTGTTTTATCTGTAGCTCTATCCTTGATGTGTGTGACCATAGTCCCCTAATTTTTTCTTTTCTTTTCGCTTATCGAAAGACATAATGTCAGAAAAGAATTAAAACGAAAATTTATTAAAAATACAGAAGAATATTTGAAAAGTCAGTAAAAACACCTTAATCATATAATACTAACCAATAAATTTTTAATTTTCTAGCAATGAATTTTTGGCAAATAGTTTTTTTTAATACAGCAATCGTTAATCTTACAGAAGTTTTTAATTGTGAATGAAAACGGTGACAAAAACCCCCGGACAAAAAACCGCACACTAAAGAAAAATCCAAAAAATATTTATCGGGAGTTATGTATTTTTTGTTAGGGGGGTGTATTGCACCGGGAATTTTTGTCTGGGAGGATTTTTGGCTCGGGTGTTTATTGCATGGGGGGGATTTTGTTCGAGAAATATTCATCCGAAGCTTTTTTGTACGGGTAGTTTTTGTCCGTTGTGTTTTTGTCGATGGGGTTTTTTGTTCATGGGGTTTGATTAAGGGGCTTTTGTCCGGGGAGTATTAGCCCGGAGAGTTTTTTTGCTTCGGAGATTTATTTCCAGGGGGGTTTGTCCAAGAGTTTTTGTCCTAGAACCAATGAAAACATCCCAATCACACAATAAAACCTACAAAATTTTAATCATCTGTCGATAAACTTTTCCCGGCGAAAAATGTTCCGACAAGGAATTTTCCCACGAAAATATTTTTGCAAAGAATTTCCCCTGCAAAGAATTTTCAAGCAAAGAATTTCCTACAAAAAATTTTCTAGCGAAGAATTTTCTGCGAAGAATTTTCCGTAAATCGTTGTTGGGTGCAGCAGCAGAACGATGTGCTGAATTCCAAACATTCACATACACTTTGGCAAAAAAATGCACAATTCACTCAATTCTTGCTCTTCACGTTTGGAAAGTGAAAATTGTGACTAAACATCCAGACATTGATGGAGTAAATAATCTTGAACATCTACCTTGCTAAGTGCATTGCTCTAGGTGCCATAAATCGTCTCCCACTAGTTGGAGTGAAGCCAAGAAATATTAAAGAATCTCTAGCAATTCAGGGTAGTTATCACGTACAAGAACATCAGTTGAAGCTGTTTTGAGAAATGTTGCAAGTTCCTCCTTGTCGTCAGCAAGTGTATCTCCACTGTAAGAAAAACTTTATCTTCTATATCTATCAAGCTAAGAGCATTACAGTGGGCTATATCGAATAGGTCTTAAAAACGTCCTCTGAATTCCGTTTCATTTTTTGTTGAGTTTCTGTCCTCCTGAAGGAATTTTTCTTCAAAGCTTGCCACTTAAGAAATATATCTTCCCCCTTTTTAATGGAATTTTGCATATGACGAATTGAAATTCCAGTATGACTCCAGAACTCTTTAATAGCTACTACTGTTTGTAGACGCTTCACGGATAGTCATCTTCTGTTGTTTGTGTAAATATGAGAAATGTCCAAAAACTTGGCGATTTGGTAGTAACTTCAAACCTCTTATTTCTTCAGTATAACGTTCTATCAAGCAAACAGGCTGTCTTTGTTTCTTACTGCAGCCATCAGCCATAATTAATCAATCTGAAATACACAACATAATAATAAACAACACTTAACATGTTGTGCAATGCAATTTTGGCTAAGCACATGAATCGGTGATATAAAAAAAACCATTAATGTTACAATAGCTGTACTAGGGTGTCTTTTTTTTATCAAGTTAGGACTAGAAAAGTACATTATTGTACATTATTGTACATAAACGTCTAAATAAACACCAGCTTATAAAACAATATTCTTTAAGCAACACACATTACTATAAAAGTTAGCTTTTAATATGATGTACAATAAACTTTGACATCATTGAGCTACCTCTAAATATTAGGTGTTTATTACTCACCAAATATATATATATACTCGGCATGCATATATATATATATACATATATATATATACATATATATTTATATAATACAATACAATACAATCTTTTATTCATTTAAAAAAAAATGAAGCCAGGATGACTGTAATAAAGCTCATAGAGAGCTCATCTAGCGCAGCCACCTGAACCCAAATGTACACAAATAACCAGAAATTAAAATTAAATAAAACGTCATCTCTTTTTTTTTTACAAATTTTCTCTGTCATTAAAATTTAACAAAAACAATTTTAAATTCTTTTTGAACATAGTAAGTGATGTTCCGTTGAAAGAAAAATCATTTTTTTAAATGTCATTCCAAATCCTTGGTCCTCTTCAGACAACATGAGAATGCAACAGATTTGTTCGCGACTTGTTGCTCATCAGATAATTGACACGTCTAGGGTTGTCGACTACTTTGAAATATTCGTCAAACGTTGGAGGAAGCTTTTTGGACAGTTGCTTGAAGACAAAAATGGCTGTGTAATATTTACTGATCCGATCCAAATTTAAATTATTAGTGGAGAAGAATAATTGATTTGTATGGGTGAATTGTTTAGACAGCGTTATCACCCTTACTGCTCTCTTCATCAGAATTTTAATTGAATTTGTTGTTGAAGGATACGCGCCAGCCCACACAACGCTACAATAATTTATGTAAGGTGTGCAGATAGCATTATAAAGCAGATTCAAACATTTTTTCGAAAGGTAGAATTTTATTTTATTAATTACACCTATCGATTGAGCTAATTTGTTGGAAATGTGCTGAATATGCGCTTTGAAAGTCAAGCCAAATACATTCCAAGGAATTTTATTGTTTTACTTTCTAAAATTTCATTTTCATTTATCACGATTTTGTAAGGCTCCTTATAATTTGAACACTGAACAGGTCCAAATATTATCATCTGCGATTTAGTTTTATTTATTGTTAGCCTGTTATCCGAGAACCAAGACATAACATGTGCTAATTCCGTGTTTGTTTTTTGAATGACTTCTTCAATTAATTTACTATTGCTAAAATGATACATACATATATATATATTTTAGAATATATATATATATATATAAATATATATATATATATATATATATATATATATACGTTCGAGGCTGTAGCTATTAAAATGATCATAAATAATAAAGACTTTGTTTTATTGGCGTTATACCGACCAGGTTCAGCTCAAGTCAGTTCTACATTTTTCGATGAACTCATATGTGTTTTGGAAAATATTACAATCTTAAGTTGGTGATTTTAACATAAAAGTTGAAATAAACAAAGATCGACATACCGTTAATTTGATTGAAGTGTTTGAAATGTTCCAATTAACAAATTACATCAATGAGTCAACACATGTTCTCGGTGGTACACTTGATTTAGTAGTTATATATATATGTGTGTGTGTGTGTGTTTGTGTGTGAAATCTACCTAATTTCTAGCGTTGGATAGTTTATCGTTACATTTCTTAATATTTCTAACCAAATTCTTGTCATTATATATTTTATTACAATTAGAATAGTATACAGTTTTCCAATTCATTCTTGAGTGTACAGGACCTATTTCAATCCTACGATCATCTTCGACACTTGTTGCGGTTTATATAGAAAACTTGTATAACCTATATCACCAAAGCAATTAGCCTGAACAAAGAAACCATATCAATTAGAAAAGAAAACTGTAAAATTAACAAAGTCACTGACAACAACAAATGCTAATCACAGGAACAAAGGCCTGGGTTATACAAATTCTCTATATAAACGGCAAGTGATGAAGATGATTGTACAATGTACAATCAAAATATATCCTAAACACTCAAGAATAAAACTGTATACTATTCTATTTTATATGTTCGAAAAGTAATTTAGTTTTTTCCTGACAAAGGATTTAATTGTAATTTTTCACAGCTAACTTCACACTCGCATTGTCATATGTTTTGACAGCTGTGGCTTGTGTGGGAATGAGTTCAAAAGATTTTATGCAGTAGTTTTTGGTTGGTGCCATTTAACATATGGAGAGCGATAAGCAGCATTTTCGTCTTATTTTACTAAAGAAAATGAAAAAATGTTGTTCAATGCAGACAAAAAGAAATTAACCAATGTGTATGGAGAAGATGTGTTGAAAGTACGTCAGTACCAGAACTGGTTTGCGAAATTTTGATCCGTCAATTTTGATGTCGAAGATGCACCACGTTCTGGAAGGCAGTTTGCAGCTGATAAAGACACGATAAAGGCATTAGTTGATGCAAACCGGCAAATAACAACACATGGGATCGGTGAGAGGTTAAATTTATTGAATTCAACTATTTATGACCACCTGAAAGGACTGGTTTTAACCTCGAAGCTTTGATATATGGGATCCCCACATCGTCACGGAGAGAAATTTGTGTCGTCGCATTGACGTCTTGCTTCACTCCCCAAACGTCACGAAAATGATCCATTTTTGAGGCGCATCATTAGTGGAAACGAAAAATAGGTGTCAAACGCAAACGGTTATGGAGCAGAAAAGATGAGCCAGCTCAAAACATTTCAAAAGCCGATATCCAGCCTGTATGTTTGGTGAGATTTTAAAGGAGTCACTTTATTTGAGCTTTTACATGTCAAAAATCACTTGGAACAGTTTTTTGCCAGCAGTCCAAAAATTTTATGAGAGTGGAATTATGCTACTACCAGAAAAATAGCAAAAGATTTAGGATCAGAATGGCCAATATATAATATAATTAAATATTTATTTATTATACGATGGTTGTCTATCATTTCTACCACAAAAAAATTAAATTACTTTCCGAACAACCTGATAACAGTAAAAAAAAGAATTTGGTTAGAAATATTGAGAAATGTAACAAAAAACTGATAAAAGTACTCAAGTATAAGTATTTAAGTGCAGATTTTCATATGTATATAAGTATCAAAGTACTTTGGTACTCATTATCACTGCGAATTGGCTACATTGCCTCAACTATGCCTTAAATATTTACAAGCCCTAGATGATAAGTCAAAATTTTATTCATAAAATTCGTTTTTAATGGTTATTTGCATGAAACATGAAAAATTGTTTTAACAAAACGGAGCTTCAGATTTTATCAAAGTTTTCACCAAAGTTTTTTAGATATATTGTTAACAAACCTTGAAAACTTCACAGGTCCTAGATTATTAATTTGCAAGTTAATGGAGTTTTATTATTAAAAACTGATAACAAAATCTTTGGCTGAAAATATCTTTGGCTGGAATAATTTTAAAAAGTGTTTTATAAAAAACTTTGATTCAGAAATAAATTTGATTGATCATGGTCTTTTACTATGAAAGTGAAAATTTCTTACAAAAACTGAACATCAGAAATTATTTAAATTTGCACTATTCACACATGGATTCATCATTAATAGACCCTAGAATTTTTACAAGCTCTAGATAATCAGTTAAATTTCATTTATAAAAATCTGTTTTTTTATGGTTATGGTTATTGGTTTTATTGTTTTTTGCTTGAAAAATTATTTTAACAAAAACTCAACTTCATATTTTATTAAAATTTTCATCAAATGTACTTAGATTAGATTAGAATGATTAGCAATTATATATGTTTTTAATTTTTTATAAACCCTGAAAATTTCAGTAGATTATTAAATACACAGTAACTATAGACCCGGCCGCCGTTTCTGAACGTAAAAATATTACAGACCGGTTATATAAATTTTTAGCCCGCTAAAAATTTGAAAAATGGCAAAAAAAAATCAAAATATATTCATTTCATATTTATATTTTCTTTAGATATAGTGACAAATTTATTTTTTTAACATAAGTTTTTTAAACATACGCTTCGTAACCAACTTTTACTACGTAATTTTGTGACGCAATATATAGAGTATCTTTGGTTATACATTTCGTTCTCCATTGTTGCTCCTCGTGCTCCGTGTTGAGATTTAAAGTGTTTTAGTAATTTAGTAATTTTGACACAAATTTTCTTGTTACTTTGTTTATTATGTCGCTTGTTGAAGGAGAAGAATTTGTTAGTTTTATAGATTTTAAGAAAAAATTATCTGAATATGAAAAAGAATCATTTGTTAATTATACTGTTGCTGATCCAACAACGGTGGAAAGAGCACGAAAGAAGCAACCCAATAAAACATTCAGGTGAGCAATTTATGATTATTTATGATAATTATTTTAATAATTTTGTTAAAAATTGTCATAATTCGTAACTGGTTGATTTTGTAATTAGCACACTTTTTTATCACAACATATCGTTGTCACTAAATTAGCACTAATTGTATTGTCTATTACACAATGATAATCAGTTTGAGTAAAACTGCCATATGCCACGTGTGTGCTTATAATTGTAAAAAATCAAATGCTTTTTGTGTAGTGCTGAGTTGTAGTTTTTGGCACAAAGGTTTTGTTTAGTAATTTAGTTTGTTGAAACCAAGTAATGACAAATTGTTGGTAAATAATTACAGGATAAGGAACTAAAAAAGATTATGACCACACTGCACTCATTGCTTATTTATAGTATCTAACCTCTCATGTTTTGTGAAAGATTATTATTAGATCATATTATTGTTATAATTATATCATATATATTTTATTTACAATCTTACCTTTATTTATACTTCAGTGATGATCTGATGTATTCCTAAATTAAGCTGGGTTGTCAACACCATGGCTCTTATAAAAGCAAAGGATCGGGTAAAAGGCCTAATCAAAAGTATTTTCATTTTTGAATTTTTTTTTTCATATAAGTAATGGTAAATGTTATAATTTATTTTTCAGTACCATCAAACGTGATTTTCCAGCAAAAATAGTTCTTGGAGCAAATAAGAATGGTGATAAATTAGTTGTAAGATCAATCATAAATGATCATAATCATGTAATAGTTCCAGAGACTTTTCAACACACATCACAGCAAAGAAAATTATGCGAGGAAGAGAAACAACAAGCTGAGTTGATGATCGGTATGGGAGCCAATCCCACTAAGGTGAAAGAGTATCTTTCGCAGGTATCTGGAAAAGTTGTGACAAGTGCTGATGTTCAAAACATAAAAACGTCAATGAGAGAAAAAAACAAATCGCAAAACCAAGTTGATAAGGTCTTATCAATTTTTCAAAAAATACCAGGAGCAACAGAATCATCATCATTGCCATGTTCAGAGCTTCTTTTACCCCGAGCTTTTAAATCAAGAGGTCGACCAAAAGGAGGCATGCCTAACCTGTTTAGGCATGCCTTCAAAACATTGCAAATCTATATCTTTTGCTTCGAAGCCAACAAGAGAAAAGCAAAAACTGATATTACAATGGTTATTTGGTAGTGGACAAGATTATAATATTAGCAATATTCAATCAGTACCAAGTCAGTTCTTAGATGGACAAGTACAAGAATGTCTATATTTATTGAAAGATTTTTTAGATCTAAATGTTTTGAAAGAAATGATAAATAAATGTTCCAATGAAGAATGGATGTGTGGAACCTGTAGCAATGATCTTAGGGATGTTCGAAGTGTTTCCTGTGATTCCTGTCTCAAGTGGTTCCACTTTTCTTGTGCAGGCATCAAAAGGCCTCCAAGTAAAAAAGAATGGTTTTGTAAAGCATGCAGGAAATAATAGCTGAACAATATAATAAAACATTTTATGTATGACTGTATATTATTGGATATAAACTATATTGTAGATTAGTGTATATATTTGTATTTTGTCGTCGTAATTCCTTTCAATGTTAAATAAATACAATTCGCCTGAAACGTTTTGAAAGTTTAAAAACTCATCCGGCAATTCAAAGTTGTATTTAAAATTAATCGGATAAGTGACATTTCTAACAATTTATGAATTTTCTTAAATGTGCTATAAAAAAAATTTAGAAATTATAATTAAAACAAATAAGCAGTACAGATATAATATAATAAATGTGTAATCTGTAAAAAAAGCAACCTGTAATTATAACACATAAAAAAACATTCAAAATCAATTAGATTCACTAGAAGCGAATATTTATAGAAAACATTTGTTTAAAAAATGTAATTTAATTAGATGATTTTTGGAGCATACCATGTACCTCCACGTAAGGTGAGCGAACTTTATTGAAAAACGGCCGCCAAGACCACAATTTTTTGCGTAAGGCCGCCGTGTCTATAAAACTTTTTAACATTTAAAATTGGCCGCCGTTTCCATAATTTTTTAACGTTTGGAAACGGCCGCCGTTTCTATAATTTTTTAACGTTCGGAAACGGCCGCCGTGTCGCTAGGTTCGGCGTATTAAATATTAATTTTCGAGTTATTTGAGTTTTATTAAACAACACCCATATATCCTTGACTAACTTCATGCACCTGATCCTTTTTTTGCTCAACGTGTACGCCCCCAACTTTAAGCTATTTTTAAGCTTTGGTTGTTAAATCTGTCGTTGTTGACCATTGCTAACTTTATTTTATATTATATATAATTTATTTATTTAAAATTTTATATGGCCGCCAAGTGCATAGTAGTGTGTTAACCAGCCCTAACAAGCTAAGACTTCTTTTCCTGTCTTTCAGTTTTTAAAATTAAATTAAGCTAATCATTTTAAGCAACAAATCAAAAGGCTCACCCTTTCCGATGATGACATCCTTCTTCAGCAGAAGTATACTTGTTTGACAATGCAAGCCAATATTTTTGTGAGATAAGCAGGGAAGTGAGAATATAAATAAAATAAAAAGTGAACTTAAACTAATAATAAAACTATGCACCATGGAATTATATAATTCAATGCTATGCACTCTGTTTTAGATTAATAAAATTTGAAATGCGTCAGGGTAAAGGTTAGAACTACCATTAAAGTTGGCAAAAGCAAAATATCTCTAGCGTTTAAATATTAAACATTTAAGCATTTGAAAATTGTGAACTTTTGTTCAGAGCGACCACTCAAACGGCTCTTTTCAGAGCCACCAAAACAAACGATTGTTTGCCTTGCCTAGTTTTGCATTGCAAATCAACAGTAACGAAACGCTAAATTGACGTTTGTTATAAGTTTGTTATAAAGTATAATAATCCTTACCCTAAAACCTAACTGTTATGCAAAAAAAGTGTAATTTCATGCCTACCAACGTTAAAATAGTTCATCAAAGTTCATCACCAATTTCATCCCCCACCAACGTTAAAGATACATAACAGAAGCCGTTCAAGCCTACAGCGCATAAGTCAGTTAATGTATATTTTCCTGCCCACAATGCCTAACCCAACCATTACAGCAGTTACAGCAATAAATCAATCAATCAATCTTCGTTTAGCGTCCAGCGACCCAGTTCCCCGAGGTAGGACGTTATTTTCTTTGCCATCAAGTTTTTTTTTTTTTTTTTTTTTTATTAGTCTTTATTATTGCAGCTCTGACATACGCAGAACCACTTACAATGTTACAGATATATTATGTTATCTATATATCTTTTATTATGTTCTTCTTTTCTTCATCTATTGATTTGAAGCAGCCATCTTTTGCCACAAAGGCTGTTTATCCTTTTCACACGACGTACACATATATTTATGTGCACGCGCAAGCACCGCATCATATACGCTGAGTATATGATAGCCATTGAGATGTTTGACTCAGCGAGCATTTGAACCACCGAGCCATCTCGCCAGCCAGCATGCGACAACTTACGTCGTCTACCCATTTACCAACCTCGAAAGGATGGACGGCTGGGTTGACCGGGGGTCGGCTACCCGAATGAATCTGTAGAAACTGCAGAATTCGAACCCGGGGCGTGGGAGTGGTAGACGGACACGCTAACCACTCGGCCATGAGACCCCTTTTTGCGCCAAATTAGACGATCAGTTGTATTCATTTCATTTAAATTTAGAGCTTTCATGTCTTGCTCGATTGTTTGCGACAAGGACTTCTTTGGACGGCTTTTGGGACGTGTGCCAGGTACTTTAACATCTGACAACAAGGTACCGCCATTAAGAAAACGGAAGCGGCATTACGACGAATCAGTTGACAATGAAACAGAATTTCTTTATTTCCAAACGATCTAGACGACACTTTAAATACTGAACTGTTGCATTAAAAGTCTCATTTGGCTACCTTAGACCAAAATGCAGTTCCACACACTCCAATTGATTTGTGTAAATGGGTAAGATTGAATGACTTGCACTGTGTATATCCAAATGTAGAAATTGCACTTCGGATGTACACTTGTACTCCTGCTACAAACTGTTCGGCCAAGCGATCTTTTTCTTGTTTAAACGAAAAAACAATTTTGCAAGATTTAGACATTAATTTAGTTATTGATGAATTTGCGCGCAGGAAGGCACGTCGTAAAGTTTTGAAATAACTTTTATAAACTGCAATGAAAGAAAATTTATTTTTTAAGATTGATAATATTACATTACATGAATATTATTAAAGAATGTACTTAATAAAAATGTTTTAAAAATATTGCGTTTATATGAATTTAATTTCTAAATTTATTATAAAATTTAAAATTGGGGCGGCAAAAAGGTTAATCCGCCATTGGTTTTCCTTGATTATCACTCCGAGAAATTTTGTGCTGGATGTGCGTGGGATGCTATGGTTATTCATTTTTATATCTAAATAAGTATTGTGTTAGTCAATATTTTTGGACTGAATAGAATGTAGTTGCATTTAGAAAAATTTACAATTAGTTTATTATTGATGAACCAATTTGAAACATCATCTAAACTTTTATTAATTATCTCTACGTCGTTTGATGTATTGCTAGTTGAGAAGAAAATGTTAGTATCATTTGCATACAGAAGATGATGAGCGTCAGTAGCCAGATGAAAATCATTCATAAAAATTATAAATAGAAGTGGACCTAATATTGATCCTTGTGGGACTCCTGAAGTTATATTTAATTTATTTGAAGATTTATTTTTTATTGACACTTACTGATTTCTGTTTTGCAGATAGCTTATGAACCATGTATGTGCTATTCCTCTTATTCCATAGGAGTATAATTTCTTTATCAATATCTCATGATTAATAACATCAAATGCCTTGGACAAGTCTATGAAAACACCTATGGTTAGGATTTTTTATTCAGATTATTTAATATGTTTTGTACTAAATGCAGCATTTTGGGAATACTCCTTTGAAGCATTTTGGAATATTCCTTGATTGATGGACAAATTGAATATATGTGTTATTGGATGTACAATTTCTGAGATGATTTGTTTTAAGAGATAATTACTTAATGAGTCATCAGAGGTGCTTTTTTTATTGCTAAGATTCTTGACGACTGTTAATACCTCAAGTTCATCAGTGGAGTTAATGTATATGGATTTACAAATGTAGTTGTTTATTTTTAAAGATTCATTAACTGTTTGATTTTCAAGCAAATTTTGATTAATTTTAATAAAATATTATTATCTCCCACTTTTTCTTTGAACAACTTTTTGCATCATTAAATCTTTGACTAAAGTAATTTTTTTCTTCCTTTCGTTTAAATGATGTAAAATAATTTCTAAATTGCTTATATTTATTTATATTCTCTGTAGTAGGTGTTGAAATTGTTTTTTTTATAGAGTTTATTTTGTTTCTTTGATAATTTAATTATTTCATCACTTACCCATGGCTTTTTATGTTTTCGTTTCAGCGGTTGCAATGGGGCATAAGTATCAAGAATTCTATTTAATTGATTATAAAAACTCATGCAACAGGTGTCAATGTTACTCTCATCCGTTATTGAATCCTATTTTTCAGAAGATAGAGCTAGGGCTTCCTTAATTAGGGAAATGTTTCTCTTATTTATGTTCCTTTTCAAAGTCAGAGTAATGTTAAAATCTCTGACAATGAAAATTTTATTTTATAAACTATTTAGTATCGATTCAATTTTATCTAAAAAAGACTCATATTTATAACTAGGTGGTCGATAGATGGCAATTATCTTGGTCATGTTATGTAGTGAGGCTTGATGCAATTCAAATTACACGCAAAGTATGTCAACGTTGTCATCATCGAATATGTTGCTTTCATTTACAACATATTTTACATCATCCTTTATAACCATTCCAACACCGCCTCCGCGTCTATTTCTTTTATTCTTGTATACGAAATTGTAATTATTTAATTTAATTAAATCAGCCGTTCCATCGACCAACTCTCAGATATTACAATAATTTTGAAGATAAAATCAAATTGTTTCAATAAGATCTCCAGATTCAATAATTTGTGAAACAGACTACGAGCATTTAAATGTAATGTTGAGATAAAATTACTGCCGATATGCTTTTGTAGTTCAAACATATTTTTAGAAAATTCCTCAACAGTGTAATAATATGAGTCGTTGTTACTGAGGTGTTTATCTGATATATTATTTTTGCTTTGTGTGTTATTCATCATGTTTTTGTTAATTTTTTAAAGTTACATCATTTTTGCCATCAATGTTAATTTCATTTTTATTCTTTTTGTCAATATTATTATTTGGTTTGAAAACCCACTCACGAATGATTGTGTCCTCATTCCAGAGAGCAGAATCTGTGAAAGAATCTATGAATATCTGAATTATTGATGTCAATACATATTCTGAAGCCTTTTCCCAAATGAGACTTTGCCACAAAACAACTGATTACTTTAAATTTATTTGTTTTCAAGTATTCTGTCAAAGTTTCATTATTGACTGTGTCAGCGAGATTACTTACAAAGTAAACTTTTTTTAACAATTGCCACGGCTGATTTGGGACACATGCCAGTGCTGTTGGTTCCTCTAATGTTTTTAATTTGACGTTCTTTTTTGAGACAATTAAAAAAGGATTTTTTGTTGAATTGCTGATGTAGACTGATGTTGCTGATGAGTAAGAGGTCCTAATGATGGGGAGGGATGTTGTTGATATCGTTGTGCAGTTGGGAGTATTTGTATCCAAACAGCTGGATTTCTTGGGAGAGAACGAGGACTTTGAATCTCATTCAATTTAGGATTGACATTCTTTGCTGTCACCGCCGAGTAAAGCATATTCTGTTTATTTATTCCTAAGCTGACTGTATTTAACTGTTCTTTTATTTCATCAATCAATCAATCAATCAATTAGCTTATAAAGCGCTATTTCCGCGATGTTCAACAGCGCTCCTCAATGAATTTTGAAAACAGATGGGTCTTGAGATCCGCTCTGAACTTCGCAAGTGATGGAGAAGTAGTCAGAGAAGTAGATAGAGAGTTCCAGAGAAAAGGACCAGAAAAAGCAAAAGCAGATTTGGCAAAAGAGTGTTTAACACCAGTTAAGAAAAAGCGAGATGAAAAAGACGATCGTAAACCGGGGCGTTTAAGTTCAATTAATATATCTGATAAATACTTAGGAAATAATTTAGATTGAGACTTATACATGAACGTGCAAATTTTAAAAATTATTCTATATTTTATAGGTAGCCAGTGCAAGAGAACAAGATATGGAGATATATGAGAAAAGAAAGGGGCACGAGCAACTAGACGAGCAGCAGAGTTTAAAGCTTTACTTAAAGGATAGAGTATAGAGTCAGGAAGACCATAGTAGAGCGAGTTACAATAATCAATCCTAGATAAGACTAACGAAGTAACAAGAAGGAGAAGAGTAGGATCATCAAGAAAAGGCACAAGTTTTTTTATTCTACGTAGATGAAAGTAAGAGCTTCTAGCAACACTATTAATCTGAGAAGAGAGAGACATAGTAGAATCAAAGATAAAACCTAAACTACGAAACTTATGAGAGACATCAAGAGTTTTAGAATCAGGTGAGATAATAGGAGGAATAGTAATAGAGTGTTTAGATTTATTAAAACAAATTAATTCAAACTTAGAAGGATTAAGTTTAAAACACATAGAGTCAGACCAAGCGATAATTGAAGAAAGACATAGAGATAAATTATGAAGAACACTATTGAGATTAGATGGAGGAAAAGAAGTATAAATGTAAGAATCATCAGCATATAGTTGACTAGAAAAAGAAAAATTATTAATAATACGAGGTAGTTCAGAAGTATAGAGTATAAATAGAAGAGGGCCAAGGATAGAACCCTGAGGTACCCCGAAAGTAAGAGTAGAGGAGTTAGAAGTAGAATTATTGAGAACAACAGAAGAAAAACGATTACAGAGATAAGAAGAAAACCAAGATAGACAAGAATCAGTAATATTAAAAGAAAGATGCAACAGTCTCAAGAGAATAGTATGGTCAACAGTATCAAAAGCTGAGGAAAAGTCAAGAGCAAGAAGAAGAGTAAGATTACTATTGTCACTAGAGAGAAGGATATCATTGTGTATTTTAAGTAAAGAAGTTTCAGTACTGTGAGCAGGTCTGAAACCAGATTGAGATACAGGTAGCAAAGAGTTAAAGTCTAAATAGGATGAGAGTTGATTAAAAACAACTTTTTCTATTTCATGTAGCTGTTGTTGGATTTTTTCATCTTTGCTGTTTTCGTCATTCTGTTTTAAACCTGCAGCAAAGCATGAGACTTTTTTTAAGTTTACTGCGGCATAAATAGGTAATTTATATTCTAATTTATTCAAATAGACAAAATCGATAACTTGAAATATTTCCTGTATTTCGGCGTCCTTGGTGTTACCATGAGGAACAAGTTTCAAATTTTCACTTTCCAGCAGGCTTTCAACATGACTAATTAAAGATTTTTTTGAATTAACTAATTCTTTGACTGAGTACTCTGAAGTTAAACAGAAAGCACAATAAATCACCAGCATGTATTGTCCGTGCAGCCATTTTTCAAAATTTTCCGGTCCGGTTTTCCATAAAAGCAACAAAATTTACAAAATTAATTAATAGAAATTAACTTAAAAATTAGTTATTTTCCTATTTTAACTAAAAATTAATACGACTAAACTTAAATTTAAGAATAAAATTATATATATATATATATATATATATATATATATATATATAATTCATGTTAAAGTTTTGTCTTGCTACCCTGTATTCAAGAGGAGAGATGACAAAATAAAACTTAATGAGACCCACTCTTTTACGTCATTCCGGTTGTGTGTAGATGAGAAGTATGCGGAAATAGTTGAAAGATCAAGTTCTTGGCCTGATTATGTTCAGGTTAGGAATTGGGTTTTCAATAACAACAGCAAAAGTGGCAGCACCAAAAATGCCGATGTCAATGTCAGGACATGTTCTGATGTGAAACGATGATATGGAACTAGTGTCATTTTTTATTTGCAAACTTTAAATTTATGATTTGTTAATTTGACTTAATTTTTTTCATTTACCCGCTATTTTTATATCATACAAGTATACATTGTATATTCGTTTAATGTACATTGTGGATAAACTGTTGACTTTTGACAATCATTTCCTTAATTTATTGTTACTGGATTTTGAGAGTGCCTGTGAGATTTCATTTAATAGGCACTATACAAATGCATTTAATAAGTATATATATATTTTTTTTCAAAGTTTTATTCATAATCAACAACATATCAAATAAATGAATAAAAGTTATGAAGTTGAATATGCGGAGACCGAATAAGACTGTTTGTCTTGTGGTGGCCACCGCAGGTAGGTATATGAATAGTTAATGAAATAAAATAAAGAAAATAACTGAAGCAGAAAGATAATTGAAGATAAATAAGTAAATGTTCGTGTCATACATATATAGACATATAACTATGTAAATATATATATATATATATATATATATATATATATATATATATATATATATATATATATATATATATATATTAATACGGTCAATGTTGGATCACCGACTGGCCGCAGCAAGAAAATCGCAGAAATGCTCGAGCGTAGAAGGATTGACATCTGCTGCTGTTGAAAGTCACGGGTTTTGTTTACTGAACACATATTTTAGAAAGAGGTTGTAACATCTCATAACATACAAAAGTGGACAATCAGCCACGCAAATTGATTTCTTCGCTGTCAAGAAACAACACCGAAGACTGTTCAAAAATGTCAAAGTTATACCTGGCGAATCATGTGTTACCCAACATGAACTCCTTGTGGCAGACCTGGTTGTCAAAATGTCACAACATAAGTCTAAACAAATGCCTCGAAGAATCAAAACGTGGAAGCTGAAAAGCAATATTCATCGAGAAAAATTTCAACAGAATGTCGCCACACAGTTAGACCACCAATCGCAATCCAGACTAATCCCAGACTAGAAGCTTTTTGGCAAAACGGGATGACACTGTTTTTGAAAATGATTGAATCAGTTTCTAGCTTCAAAAGCTGTTGCCACGTACCTACTGGCAAAAGCTGTTGCTACGTACCTACCGGCAAAAGTTTCGTTTTACTCTGATTCAGTTTAAGAGCATTGTTTTGCATCCACAAATCAACCTTTGATAAACATTCAACCAATCTGTCCAATTCGACCCGGAAAGTACCAGGCTTACTGGTAACAATGATTTGTATTTTATCCGCAAATGCATGGTAAAGAAACCAAATGAATCGATTACTTTGAATACTACTATTTATAGAACGGGTTCTACACAATTATCTACATTATTTTTAAACGAACTGATATTGGTGCTAGAAAATGTAACAGTATTAAGTTCTCGTATTATTTTGACGGGTGATTTCAACGTTTACGTTGAAAGGACTAACGATCCACATGCCGCTAAGCTAATTGATGTTTTTGAAAATTTTCAGTTTCAAAATCATGTAAAAGAACCTACGCACATACATGGTGGTACACTGAATTTAATAGTCACTTCAGTCGATCTTCTTGTTCAAGACTGTATAGTATATCCAAGTGGAATCTACTCTGATCATGGTTTCATTAAAATTGCATTATCAATGATTCGAAATTGTACGTCAAGAATAAAAAAAAGTAGTCAAATTATGGAATCGTTTGAATGAGGATGAATTCATTAAACTTATTCTTGACTCTCCAACATCAAAATCATGTTCAACGGAGAACTGCAGTTGTTTACCAGCAAAATAAATTGTGATCAATAGAGTTGTACCAATCCATATGGTAGTCACCAATCATGTTAATTTGGCTCCGTGGTTTGATGATGAGTGCAGGTTTTGTAAATGTGCTTGTAGAAGGAAAGAACAAATTTTTAAAAATAGTTTGCTACAAGTTCATCGTGAAGAATGGAGATGTGCTTTGAAAAATAAATCAAGACTCTTTTCAGAGAAACGTCACAAATATTGGACTAGTATTGTCGAGGAGAACAAGAAAAAACCTAAAAATCTCTAGAAAGTTTTGAATAAAATTCTCTGCAGAGATCATAATGACAGTCATTCTTCTAGTATGCATGAACTTACGCCGGATTGATTTATGTCCTTCTTCAACGACAAACTGAGTAAGGTGATAGACAGCATCGAAATCAAAGTTCAGTCTAACTCGTCTGATTGCAGATCAAATCTCAAAAATTTGTTCGCAACATTTTCAGATGTTTCTGAGAAAAATATAATCAGCATAGTAAAAAATTAACCAACAAAGTCTTCTCAACAAGATGCAATACCGACTCACATACTCAAAAAGTTTATTAATCTATTTTCGCCGTTTTGACATGTAAATTTCCCTCTGTTTGCAAATATGCTATAATAACTCCACTACTGAAAAAACACAATCTTGATGAGAATAATGTTGAAAACTATAGACCGATATCCAATTTGTCTTTCATATCTAAAATAATCAAACGTGTAGTTGTTAAACAGATACTCACTCACCTAGAGAATAATCATTTAATGCCGATTTATCAATCAGGTTTCAGGTAATATCACTCAACTGAAACGGCTCTATTAAAGGTTCTGTCTGACGTCTATGGGGCTATCGATCAACAGAATACCTCTATGGTGGTGTTCCTCGATAAGTCATCCGCATTTGATTGTGTAAATCACAAAATACTTTTAGGGAGATTGTGTGTTACTTTTGGATTTTCTGGTGCTGTGTTAAGGTGGTTTGAATCGTATTTGGTTGCTAGAACTCAGCAGGTATCATTTGGTGGTAAAGTGTCCGAGGTCAATATAGTTTTGTCTTGGGTGCCCCCAAGGTCTGTTTTGTGCCCCAAGGTTTTTTTTGGGTCCTGGTTATGTTTCTTCTGTATACATCTATAGTATATATATATATAATATATATTGTTAAAATATATAATACTCTCATTTCACTTGATTGTTTATAAATGGAAACAATTTTTACAAATACAAACTAATGAAAGAAAAAATGAAGAAATGCAAAACGTGAAGCATATGTCATATATATATATATATATATATATATATATATATATATATATATATATATATATAATAAACATATGCTTTACTTTTATGCTCAAAAACATATGCTTTACTTTTTGGTCCAAAAATTGTTACAAATCTTTTAAACTTTTCCCTATATTATAACAATAATCAAATAACAAGATTAGACAAAATAAAATTTCTTGGGGTCATTGTGACAAGCAATTTGTGTTGGAAAGATCACATCATTAATGTTTCAACAAAAATTTCAAAGATTTTGGGTATTCTTTATAAGCTAAATTATATTTTACCAAAATTTTTAATGCTTAAGCTATTTTATACTCTTGTTTATCCACATTTAATATATTGCATCATTGTGTGGGGTCGTCATGTTAAATCTCATATTGTATTACTTGATAAACGTTTGTTTTATTTTTTTAGGATTTATTACGATTTAAGAAAATTTAACCATGTTTCACATTGTTTTTCCAAATCTAGCATTTTAACAGTCTCTAAACTTTATTTATTTCGAGTGCTATTATTTTTATTTAAATTAATTGTTTTAAAAAAACATTTGCAATTTTATTTTTTTTTTGATAAATTCGTCTTCGTATTCTCTCAGAATTACTCGTCAAACATTGCCATATCATATTGTCAAGTCAAGAACTGCCTTATTTTCTTCAACTATATTTATTTTTGGTTTAAAATTATGGTTTCTGTTACCTTCTGATTTTCATTATATAAATAGCATCACTCAGTTTAAAAAGCAAATTTTCAATTGTATTCATTATGATTATTTTCCTACTGATATTTATTGACATGATATTTATTTATTTATTTATTGAAGCTTGTGCTTATATTTGTTGGATTA
Organism: Helobdella robusta; assembly: GCF_000326865.2. Lineage (NCBI taxonomy): Eukaryota > Metazoa > Annelida > Clitellata > Rhynchobdellida > Glossiphoniidae > Helobdella > Helobdella robusta. The sequence continues at coordinate 3,602,850 of NW_008703571.1, forward strand.
TTTTGCATTCTAAGCTATATATATGATGTGACTTCATGGATGTATTGTGTCTATATATTGTAAGAATGTATTTGTATGTTTTTCTTATTGAATATTTTTTAAGTGGACACTATATTTTTGGTTAGGGTGGCCATACAAGCTTGTTTTTTAAGTTTCTGTGTCTCCCAGTTTTGTCTAAATAAATTTGTCTAAAAAAAAAATAATAATAATAATGTCATTTATGAGCGCGCTATGCATAGCGTCAGAGGCGCCCGGATAAACAAGTGTCAGTACGGCTGCCAAAGGCCTGTTCAAACAGATGCTGCTTCAATCGCTTTTTAAACGTTTCTATTGATGATTGTTGACGGATGATGAGTGGCAAATTGTTCCATATGGATGGTGAGCAATGTGAGAAGCCTTTATTGACGAGAGCTGATGTATTGACTGGTTGATGCAATTACAATGACGATGGCAGACGAAGGTGACGGCGATGATTAACAGACGAGCGAAGGTGAATGGGTTTGTGAAGATATGATAGTTGAGATGTGTTGAGTGTTTTATATGTGATGACAGCTATTTTATGCTTAATGCCTTGATGAATCGGCAGCCAGTGCAGGTGAGCAAGAGATGTTGAACTAGAAGATGAACGAGGTAATTCTAAAACAAGTTTGGCTAATCTGTTTTGAATGATCTGAAAAGAGAAAATTAGATACGCCGGAGTGCCATATTGCAGAGAGTTGCAGTAGTCAAGGCGAGATAACACAAGGCGGCGTGCTAGCGTGGAGGTCATTTCGACTGTGAGAAAAGGTCGAATATGGCGAATAGACCAAATAATGTAATTACATATTTTGATGAGAGCAGAAGTGTGAGTTTTGAAAGTTAGAGACGGATCAAGAGCAATTCCTAAAAGTTTAAGACTTGTTGATGCGGACAGGCTTGATCCAGCAATTGTCACGTTGGAGGGTGGAGAACATTTTGTGAGTTGCTGTGGTGTGCCAAAAAACATTATTACAGATTTTTGGGCATTTAGTTGAAGGAAATTAAGTGAATGCCAATCCTTTATTGATGAGACACAAGAGTTAAATCTATCGAGTTGAGAAAAGATATTTTGGTGGGAGATTTCAGATAACTATACTAGTGTCATCAGCATAATGATGAAAGAATAAGCCATAATTGTTAAAGATGTCAGATAAGGGACTAGTATAAATAGTGAAAAGCATAGGTCCTAATACAGAGCCCTGAGGAACTCCAGTAGATAAGCAAAAAACAGAAGAGACCTGTGTGCCAAGTTTAATAAATTGGGGGCGGTTTGAACCAGGACAACGCTGTTTCAGCGATGCCAAAATCCATTTTTAGCCTTTCTAGGAGTATTTGATAATTAATCGCGTCAAAGGCCGCAGATGGGTCCAGACAGATCATAGCAGCACAGCTATGGTTACCACAAATGTTAGTGAGATTATCATATAAATGGAGAAGTACAGTTTCAGTGGAGAAGCCAGGACGATAGGCAGACTCGGAAGGTGGAAAATTTGAAGAAGAGGTAACCTGTGTAAGGATTCTGTTTAAAGACAAACGTTCAAGAATTTCTTAAAAAGTAGACAAGTTTGATATGGGACGATAATTTGAGCGGTCCGATGGATCAAGATTAAATTCAAGAGTGGAAAAATTTGGGCAGTATTGAAATAGTAGGAAAAACACCTTTGCTAAAAGAAAGATTAACAAGTTTTGAGGTCACAGGAGCAAAGAGTGAGGAAAATTTTTTGAGAAGAACAGTAGGCAAAACGTCAAGTGGATATGTCTTATTAGCAAGAGACGAGATGAGTTTTAACACCTCTGAAACCAAAACAGCAGGAAAGGCATCGAATATATTTGTTGATTGTGGTCTGTGTTTGAAAGGTGTTATGTTATCTGTTACTATATTGTCTTTGATTGATTGATGTATATTATTTATTTTTGATATGAAATGATTTGCGAAAGAGTTGACAAGGATTTGGCACTCATCATCTGAATAGTGTTGTGGCGGACGAAAAAGAAGGAGGTTGTTGAGCGATCGCCAGAGATCACGAGGATTACTTTTAGAGTGAAGATCTTCTTTGATGGAGTCAATCTTAGATTGCATAATTAACGTTTTAGCAATCTCTTTAGCCTTCTTGTATTCAGTTTTTATAATTTCTGAGCAAAATCGCTTTGACTGTCTTTCTAATCGACGGCAGATCCGAATTGCATTTATTGCACCAATTTAAAGTTGATGTTTTGGACGATTGCTGCCTCGTAGAGACAAGCGTCTAAAAGGTGCATGCTTGTCAAGGAGATTGGTTGTAGATGTGATGATAGCAGATGTAAGGTCGTCCACCTCGTAATCACCACGCGAAAGTATATCGCAGAATACATCAGAGTTCTTGTTGAAAAGCATTTGAACTAAAACGACGATAACTACGACGCTGACGAACAATGATTGGAGGTTTGGCTTTGATAATGTAGTATCGAAGGTCACAAGGCTGTGATCAGAGAAAACACAGTCCATGACTCAAACGTTGTTTATGATGCATGTATGACGTATACTGGTGATGAAAAGGTCTAGTATATTACCATGGGAATGGGTGGAAGAGTTGACGTGTTGAAAAAGTCCAAGGGCTTCAATTGTTGATTCAAGATGTTGTTCAATGACTTTGAGCTGTCCCGGTGCATTGAAATCACCACAAATGATGAATGGGATGTTGAAATTGATGATGACGTCGAAAAATCTGTAGAAACGTGACCTGGTGGCCTGTAGATTGAGCTGATGATGAAAGACGATGAATATGTATTAAATTTAACTGTGAGATTTTCGAAGCCAAGATATTTTATGTCATCAACAATTAAGGTGGCTTTGAGTAGGAAAGTCTGCTCGAGGTTGATTTTCGATCCTCCTTCTGTCCTGTGACCTAAAATCTAAAAAAGTTTCATGTTGTCGAACATGGCATCTGTCACCTAAAAAATTTGGAGAATCACCTTGGCTCCTGCTGCACCTAAAACCTGTAATGTTTGAAAAAGAGGCCCCACGTTGGGCGCCAATTGTAGATTTTCGCCGGGCGACATTCGAATTCTGCACCACGTGGTCCCGAACCGCGTCCGCATACGAATATCCACCCGAGCCTTCGCTTCGGCGGAGTCTTTCCTGGCCGGGATCCGCCACTCTACAATAGACCCTCTCAGGGTCTGAAAACACGGGCCGGGCGGAAGTTTGTTCTCGCCCTGCTTGTTGACTAGAGACACCGACCTCGTCAACTATCAGCAAGTCTTTTTCAACATCCATTATTTTAGGTAGAATAATTAAGCCGAGCCAAACTTCAAGTGTACACTTCTTTTATTCAATAAAAGAAATAAAATAACAAACAAAATAATACAAATCAAACCTCTGTCTTTATTAAAAAAACGATAAATCCAAAATTAATCTATTAATAATACAACTACCAAGCAAGAGACAAAACCTAAAATAAAAATAACAAACGACCCCTCCTCACTATATCTCAACTCGCGGTCTTTTATATGTTTTTACCGCCCTATCTACATAACGCTTTCTATATCATAGAAAATTCTATACTCCTATCTATACTCTTTTCCTATACTCAGAAAAGCGATACAGCACAGCAGCGTCGCATATATAGCATATCAAATAACAAAATATACATGCATAGAATGTCTAGTAAAATATATAGATATATATAGGCGGCACGCCTCAAAGACGCAATCATTATCATCACAATCGTCACAATTTCACAAAATATACAGGCGGCATATTTCAATCGCGCAATCATTATCATCACAATCGTCACAACTTCACAAAAGTTTATCCGAGAAGATGAAACGAAGGTAATGTTCGCGACGGTTTTAACTCAGCGACGATTAAGCATATATAAAAGGCGGATTATGAAAAAACCGATTAAATAAATATTTAAAGGTTTAATGAAATGAAAAAAGATTTATTATTGTTTTTTATTTGTTATTTATAACATTTTAACTTTATTCAGATTAAAAATTGCATAAAATAATAAAAAACTTCATCATAAAATCGCTATATATTAATATACCAACGATAAGGAGAAAGTTAAAAAATCGCCAAAAATTTATTTATGTGTGCATCTGAAAAATATTTGAATCTTCTAATAGACAATTTTATTCACAAAAATACCATATATAACAAAACTTTTTCCCGTTTTGTGCACATTCTTAAAAATTCGATTGAACGCGTTAACCATACATTTCCAAATTTGCGTCATCGGTAACGAGAAGGTTAATAAATCGCCAAAAATCCATTTATGTGTGCATCTAAAAAATATTTGCATCTCTTAATAGACAATTTTATTTCCAAAAATACCATATATAACAAAACTTTCTCTCGTTTCGTGCACATTCTCAAACATTCGATTGAACGCGTTAACCCTACATTTCCAAATTTGCGTCATCGGTAACGAGAAAGTTAAAAAATCGCCAAAAATCCATTTATGTGTGCATCTGGAAATTATTTGCATCTTCTAACAGACAATTTTATTCCCAAAAATACAATGTATAACAAAACTTTTTCCCGTCTCGTGCACATTCTTAAAAATTCGATTGAACGCGTTAACCACACATTTCCAAATTTGCGTCATCGGTAAAGAGAAAGTTTAAAAATCGCCAAAAATCTATTTATGTGTGCATTTGGAAAATATTTGCATCTTCTAATAGACAATTTTATTCCCAAAAATATCATATATAACAAAACTTTCTCCTGTTTTTTGCACATTTTCAAAAATTCGATTGAACGCGTTAACCCTACATTTTCAAATTTGCGCATCGGTAACAAGAAAGTTAAAAAATCGCCAAAAATCCATTTATGTGTGCATCTGGAACATATTTGCATTTTCTTACGGACAATTTTATTCCCAAAAATACCATATATAACAAAACTTTCTCCCGTTTTGTGCACATTCTTAAAAATTCGATTGAACGCGTTAACCATACATTTCCAAATTTGCGTCATCGGTAACGAGAAAGTTAAAAAATCGCCAAAAATCCATTTATGTGTGCATTTGGAAAATATTTGCATCTTCTAACAGACAATTTTATTCCAAAAATACAATGTATAACAAAACTTTCTCCCGTCTCGTGCACATTCTTAAAAATTCGATTGAACGCGTTAACCACACATTTCCAAATTTGCGTCATCGGTAACGAGAAAGTTTAAAAATCGCCAAAAATCTATTTATGTGTGCATTTGGAAAATATTTGCATCTTCTAATAGACAATTTTATTCCCAAAAATACCATATATAACAAAACTTTCTCCTGTTTTTTGCACATTTTCAAAAATTCGATTGAACACGTTAACCCTACATTTTCAAATTGGCGTCATCGGTAACGAGAAAGTTAAAAAATCACTAAAAATCCATTTATGTGTGCATCTGGAACATATTTGCATTTTCTTACAGACAATTTTATTCCCAAAAATACCATATATAACAAAATTTTCTCACGTTTTGTGCACATTCTTAAAAATTCGATTGAACGCGTTAACCATACATTTCCAAATTTGCGTCATCGGTAACGAGAAAGTTAAAAAATCGCCAAAAATCCATTTATGTGTGCATCTGGAAAATATTTGCATTTTCTAATAGACAATGTTATTCACAAAAATACCATATATAACAAAACTTTCTCCTGTTTTGTGCACATTCTCAAAAATTTGATTAAACGCGTTACCCATACATTTCCAAATTTGCGTCATCGGTAAAGAGAAAGTTAAAAAATCGCCAAAAATCTATTTATGTGTGCATCTGAAAAATATTTAAATCTTCTAATAGACAATTTTATTCCCAAAAATACCATATATAACAAAACTTTCTCCCGTTTTGTGCACATTCTTAAAAATTCGATTGAACGCGTTAACCATACATTTCTATATTTGCGTCACCGGTAACCTTGGTATACCTCTTCTTCAACTGCACTACTTAATAGATGCACCGTGAAGTTGGTTTACATCCTGCAACTAACCTCTTTTCTTTCTAAGGCATTGTTGCATGTTATTATGCTCTGTAGGTTTTGTAAAGATTCATCGTTGCCTTTGGGACCATTTTCAGTTAACCCTAAAAAGCATTTATTCTTCCGCAATGAATCAATCTGAATTTCAATTTTTTATTGTTATCACTGGTTTTTTACATTTTCGGTTGGTGAAATTATTTCTCTGCTTTAGGCTCCTGCAAGCTTGGCCAAACCAACCCTGTTCATTCAAACTAGACTGTAATTTAATAAAAATGTAATTTCGTTTAATGAATAATATGCATTGCACAGTAATTGAACTATAGTTCTTTAACGCGTGAACATTTAAATTTACAAAAAAAAACAAAATATGTTTTTTATTTTAGCTAAAAATTAACAAATGCTAATGCAATCGCAGCAAAAAGTGAAATTTAAACATAACCGAATAATCATATTAAGCCTGGTTTATAGAAAAGACGTTCAGAAATGGAAAGTTGATAAACTAAATGTCTCATTGAAACAATTCCAGTCTAACATTGTTCATTTCTGGAAGCTTGACAGAGTGGGAGGAGATAATAATATAGGACCTGACGGCATCCACCTTAATGAACGTGGATTGATGAACTTTAAGAGAAACATCATTTATTCTCTAAAGTGCACGAAATAAATTTTTAACATTTTTATTTGTAATAAAAAGTTTATAAAAAAGTATACATTGTTGTTTAATATATCTTTGTATATATATATATTATATATGTACCTATATATCCATTTTTTATATAAATGTGTTTGTGTGTGTGATATGACTTAATTACTCATTTACTAAAACATTTATAACTTTTTTTATTTAACTTTAATAAAATTACGGTTTCAAAATGTAACAAACAAATGTCATAAACAAACCCCAATATCGATGTTGATTGATACACAGGTTGGGGTTGAATGTTATTAGCATCAAATATCATTACAACGAAAAAGAAAGTTATTAAATATTCACCATAAAGGTTAAAGGTTTCTCTCTCTTTTTTTTTGTTTGTTTCAGAGGTTTCAACGACAAACACACAGAGCGTATATGAATACGCGTGCAAATCACGCATCATACACATTGCATATGATAGGCGGGGATCTCTTTGTATTCGAACCCAGTCAATGCAATAGCAAGACCAGGCGCCTTTAACCATTGAGCCATCACGCCATAGTTATGACAAATGAATACTTGGTTTCGTCGTTTTCAGGTTTAACTGATTTGAAATAACAGGCCTACTCTTTCGCTATTTCCTGTTTCAAAATAACACTAAAAATGTGCCGATTACGTTGAGCTGTTAACAATGGACTAATGCCTCCATTTGACAAATTCTGATGTGACGCAGCATCAGAAAAATAAAACTATTGACGAACAACGTCCTAGATTGAACGTGCTGTTTCACTGACGGTATTTACTGCCGAAACAAGCATCTTGATCTACGCGAATCCGGTCCGTTTTGTGATGTAATTTCTATTTCAGCTTGGGCAAAAAAAAAACAAGGAATGAAGAAGTTGGATCATCAGCTACCACTACGTGTAAAATTAAAACAATTTATATTAGTATAAATGTAATTCTTTTTAGAAAAGCCAACAAAAAACGGGGATCTGTACAAAAATTTGTAGCAAATAACTCGTTTAAAAAAGAAAAGAATGCCACGAATTAAAACACGAGAATTAAAACATGAACATTTCTTTCGAAAGTAACACTAGAGTTTAAACATGCAGCATAATTTTAAAAGTATTTTTCTTAATTTTATTCCGTTTCAAAACATAATCTAAAAAACATCTAAAATTTAAAAAGTACAATCATGGTATTCTATTCTGGTATTGCCATTTTGTGTTAATCAAATTATAAACTATACTACAAGCAAGAGCATGAATGACATTGTAACACATCAGATACAGGAAACTTCAAAACTGAGGTGCACTTAGGTTGTTTGCGAGATAATAACAAGGACCAAAAACTTCCATAATTAAGTCCAATACTTCTTTGCAGTTCCTGTTTAATTCACCGAGTTCATTAAGATTAATTTATAAATCAAAGTATAACACAATTTTAAAATATTCGATAATATACTGTACAATTTTTAAATTGTATTATAATGTCAACAAATAATATATAGAATCTTATACATATGCACCTGCGTCTCGAACCGTTATTTTCGTTACCAATGGACAGAGATTTAATAATAATAACGGTAAAAAAATCTTGTATCGTTATAAAACGATACGAAAAATCTCTTATCTTTTAATAACAATACCAGAGATCTCCTATCGTTATTTAAACAAGACATTTTTAGGAAAGTCTATCATATCGAAAAAAAAAATAAAAGACACAATTTTCGTCTCGTACCATTATTTCAATGTGTGGAAATGGTAAAAGTGCTCATTGTAAAAAAATAAAGTGTTATAAAATATTCAAACTTATTTAATTTTTTTCCAATTGAATGACTTTGGTTTAATAAAGACTCTAAAAATATCGTATCGTTATTTAAACGAGACATTCTCCAAAAAGTCTCGTATCAAATAAAAATACAAACAAAAACAAACTTTTGTTTAATTTTTCAACTGAATGGCTGTTTTCTGGGCGAAATGACTGGGCGGCGTGATGGTCTAATGGTTAAGGTCGCCTGGTGCTGTTTCGCAGTAACCGGGTTCGACTGTGCCAAAAATATCTCCGCGTATCACGTGCTTCGTGTGTAATGCGTCGTTTAGCACGATGTTCATTTACGATGTTTTGCGCTTTGCTGAATCCTTTGAACTTTGGAAGAGTGTAATTGACCTTTAACTTTTTTCTGTTTTAATACAGTACATTTTGTAAAGCGGAGTTGGCGGGAAAACTAAGGGCAGACTGTAAATGTGCCAAGCGTCATTGTTATTGCGCGATGTTTTGGTTCAAATACTATCTTTCAAAAACTCAAAAATCATCATACAACTTGTGCACATACTCGTGTACATGATACCTCGTTATCGTATTGTTATCGTATCGTTATGTATCGTTTTCAAAATAATAACGAAACTCAGATTCTTATTTTTAATAATTCCGTGTATTTTCATTAAACGAAAATTTATTAGATCAAACTGTTCAGCCGATTTGACATGATTGAGTCCGCCTGTTAGATACGCTTCATCGTAGCCGAAATCGTATCATTTCAAAAAAATAACGGGACGCAGATGCTTATATAATAAAATTAAGTTTTTAATTTTCCGTGTAATATTATTAAACGAAAATATATTAGTTCAAACTGTTCAGCCAATTTGACAATATTGGTTCCGCCTGTTAGATACACCAAAGCCGTCGCGAACATTACCTTCGTGAAGATGACACGGTGTAAACACCGCATAGATATGGTATGGTATGGAGAATTTGTATAGCGCCCCTCTATGTAAAACTCAGAGGCGCTGTTCGAGAAGCTCCGGGCAAAAAAGTGATGTTATTAGCGGTATACTATTAGATATTATTATATATATATATAAAGTTAATAATATAATTATGTTTGGCGATTACAACGTATGAACCAAAACAACAACAATAATAATATTGTCACTATTATCAACAATAACCACAAAGAAAATAACAACAACAACAACGGTAATTACTTAACAACAATAATAACAGTAACAACGATAATAATATTAACAACAACAATTGTAATGACACTAACAATAACAACAACAATAATAATAACAATAACATCAACGATAATGCCATTAACACAAACAACATCAACAATAACAATAATAACACCATTACACTATATTATCGAAATTTCATGTCTTTGTCTTACAAAACTGTTAAAAAGATCATGAAAAAGATAATAATATTAAACCAACTAGCCCGAACGATGGAATAAAATTAAGAATCTTTTACAAAAACTACAAAACATTTAACTTTTTAATTTTGAATAATTGCCTACCTCACAACACTTTCCTTTTGAAACGTAGTAATCTCATATATAAATTTTCTTGTCCTCTTGACGAATGTGCGAGTCTTCAAACTTCCTATGTTTAGATGACTAGTACAACACTACTGCGTAAACTAACTATGCACAAAAGAGACGGTGCAATAAAAAAAACCATCTATAAACTTTCCACAACACCCCAATAACTAGGAACCTTCTAGATAACAACACAAAAATCTTATACAACAATTAACAGCACTACAACCTAAAAATCGCAGAAGCCATTTTTATCGAATCTGAAAAACCTTCCATCAACATCCAACAACGAATCACAACAACACTTCCAACTCGAAAAATGAACAGCAATAACATTAATCGGATCAACCAGCAATCTAACAATGATAAAAACTATAATGATAATATCAATAATGATAATATGTATAATGATAATATGTATAATGATAACAACAACACCATCAACAACAACAATTATAATAATAATGGGAACAGATCTTTTTTTTTTCATTAAAGGCGTACAGATCTTTTATTTTTTATCAAATGCGTAAAATCAATAATTAATTAATTAATAGAGAAATAGTCATGATTAAAATAAAATCATAATCATCATAGTTAGTCATCATTGCTTTTCATTAAAATAAAATAAGTTCAGCGATGATAAGATAATTATGAGAATTAATTCACGCATTGTTCCGATCACAATAAATGGCATATGATGATGATATCACACTGCTAATTAAACTTTGGCGAAAATATTTGGTCCAGTCAATTTTAATTAAAGATAAATTGAAGGAATTGTAAAACCCTAAAGAATTTATTAAAATGGTATAATGATTAAAATTGTTCATCAAGTTGTTTTTGAGATTGGTTGTATATTTGTCGAGTTTGTATTGCCTAGACTTGACAAATTTGTTTTTTGGCAAATAGTTAATTCAATTATTTCAATTGTTTTGTTGCTGAAAATGGTAATGTCTGGTCTAAGCGATCTTAATAGCTCTGATAGTGGACGTGTCGCATCATCCTCTACATCCGCGAAGATGGCGATATTCGGACCAGCACATGCCTTGATATTGTTGATGATTATTGAGAGAACTTTGTTGTGGCGATTTAAGTATCATTTGAGTGCTGCCATTGAGCTACAATTTGAGAACAGGTGTTTATAAATTTGTTTCACGTTGCAAAGAAGACCCAATGGATTGGCTGTTTTACCCCAACTTTGAAGGTTACCATTTGTTGGCAGTTGCTGTGTAATATATTTTTTTGCTCCATCTTTGAAGGTTACCATTTGTTGGCAGTTGTTGTGTAATATATTTTTACAAATTTATAAAGGACTTCGGATAGTTTTACTGTCGATTTAGACTATCGTGCAATCTCTGAGTCGTGGATATTTTCATTTACTAATTTGGTCCCACTGATGATGTTGTCGTTTGAGAGCTTCAAGTGCCTGCTTAATATCAACATTCTCCGGACTTTTCTGTTACATGTTTTGTTCCAGAGAGATTTTATTTCATCGCTTGCGTTTTGTTTAAAATAACCACGGAGTTTTAGCCTCGCCATTTCAACATGACACTTTAGCGATTTTATGTTAAGGCCTCCGGATTTGTAGGGCAAAAATAATATTTCTGCGACGCAGCTGCTTACGGGCATGGTCAGTCAATCTCTCACGGTTTCTTATAAAACGGTCTAATGTATTTTCTATCGATGTCAATAAAATGTCGTACATACGAAGTTCAAATATTAATTGGGATAGAAAAAAGCGTCTTAGAATTTCAAGTTTCCACTGCACGGATGTATCCAATTCATCAATCGTATGTGATATTCGTTTGAGTTCACTATGTAGTAACTCCATTTCTTTTGCGTTCCTACAATTGAAGCCATAAAATTTTTCCAAATATGTGAAATGATCATAGATGTTGATCTGAGGGATCGTCTCGTTATCAATTGTTAATTTTGGTAAAAATTGTTCATACAACATTTATCTATTCTTATCCTCATACCCGTCGATCGGCACCAAGCTAGATTGAGATCAATCAGTTTTTGGGCTTCCTCTGTGCTGTTTGCAATGAATCGTCAGCAAATTGGAGCCAAGCTCGTGACTTTAGGCTAGCAGTTATGTATCCCCAAATGTATCCGCATTGCTGGTAATATTTTTGCTGTAATAGTTCTGTTAGAGGATTGAAACATAAATTGAAAAGCAAGGGGAAGCTGTGATCGCCTTGCAGTACTCTACGTTTCACCGGAATGGGTGTAGTTAAATTATTACACACAGATACAGTAATGGAGTAATTAGCATATATTGATCAAATCAAATTGCTCAGTTGGTCCGGGATATGGTGGTGTTGAAGGACTGATGAAATGAGATCATGACTAACTTCACCAAACGCATTTCGTAAGTCCACAAGTGTAACAATAATAGTTCTCTGGTGCTTCTTTGCGTCTCTCACTAGATGGGACAATAAATGGGTGTGTTCAGCTACACCGTCTTCTTCTGAGTAGAAACCTTTCTGTATTGTTTTATTGATGATGTTATTCATTTCGAGATACTTGTATAATCTATTGTTGACAAATGTTGAAAATATTTTATAGAAAATCTGTCTATGTAAACAACTATCTCGTGGTTTTAATAATATTTCTAAATTAATTAAAAAATCGAGTTCATTTTCAAATTTTTGTTGTAAAAAATTAAATTTTTGCAAATTTTTAAAAATCGAAATCTACTAAATTTTAAAAGATGGCACCGAAAAGCGATTTTAAAAAGTGGAAAAAAAGGTTTTTGAAACACTGGTGAAGAGAGTAGAATATAGTAATTAATTGCAGGTCATTGGTTAATTTAATTCTGGGGTCTCGTGTCCGAGTGGTTAGCATGTCCGCCTACCGCTCCCACGACCCGGTTTCGAATCCTGCAGTTCTACAAGTTCATCAGGGTAACCGACCCTTGGCCAACCCAGCCGTCCATCCTTTCGAGGCTGGTAAATGGGTAGACGACGTAAGTTGTCGTATGTTGGCCGGCGAGATGGTTCAGTAGTTCAAATGCTTGCTGAGTCAAACATCTCAATGGCTATCATATACTCAGCGTATATGATGCGGTGCTTGCGCGTGCACATAATTACATGTGTACTAGGGTGGAGTGAATTTGGCAAAAAAAAATTTTTTCTTATTTTTTAATTTCCTGTACCGTTAATCGATGACCCTATGGGAAAGCATCATTCGTGCAAAAAATTAAAAGTCCTCGACTTTATCTCGAGGTGGCAAACCGTGAAGGCATTTCATAAAAAAAATTGTATTTGTACTTCTAACAAGAAAATATTTTTTTCGATGCAAGGAAACGAAAGTTCTATGATTTTATGAAAAAATTCGTCTGTAGTCCAAGTACTTCGTCTACCCAAATGATAGATTCAACATCTGGTAGTTCTTCAACTGATATATCAGATGAGAATGAGATTCGCATCATAGAAACGCTACGTCGATCTGGCAAAAAATTTCAACAAATGAGAGGTCATTTGCAAAATCTAGCTACCGCATGCGATAGAACTGAAATTTCTGATCGATCTGATGCATTTATTGTTAACGTTGCCTTGCTTGATTCGAATGTTATTGGGACAGACGATTCATCAAAAGTAATAGACAGAAGCAAAATACGTCGAGAGCGAAAAAAAGTACGCAAACATTTGCAATATGCTGAGGACAATAAAATTATTACAGCTATTTATTTCGACGATCGTAAAGACAAGACTTTAGTCATGACTACTAGAACAATACAGCACATCAAAAAACTATTACTGAGGAGCATATTTCTCTCTTGTCAGAGCCAGATTCTGAATACATCGGTCATCTCTCTATTGATTCTGGAAAAGCAAATACGATTGAAAAAGCATTGTTGATTTTGTTGAAATGAAATTTGAATTTCGTTCTTCCTTGGTGGCAATTGGATGGAATGGCACAGCGGTAAACGCAGGAAACAAAAATGGAGTCATTGTTTTACTATAAAAACACCTGAAACGGCCTTTGCAATGGTTTGTGTGCCTGTTACACGCAAATGAATTACCGTTTCGCCATTTGTTTTCCAGTCTCGACGGGCCCTAATAGCTTTTCTGGCAGCATCGGAAAAAGGCTCGACAGCTGTCTCGACTTCAAAGTAGAAGCATTTGAACCAATCCCAACAGAATTGCCAGACCTGAATACTGATTTTCTAAGCACCAATCAAAAATATCTGTATCAAATGTGCTCCGCAACTTCTGCTAGTACGGTATCGCCAGACTTAGCTATTAAAGATCCAGGAAAACTGACATATTTTCGATGGTTGACTTGCGCAAACAGAATTCTTCAGTTATATATTGGAACAGCTAACCATGCGGAAAACTTGAAAGAATTAGCCAATTTTATCATGAAAGCTTATGCACCAACCTGGTTTGATATCAAGACAAAATCATCTTGTAAATATGGTCCAATTCATGTGTTCAACATGGTTAAAAGGTGTTTATATTTGTATATTTTATATTTGTATTTCCTCGGAATTTGATGTCCAATTCAACATTCTTTAGACAACCGAGACTAGGATAAAAAATCTCTTTGAATTCCAGACATAGCTTTCCTGAAAAGAGCTTTCAAAATTGCTTCATTTTGAATGTTGCAAATGAAATTTGTCCTCAACGCTTTATCTAATGGGTTTTCAATATTAAGAATATCACATGTAGCTGCAGACTGTCGAATTCGGTTTGCTAATTCTTGAACTGATTTGCCCGGTTTTCTTTTGCAGTTTGTCCAAAATTTGTAGCGTTCCCTAATCAGAAAAGTTGTAGGGTTGAAAGTTGAATTCATATATTCGACCATCTCTTTGAAATCTAATGAGTTTACATCACGAGGTAGAGACATTTGTTTTGAAACCATCTCCAGGGTTTTTTTATATGTTCGAACCATGGAATTATATAACTGGAAGCGCCCTATCGGCGTTTTAACATTGAAATTTTTTTTCAACGGGCAAGCTTCCTCTGGAGGCAAGTTCCTAAAAAATTAATTATTCATGAGCATTTTGGTTTATTTTTAGAAAAACCTGAGATATAATTAGAAAAATCTTGGCCTTTCCGAAGTTATGTTTATGACTCTTTGCCGATCTACATTCAACTCGTTTGTTAAAATTTATTTCGTTTTCAACATTCCGTGAAGTTTTAGGCTAATTTATAAGGTTTATATAACCGTATTTAATCGTTAACTTGATATTGCCATTTTTTTGATGCATCAGAAAATTCGAAGATTTATAATAAGTTCGTTAGTAATCCTCATTTTTCTGAAATAAAGATTTCTTCATTCATTCTCCCAATACCCACGAATCATGATGATGATGGACTTCATTTACTTCATATCATTTTATTAGAGTAAAGCTCTCATCATTCCTAAACTAAATTAGAATCAAGAAAACGAAAAGAAATCAGTAAAAATTTTATTGTAAAAATGAAATGTTATTACTGTTTAAAATATATATTAAAAATTTATAATATATTGTTATAAAAATATAAATAAATAAATTAATCAACTAATAATTTTTAATTTAAAATGTAATTTCTGTGCATATGTCCTAAAAACTAGAATCTTTCAACACTCCAAAGCTTACAATACAAACTACAAAGGAATATTTGCTTTAAACATAACATACCCAAACCAAATTTAATCACACAGGAGATTTTTGAAATTTATTTTGGTAGTAAAAGCAAACAATCTTTTTTCTGTTTAAATGTTATGATTTATATTATTTATTAATCGATAAATCTATCGGGCGTGCGGGCCGCACGCCGACCATGAACTTGTTAGACCGCTATAAGGCGTGCGTACGAAAAAATATGTTCAAAAATTATTTTTTATGCCGAATATTATTTTAAAAAGTATTTGTAAAAATTTCCGTCACTTACAATTGAAAATAAATTAAAAAAAAATTTTTTTTTAAATAAATTTTTATTTGCGCGTCGTAATACTATTATTTATTATCTTTGGCAAGAGTTCATTTTCCCCCTTCTTTCAGTTGTGAGCGGCGAATTTTTATTGTTTTGTTTGATATAATTTAATTAAATAAAATAAAATTTGTTATTTTATCAATCTAATTTGAGAAAATGAGTTCCGAGTCATTAAAGTTAGGAGCTGGATTTGTGAGCAGCAGCAGTTTATTTGGCATGCTGCAAAAATCGGAAGAAAGTAATAAAAATTAAATTGAAATATTTAATAATGATTAGTGATAATAAAATTTTGTTTATTGTTGTATGTTGCAAGTGATAATAATACTTTAAAAAATTAAAATGAAGTTTTTAATAATGATTAATATGGTAATTAAATTTTGTTTATTAATAGTTACCTGAAGAAACAACTAAAAACTGTGTTCAGACGGATTGCGCAGCATCAATTAACGATGTTAAAGAAATAATTGATCCAAGATGCACAGATGACCGTGCTAATATGTCCACCTTGAAACAATATTTTTCCAATGAAGCATGGACAAAATTAGAAAATAAGATGTAGTCAATTGGACAAAATTTGTATGTTTGTGTTGTTTGTAGACATCACTCTGGAAGAGACAACCAAACTCGTACTTCGGGGGTGCAGTGTGATGGCTGTGTAAACTGGTACCACTCACTGTTCATGTGTTGAAATGAAAAGGCTACCAAAAGGGACATAGTTTTGTTGACAGTGTTGATATAACAATCTTGGGTCTTTTGGTAACTGTTTCGTCTTAACACATGAACAATGTACCCGCGTGCATTACTGTGTAAATATGTGTGTTTGTCTGTGTGTGTTACTCTACGACACTTGATGCAATAAATTTTTTATTTTAAAAATTGTCATTCTATAACAAAAATGCTTTATATTGTCTTGATAACCGTCAAATTTTGCGCTTTGACTGCGTCCTGTATCGTCAAAATAGCGTCAACTTTGGCCATCTCAACGTCGATTTCGTCGTGCGAATCTCACGCTTTTCATCGTCAAAACGTCGTATTCGCCCACTCGTGATTCGCACGCCTTATAGCATCTCAACGTCGAATTCGTCATGAGGGTTAGTTAGGGTTTTTTAATTATCATCTTAACGTCGAATTCGATGTGCAGATGTCTCACGATTTATAATTTTAAGTGTCGTATTCACCTGCGAATCGCACGCCTTATAGCATCTCAACGTCGAATTTGCCGTGCGGCCTCACGCCTTACAGCATTAACACGTTCAATTCACCGTGCGGATTTTTCACGCCTTATAGCATCTCAACGGCGTGTTCGCCGTTCGAACCCGCACGCCTTATAGCATCTCTGCGGCCTTATAGCACTGATAGCGGCCTTATTAATATATTAAATAAATTATATAATAATTTAATTTAAAATCAAATTTTTTAACTATTTCAACTGTAATTGACATTATTAATATATTAAAAAAATAATACTTTAAGCTAACATCAAATTCATTATGCTAGTAATTTAAAACGAACAATTGTTGATTTAAAAGAATAGTTATGTAATGTTTAATACTTTAATGATTTTTAATTAACATTACTATTTATAAAATAACCCTGAAGGTGCTAGATCCTGAGCATGTATAATTGTATATTATTATATTTATGTGTAAATTGTTATATTTCTTGCTTGTTGATTATAAAACGTCTATCTTGTAATAATTAGTAATTATTCGTGATGAGTCAAGTTAGATCAGTCCTACCTTTTGTATTTCTAGATTTCGGTTTTGTTTATTTGTTATATAACTGCAAAATGTTTGATTTACATAATTATAAGTTTATCTTTCAACTACCTTAAAAAGTGAAATATATATACATATATTTATATATAAAAGATAAAAACTAAGGTTATACAATTTGCTTCTGATGTAGTCTATTAGAACCACTGTACAAATTCAATAAAACAATTGATTTGATAAATTTAAATAGTATAATTTTTGTTGCATTTTATTGTTTAATTTACTTTTATTAAGACTGCATGTTGATAGAAAACTCTTTAGTTAAGTTAAAAAGTCTTAATGTTGTATATGATGTTATTATTTTTTTTATTAATTCATAATAGTGTTATGCATTCTGTACATCATTGAAATAATTTTCCTTGTTAAATAAATTTTCGTTGATACATTGTAGGAGTATGTTGCTTTCAATTACAAGTTTTTTCTTAAAACAATAATTATTTATTTTCAATAATCTTTCTGATTCTTGGCAACATATATTCACATCCTTCGGCAACTGCAAGAGAAGTACCTCGCAAAGCATCAACAACTATCACACATTTTTGCAGACCTTGAAAAAGCATTTGATCGAGTTCCCTGTGAAGCAATCAGGTGGAGTCTACGTCGACAACTCATTCCAGAATATCTTGTTCGACTTGTGATGGAAATGTATACGAATACTAAGACTCTTGTCAGCACAACGGTTGGAAGAAACACAGATGCATTTGACATCGGCGTTGGAGTTCACCAAGGCTCGATTCTCAGTCCACTGTTATTTATAACTGTGATGGAAGAAATCACAAAACCGATACGCACTGGTGACATTTGGAATCTAGTATATGCTGATGATATTAGAAGCACTGTACAAATTCAATAAAACAATTGATTTAATAAATTTAAATTGTATAATTTTTGTTGCATTGTATTATTTAATTTACTTTTATTAAAACTGCATGTTGATAGAAAACTCTTTAGTTAAGTTAAAACGTCTTAATGTTGTATATAATGTTATTATTTTTTTTATTAATTCATAATAGTGGTTTGCATTCTGTACATAATTGAAATGATTTTCCATGTAAAATAAATCTTCGTTGACACATTGTGGGAGTATGTTGCTTCCAATTACAAGTTTTTTCTTAAAACAATAATTATTTATTTTTAGTAATCTTTCTAATTCTTGACAGATCTGGAATAAATGGCATCTCCTTGCCTCTATATTGATGCGGCGTGACATCCCACTACCACTACGATCAAGACTTTATAAATCTGTGATACGTCCGGTGTTGTTATATGGTGCAGAAATATGGCCAATGACAACCAAACTGGAACAACAACTTCAACGAACCGACATGAAAATGCTCCGATGAATGCAACGAATTTGTCTGAAAGACCACATCAAATCTACCAAAATCCTGCGTCGTGCTCGTTTAGATGATATAAAGGACAAATGTTGGCAACACCGACTGAGGTAGTTTGGTCATGTCAAACGAAGTGGAAACAGTGCCATAACTTCTCTTGCAGATGTTGAAGTACCTGGCACACGTCCCAAAGGCCGTCCAAAGAAGTCGTGGTCGCAAACAATCGAGCAAGACATGAAAGCTCTAAATTTAAATGAACTGAATACAACTGATCGTCTAATTTGGCGCAAAAAATTGATGACAAAGAAAACGTCCTACCTCGGGGGAACTGGGTCTCTGGACGCTAAACAAGATTGATTTTAGATTGATTGATTCTGAATCAAATAACTCACAGTATCGATGGAAAAGTAATGCATGACTCTGTGGAAACTTTAACGCTGACGATCTCAATAAACAACAATAAATGTGTTAAAATCATCTTGGCGAAGTGACATTCATTGTTAAAAATTTAGTACCATACTGATCATTCGTTCATGTTGCTCAATAATGATGGGAGAACTAGAGGGCATCATATAAAGTTGTCAACAGGTTTATCTCACAAGGATGTTAGAAAATATTTTTTTTGTAACAGAGTAGTCGCGGACTGGAATAGACTCCCGCAATCTATTGTTGACTCTCCAAATACAAGTGTTTTTAAATCTCGTTTGGATTTGTTTTGGGGTGATGCTAAATTTCAATATAGGTGATACTTTTAAACTGACGGTTCAATTGGATGTGTGTGTTGATAAGTAGGAATGGTTTGAGATTTTTAATCTATTAGTATGATTGAATAAGAATTTTTCATGGATGGATGGGAGTGGATTAATGAGAGAATTACTTATGCAACATTTATAATACTCATTATTATGAGGTTAATGTAATAATTATCATATGGTAAAAATATGAGCATAAATATAGGTAAAAATATGTATTTGTTTTATTTTTTATCAGTAATGACTGGGAATATGTATGATTGACTTGGATTGATTATTTCATTACCCATTTATGGTTGAATGCATGTGCATATTTCATTTATAAATTTTTTGGTTAATTATATTTTATATTGACTTCATAACTTTCTTATTATTATTATTATTGTTTTTCATATGATTGTTTGGTTTCTTTTTTTTTTTTATTGATTGGTAAATAGTTAATGAAATTTCTAGGTTCTAATATAATTATCTGATATAATAATTAATGATTCATGAGTAGGTGGGTATATGAGTTGGTATATGGGTAGGGGAGGTTAAGGAAATTAGATGGATGCATGAATGTTTGTTTATTTTTTCTATTGCATGGGAAATGTGTAGTTAATATTATGCTATTCAGGTGTAGGATGGGATTAATGGGGTTAGATGGATAAAGTATTTTATTATATCTTGGTTTATAAGTTTGCATTTGTGGTGACACTCAAGAGACACTGTTAGTGTTAATTTATTGTTTTTGGAAATTATTTTCAATCTGCCATGGTATAATGCATTATCTTCGTGGTTATACTTGTGAAGCAATTGTACGAATGTATCGTGGTATGCATGTATAATACTATGTATTTTTTTTTCCTGTAAATTCGGTAATGGGCAATAGCCCGTGCTTTGTTCAAATAAATAAATAAATACAAGGTTATAAAAATACCAACAAAATATTCCAGCATTGAGATAGTTAGCATTGATGTTTCCATGTCAGCAACAAATTGCAGGTTCATCTGCTACTACCGCAGTGGAGGTTTTCATAAATCAGCTGATGATTATGCAACACAAAGTGTTCAATGCATTAGAGAGCTGTGTACAGGTAAAGCTAACTGTTTGCTGGGTGACTTCAATCTTCTACTCATTGATTAGACAAATTACTCTTCGCCAGATTATTTAATTTATAATTTGTTTATTCAACTTTTCAATGAGTTGGGTTTATATCAATTAGTTGATCAACTTACCAGAGGTTGTAATATTTTTGACTTGGTGCTTTCAGATGATTGCGGTTTTCTTGCTGAGCTGGAGGTTATCGCTTCATTTGCATCAAGTAAACATAACCGTATCACTTTTCAAATCAACAACTTCACCCACAGATTGCAAGATGTTAATCTTAACAACAAAAGTTGCTTCCTCGATTTCTACAGGGCTAACTACAATTCATTAAATGATTATTTGTCAACAATTGATTTGGATCATCACTTTCATTAATGTTTCAACACCAACATGTGCTGGAAAATTTTTGAACAGATAATTAATCAAACCATATTAATTTTTGTGCCCAAAATTTGTCAGAAGGGTCCAGCAACCAAACGTAGAATACCAAAACCCCTACAATTGTCATATAAAGTCAAACTCTACTTCTGGAAAAAATGGAAACAAAGCTCTAATTCAAACGACAAAACTTTTTATCTAATGAGGTTTCGAAGATGTTGCAATTTGGCTAATCTTTATCGAAGGTTTAGTGAAGCCAATTTGTTATCGTCAGGTAATGTTCGAAGTTTTTATCGGTACATCAATAACAAACTATTCTCCAAACCACAAATTTCGAGTTTGCAAATTGGCGACAGCAATGTGACATGTGATCCCGTGATGATGGCAAATACATTTATTGATTATTTTGCCACTGTTTTTACTGCTGATGATAATAGTACTTGTTCACTACCCAGCCGTACTAACAAATCATTAGATGATATTAATTTCACTCTAAATATAGTTTATCAAGCACTTTGCAAGCTAAAAAAACAACTTCTTAGGGTCCCGATGGAATACCTAAAACATTTTACTCAAAACGTGTGCTTCTAGTTTAGCTGTTCTACTATGCCACGTCTTTAACTCATCTTTTAAAGATAATTCAATACCATCTAAATGGAAAACTTCAATCATCATTCCAGCACATAAATAAAGTTCAACCAAATAGCCCAGCAATTAGACCAATATCTCTTACCTGTTCATCAAGCCGTGTCATGAAAAAAATTGTTAATAAAAATTTATTGTATTTGTTAGACAACAACTTAATCACTAATTTTCAACACGGTTTTTTCCGGATAGATCAACTTTTACCAACCTTATTAGATTTCTTAAAGATTCATTGCTTATTCGTAAGCAAAAGGAAGACTGTGATACAATCTGCCTCAATTTTCAGAAAGCATTTGACTGTTTCTCATGTCAAGCTTGTAAATTAAAAACTTATGGCATAACTGGAAATTTACTGGGCTGGTTATCTGAATTCCTGCTTGAGTGTTTAAAAAGAGTTCAGATTCAAAATAAACTTTCCTGTTCAGTACTAGTGACAAGTGGTTTTCCTCAAGGTAGCGTTCTCGGACCCACCCTGTTCCTCATTTTTATTGATGTCTGTATTTCCCTGCATCCTGTTTCCATGCTGCTTTCGCGGATGATGTAAAATTGTACTCCCGTTCTTCTAACTCAGTTCACTTGCAACAGGTCATCAACAATATTGTCGCTTAGAGTAAACAATGGCAACTTCCACTCTCTTCTAATAAATGCTCTCAATGTTCATTACTTCCTTCATCTGGTAATACATTTGTTAATCAATATGCGGTTGATCACCACATCTTAAATCCTGTTGACCACTTCAAAGATCTTGGTGTAATAATCAGCAATCGTGCCATTTTCGGTCGGCACATCAATAATATCACTCATGGAGCGTCTACACGTGCATACCTGATCACCAAATGTTTTACTTCAAGAGATAGAGACATTCTCACCAAAGTTTTCTGCTCATACGTTTTACTATTATTGGAATAATGCTTGTCCGTCTGGAATTCTCACTACAAATACAATGATAGAAAGTGTGCAAAAGAGGTTCACAAAATTCATTACTTCAGTTCGTCATCTTCCGAATACAACTCGTCTGTGCTTAGAGTCAAACGTTACAAACGTTAGAACATCGCAGACTAATTTCGGACCTATGTTTTGTGTACAAAATATTAAACAAGTTATCAGCATTGATTTGAATGATCTATTTTTCCCTTGTCCTACCAATCAACTCGGGGACATCCTAACAGACTACGTGAATCTAACTCCGACAGCAACACATCCAGATACTTTTTATAGTAGCAGAATTGTTGGAATATGAAACTCATTGTCTGAGGAGATTGTTTCGTCACCAACATATTTAATTTTCAAAAACATAATAACTTTAATAGACCTCAACTAATTCTTAACTTTTGTGTGAATATTGAGTTTTCTTTTTCTCTTTCCTATGTCTGCGCTTAGGGGATTTGGGTTTTACTCAGGAGATGCATGGGCTAACATTTTGACTCTAACTTATCATTATACTACTTGAATTGTTATTTCTATATGACTGTTAAAGTGTGTGGAATGGTTTTTTAGCTCGTGTTTGTGTGCATGGATTGCACAATGCTGTTGAAGGAAAGGTTTGATTGATTGATTGTTGATTGATTTTTCGATCGATCGTCATGCTGACAATGCAACATTATCATTTTCTTTTATGCTTTTTAATTTCTTGATTACGATATGACACTTAATTAGTATTGATCTCCTTTTCATTTTCTGCTATTTTGTTTAATTGTAATTGTCTGTTCTTTTTTTCTGACCGGGCAAGTAGCCTATGTGGTTCTCTGGTCAGTTGCGTAATAAATAAATAAATCATCTAACCACGTCTTTGAGATCACAACAACAATAAAACGAAAAAGAAAGAAATCCAAAAAAAACTTCAAGTCATTTTGTGAAAAATACTTTTTGCATTGATATGTACAATATTAAGAGCAAGCTTTGCAAAACTAATTATTGAATTGGAAATGTATTAATATTTACAATCGCAGGTTAAATCATTGTTTAATACAATTATTTAAAGTTGAAATACTAGACATTAACAACGGACAAAGTTTTAGGCGCTTGTTTCGTGTAAAATAACTACTCACGAACATTGGCGTGTAAAGGCCATATTTCAGCATTAAAAATTTTATCTTTTTCAATTTCAGGAATACAGGTTTTTAAAAAACTATACTCCTCGTCGTTATCATTGGCTTTTTCAGCATTGTTTTTTTGAAGTCGTTTAGCTAGCAGGAAATATATTGTGGAATTTGACATCAAAGTTACGTTAATGTTCAGCAACTGTGTACTTTGAACATGGAGTAATGTTTCCAAAGTATATTACAGATTTATTTTCAGCGCCTTTTAGTTTGAGCGACCCTGTGGTGTCGCAAAGCTTCCGACCGTTTTTTTTTATTGATAGCGAAGTTGGCTTCACAATCCATTTTTAACGCTACTGATGTTAGTATCATCTTGTTTACGTTTATTAAATTTATTAGGAACCATCATCCCACGAAAGCTGTTACTGCTATCAAAAGCAACATTATCTGTCGGAAAATTCAATTTTGCTGTATCCAAGCATGACGTTTTTGAGTCTTGTTTAACATCAGTTTCTCTGGCGTTGAAAAAGACATCCCATACCTGGTCACTGACGGATTGTTATTTGGTAACGCTACTTTGAGATTGCATGAACTTTAAGAACAGCTGATTATTTTTTTCAATATTGTCTAATCTTTTATTTCATCTATTTAAACATTCAAATACTGTTTTAGTATTATCCTTGGCCAGGCGTATGAGGACTATCGATGTTGAATATAACAAATGTTGGCAACTCTTTAGATAATTTATTATCTATCGATTTATCAAATATGTCAACAATATCACAAACTTTTTCATATTTAGTATTTCCTTGGTTCAACTGTTTGATTTTATCTTTTTTCAACGTTTCATACTCAGAAACTAAGATTTTTATACCGACCGGAATCTCGTCATACCTAAAGAATGATGCAGTTTCATTTTTGAAATTGTCATCTGATAAAATTTCTAAATTCATACTTAACCATAAAATCTCAGAAATACAAACTCTTTTAGAGGCCATTACAGCATATTTCAATATTGAAAAGGTAAACTCGATTTAGAACTTAAGTTGTTATAAGCGTATGTGCTGAAAATGATAAGAGTATTTTTTCAACAGAATGATTCAACAGAAAACTTATTATATTACAACCTCAAATATTAACTAAAAAACTAATTTAATTAATTAACTCTAATTATATCAAAACAAATAAAACTATATTAATAATCTCCTAATTTTTTCCTATGAGTTGAATCCAAAATTATAGCAACAAAATACCAAAAATAAACGAAAAATTTAAGAAAAACGTGAAAAATTTGTAATGCGACTAATCTCTAGAAAATACCAACCGAACAAAAAGAAAGAAAAAATACTTGAAAGATGGACTGAATACATTAATGATCTTTTTGATGATATCGATGGTGAAAAGCCTCCTAATAAAAAAGAAGTAGAAGAACCAAAGATACTTAGATCTGAACTTCGGGCTGTTCTTTCCAAAATGAAATCAAATGTAGCGCTAGATCCAGATGAGATAGTTGTTGAAAAAATTTGGTGAATTTGGTATTGAAAAAATTACAGAAATTTTGAATGAGATCTATAACAGCGGCGAAATTCCTAATGCAACAGAATGTGAACAACATTGAACAATCGGCTTGATGAGTCATCTTACAAAACTTCTTTTAAGAATTCTGGTGATGAGAGCAGGAAGAAAAATCAGATCTAAAATTTCAAATGTCCAATGTGGTTTTGTCGAGGATTGTGGCCCAAGAAACGCTATCTTTAGGCTATGAATGATCAATGAACGAGCGATTGAAATGAAGAAAGACTTGTTTATATGTTTTGTCAATTACTCCAAAGCTTTTGATAGCGTGAAACACGTGGAGCTTATGGAAATATTGAAAAATTTGGACAGTGATGGAAAAGACACGAAGAGCTATTAAAAACATCTATTGGGAACAAAGAACAAATATCGATGAAAGTTGGTAACAAGATGACTAGTTTTGTCAAAATAAAGAAAGGTGTTAGGCAGGCAGAAAGAATGAAGATCTACTTTGAATATCTATTTGAGGCATGAATATTAACAATGTAAGATATGCTGGTAATACAGCTCTTATAGCAGATTCAATGGAAAAACTGCTAACAATTGTTTCCAAACTGGTTTTTGAAAGTGAAAGGAAAAGCTTGCAAATTAATATCAACAAAACAGAGTGCATGGTTATCAGTAAAAATAAAACCGCCACGATCTGCTCTATTATCATTAATGGTAAACAAGTGAAACAAGTCAACAGCTTCAATTATCTCGGAAATCTGATTACCTCGGGTTATAAATGTGATATTGATATTAAAAGAAGGGTAGCTAACTAGATATGACAAAAAATGCCTATTCTAAATTGAAAAACATCGTCACCAACAGTAAAATCAGAATATCAACAAAATTAAAACTGTTAGGGTGTTACATTTTTCCTCTGCTAACTTACGGTTCTGACTCCTCGACAATTTTTAAAATTCAAAAAGATTAAGGCTGCTGAGATATGGTTTTTGAAAAGAATTATGAAAATTAGTTAGACCTTTATACGTCGAATGAGGATGTATTAAAACAGTCCAGTTGTGAAAAAAGAAAATTACTACGGATAATTCGACGGGGGCAGTCAGTTAAAGTTTATTGATCACATCATGAGAAAGAAGAACTTCGTTATTTATTTTCCGTTTTCATTTTATACTATTGCTTTGCATTTTGTAACAGTTTCTGCGTCTGTCAGATTTTGATTGTTAATATATATATATATATATATATATATATATATATATATTTCTAAAATTCAACACTACTTTCAACATTGTTCAACTTTTTCATATTTCTTTTTAATTTATTAATTTCCGAAAAATTAGACATTTTATTGATTTTTTTTAAAATTTGTATTAAATAAATTTGCAAATACCTACATACAAGATGGAGCAATTAAACAACATTATCAACAACAGCATAACATCACTTTAACACGACAAATGTTAAATAACACACAAATAGTTTATTGCAATAACAACATCGCAAACCTGAAAATAGCTGAATCAATTTTCATACAAAACAAAAATCCCTCCATGAACATTCAAGTACAGTCTAACAACATTCTACCTTCAAATAGACTACTAAATAAAAACAACAATCATTATAATTATAACAACAACAATTACGACAACAGCAATAATTATAACAATGTTATCTCCAACAATATTGATGATGTAAACAACAATCATACCAATAGTGACATTTTTTAATAAAAATTTAAAAAAAAACAATAAAATGTCTAATTTTTCGGAAATTAATAAATTAAAAAGAAATATGAAAAAGTTGAACAATGTTGAAAGTAGTGTTGAATTTTTGAAATATATATATATATATATATATATATATATATATATGTCAGAGAAATTAGACATTTTATTGTTATTTAAAAATTTTTATTAAATAAATTTGCAAATAGCTATTTCGAGTTATAGATAACTCATCTTCAGTGCATTATAAATAAGGTATGTAAGATATTTGATAAGAAGAAACAAGTAATTATTAATTTATATAAATTATTTAATTAAAACAGAAAACCAATAAAATAAATTTAATAACATTAAACAATATAAAACGCGATTTTTAAAATTTTAACGGCAAGATTGTTTATATTATGGTTGTTAAGGTAAATATCAACGCTCAGCTGAGAAGCGCGAATTAATTTATTTTTAATTAAATACATATTATTAATATTATTTTTACAATATTTAAAAACGTTATTATTATTATTATTGTTAACGTTATTATTATTATTATCATCGCTGTGGTTCTTCTTGCTTCTTGTGATGATGTTCCATTTGCAAGTGATATTTGCGCTGTGGGTTGTAGCGTTGGTATCTACAGTGTTGGCACTGTTGTTGTTGTTATTGTTGATGCTGTTGTTGTTGTTGTTGATGTTGTTGTTGGTGTTGTTGTTAGGGTTATCACTATTGATGATGTTCCAATTGCAACTGATATTTGCGCTGTGGGTTGTGGCATTGGTATCTACAGTGTTGGCACTGTTGTTGTTGTTGTTGTTGTTGTTATTATTGTTGTTGTTGATGTTGTTGTTGATGTTGTTGTTGGTGTTGTTAATGTTGTTGTTAAGGTTGTCACTATTGGTATGTTTGTTGTTTACATCATCAATATTGTTGGTGATAACATTGTTATAATTATTGCTGTTGTCGTAATTGTTGTTGTTATAATTATAATGATTGTTGTTTTTATTTAGTAGTCTATTTGAAGGTAGAATGTTGTTAGACTGTACTTGAATGTTCATGGAGGGATTTTTGTTTTGTATGAAAATTGATTCAGCTATTTTCAGGTTTGCGATGTTGTTATTGCAATAAACTATTTACGTGTTATTTAACATTTGTCGTGTTAAAGTGATGTTATGCTGTTGTTGATAATGTTTAATTGCTCCATCTTGTAGATGCATGGTCAAACGTCTTGACAATGTGGTATTTGTCATTCCAATATATGAAGCATTGTTGCGGTGCGAACATTTACCGACGGAGCATTTATATTCATATATTAGATGACTTTGTTGTAGTTGAGTAGTAGCAGGAAGGCTATTATTTTTCATTATTAGTTGGGATGTTTTTAAATTATGATAGTAAATTCGAAGAACAACTTTATTAATTGGATTTGACGCTACTACGTTTCTACGTATTATTCTTTTTAAAATTCTTTCATCTTCTTTATACGCCATTTAAAAAGTATTTTTGTAATAAAATATTATCTTATTTTTGTCATTCATTTTGTTGTTGATTTGGTTTCTAATGATACGGCTGTTGTTGTTGCTGTTGTTGTTATTGTTGTTATTGTTGTTGTTATTGTTATTACTGTTTGTGATAACATGATGAGGCTTGTTATGCTGTTATTATTAAAGTTATTAGACGTGGTGGAGGGTGTTGCCATTATCTTCCTGTTCATTGTTGTTTGGAACGTTGTTAGTAATTGCATTATTTTGATGTATATTTTGTGCATTTTCATGATATTTTTTGGTTAATCTATTTATGACTTGATCAATTTGTTTCAAAGAGTAATTATTGTTCACGAGAAGTTTTTTTATTCTTAATAATTCTGAGTTGATGAGTGTATAATCAGAGCAATGTTGAAACGCTCTGTTAACTAAAGAAAATATAACACTATTTATGTATACCTCCTTAACAGATTTCAGTATGTCAGAGTTAATGACGTCAACTCCAGCAAGATTTTAGTGCCAAAAGGTGTCCCACAAGGGTCAATTCTCGGGCCTTTGTTGTTTATATTATTCATTAACGACCTGGCTTATGTTAATTCAATATTTAAACTCATCCTATATGCTGATGATGCTAGTTTCTTTTATGCATCAAAGTCCCTAACTCAAGATACTAATCTCATAAACACTAATTTAAAACTTATTACCAACTGGTTTTCTCAAAATAGTTTAAAGGTAAACTATCAAAAATGTTTTTACATGTGTTTTGGTCCGAAGATTCTCACAAATACATTTGGACCCCTGAATTTACACCTTAATAATCATTTGATTGAAAGGAAAACCAGTGCCAAATTATTGGGTCTCGTTGTCTCTGATAAGTCGTGGGCTGAACATATTGATTCGCTGGCGTCTCGAATTAGCAAAACACTGGGATTGTATTACAAAATTAGGCATAAGCTTAATATTCCTACGTTTTTACAATTGTACTACGCTTTTATTTTCCCTCATCTTTCGTATTGTAATATTACTTGAGTCACTCTCCAAAAACTCATATTTTAAAATTATTTAAGTTACAAAAAAAATTTATCAAACTTATATATTATCTTAAACAAACTGACCATGTTGATGATTACTTTTTCTCTTTAAACGTGCTAACCATATTTCAATTATTTATTCTTAATGCATCCTTTTTCATGTATAAATTTATGAATAACCGATTACCTTCTAACTTTTCTAATTTTTTAATACAAAAACCTTCGGATTGTTTTAACTTCACCCGGCATTTTATTACTTACATTATTCCCTTTAACAGATTAAAAATTCTAAATGATAGCATTTTTATTTTGGCGCCTAAAATTTGGTTTAAACTTCTGCCACAATCTATCACTTTTCTCTCCAAACCGGATTGTTTCAAACATCATTGTAAAACTTTTTTTTTATCCTGTACACATGATATCACTATTTAGGTATGCTATGTTATTATACATATATGTGGGTTATATATATGTTGTTATAGGATTAGGAATGTATAAATGTGTGTGTATGTGCGCGTATGTGTGCATGTGTATTAATGTGTTTATATGTAAACATGTATAGGCTCGTTTTTGTATGTGGACACGATCATCATAATATCATTGAACTGTATTCTTTGTCTACTGTATATATACTTTGTCAATAACGAACTTTTATTGGTTTATTCGCTGGACTACGTGTCAATGTTTTTATGCTGTTTCAATCCATTATATTGTCAATATTTTTTGTAGCCTGTACGCAAGTTTAATTTTAAACTTCATCTAATCTCAATAGTGTTCTTCATAATTTATCTCTATGTCTTTCTTCAATTATCGCTTGGTCTGACTCTATGTGTCTTAAACTTAATCCTTCTAAGTTTGAATTAATTTGTTTTAACAAATCTAAACACTCTATTACTATTCCTCCTATTATCTTACCTGATTCTAAAACTCATGATGTCTCTCATAAGTTTCGTAGTCTAGGTTTTATCTTTGATTCTACTATATCTCTCTTCTCAGATTAATAGTGTTGCTAGAAGCTCTTACTTTCATCTACGTAGAATAAAAAAACTTTTGCCTTTTCTTGATGATCCTACTCTTCTCCTTCTTGTTACTTCGTTAGTCTTATCTAGGATTGATTATTGTAACTCGCTCTACTATGGTCTTCCTGACTCTATACTCTATTCTTTAAGTAAAGCTTTTAACTCTGCTGCTAGTCTAGTTGCTCGTGCCCCTTTCTTTTCTCATTAATCTCCATATCTTGTTCTCTTGCACTGGCTACTTATAAAATATAGAATAATTTTTAAAATTTGCACGTTCATGTATAAATCTCAATCTAAATTATTTCCTAAGTATTTATCAGATATATTAATTGAACCTAAACGCCCCGGTTTACGATCGTCTTCTTCTTGCTTTTTCTTAACTCGTGTTAAACACTCTTTGCCAAATCTGCTTTTGCTTTTTCTGGTCCTTTTCTCTGGAACTCTCTACCTACTTCTCTGGCTACTTCTCCATCACTTGCGAAGTTCAGAGCGGATCTCAAGACCCATCTGTTTTCAAAATTCATTGAGGAGCGCTGTTGAACATCGCGGAAATAGCGCTTTATAAACTAATTGATTGATTGATTGATTGATTTAAATTTCTGTTTGTATTAATGTCTATTTCTTTATTTTAAATGAAATTTTTCTGTTTAACGGTGGTCTATCATAAGATCTTTTCTTTTCTGATCTCCGTATCATTTTCATTTCTTACAATTGTTTGATTTGAATTGATGAATAAATAAAATATTATTATTATTATAATAATATTGTTCTGAGGTCTCGCTTTTACCATTAAGACAAAATCACAAATTGGTGTCTTTTACATAAACTTGCGTTTGAAAACCAATGTCATTTCTGGTTATAAGGACATCCCAAAGTGGTAGCTGTTTATTATTTTCAATTTCATGGGTAAAGGAAAGAACTGAGTTGGATTTAAATTTATCAATTAGGTCCATCAAGTTGTTTTCATTTTCTACTATAATGAACCTATCATCAACATATCTTACATACATTTCGGGTTTGAGATGTGGTTTCTTTTGGAAAACAGTTTCTTCTAAATATCCCATGTAGAAGTTTGCAAACATCACTTCTAGAGGGGAGCCAGAATGTTTGGCGTTAATATGTTTGTAGTTCGTTTTTTCGATTTCGTTCACCATAAAGTTCACAAATGTACCAATTCATGATACAATTGACATAATTATCAACACCGTTTACCACTCAGATATGGTTCCATTGAGCATACCGAAAGCACAACTGAAGTCCCTTCTTCAAATTTGCACTACCGAAGCACCATTCCACAGCCCAGCAGGCAAACTTTACAAGCGAATTGACGGTGTCGCTATGGGATCCCCTTGGTGTCCTATTTACCAGTTTTTACCTAGGACATCTGGAGAATGAGACCTTCAAAAACAATGCCAATTTAAAACCAAATATCTACGCTAGATACGTTGATGATATCTTTGTCTCCTATAACGATTCTGAACAAATAACCCAACTTCTTGGTACCTTAAACAAATCAAAATTAAGATTTATCATTGAAATTGAAAAAGAACAACGTTTATTTTTTTCGATGTGTTGGTCACCCGTGGCGAAGAACGATTCAAAACTGCGGTCTATGTCAAAGAAACAAATACAGGAATTTGTTTGAACGGACAAAGTGAATGTAACGAACAATTTAAAGACAGCACAATAAAATCATTTGTAAACCGGGCATTCGCACACTCTTCCGATATTGAAAATCGCGACGCTGAATTGAAAAGAGTCACTAACCTGCTTGTAAACAGTGGATATAAGACTTATTCTATTGAAAAAATTGTTAAAGGCAAATTACTACACAACAATAACCTTCCTAGTACCAACAATCAAGATAACGACATCATCTTGTATTACAAAAATCACATGTCAACTGCATACAAAGTAGATGAAGCTATTCTTAAACATATCATCAATAAAAATGTCACACCAACCAACTCAAATAGTAAAGTTAAACTCCGAATTTATTACAACAATAAAAAGACGTCTCACCTAATACTGAAAAACAACGGTAGTCCTAAAGCGTAATCACGTAATATATGAATTTAATTGCCCCTTTGACGGCTGTGCACGTCAACATGACTCATATATCGGGATTACTAACTACCTCACTGACTAGAAGGTTTACGATGCATAAACAGTGGTGCTATAAAATCTCATTTGGACTCAACACACTCAATCACTATAAGCCGTGAAATCCTCGACAGCAACACCAAAGTAATATACCAGAACAGCAACTTCACGCATTTTAAAATTGTAGAAGCAATCCTAATTGACATCAATAAACTAAAAATAAATATACAACAAAAATGACAACCTCATTTCCAACCCGGCGCTTAATCAACAATGAAAACAAAGAAGTAATAAAAACTAGCATTGTAAATAGTGACAAAGCAGAATATGATGCTATCGATGAAGAAAAGGAAACCAACGAAGATTAAGAAATAACCAATAAAGAAACCTGACACCTAATTTCCATCTAAGTTCACTTTGACAAAGTCAATATTTCCCTATATAAACTTAACCGCACTGATTATATAGCCTTATTTGCAGCATGAATTCGGAAAATAAGTTTATTTTGAATTTCAATAAATTAAACGTTCATCAAAATCTTTAGAGAGAAAAATCGAAAAAACGAACTACAAACATATTAACGCCAAACATTCGGTAGAATTTATAGAATATTGTAATATATATATATATATATATATATATATAAATAAATAAATAGTTTATATATATATATAACGATTTTTCCACTATAATGCGGTTATGCGTATGCAAGTGATATTTCCATTCACGATATATTTACTCGATACATTCCACACAATGAAATAACACGATATAAGCTCATAGCTTCTTACTATACACACTGTTTTCTACCGGTTTTAAATTTATAAAATTGTTGTTTTTAATTTTAATTAGACATATTTAATATAATTTAATTGCATTATTTTAATATATAATAACTTAATTTTACCTTATTTAACTTCGTCTTAATTATTTAATTATCAATTTCATTTTCACGTTTATTCCTTTATTTAACCTTGCTTTAAAGGTACGTTTCATATGTTTTTTAAATCTTTTAAATTGTTTCACACCATTGTTAAAACCCAATATAATTTCAATATTTACTTTAATATTATTTTAATAATCTTAATTTAATTTCATCTTAAAATATTAAATCCAGCTCCGACGATGGCTAAATAGCCGAAACAGCGCTGTCAGCTGACACTTACAACATTAATTAAATTATGACATTAAATAAATACGAGTATAAAAATTTACGTCGTGTTGAAGTTGTCTTTAAAAAATTACTAAATGCAGAATGGGCATATAAATTTAACGATAAGAAAGCCTCGTTCCAAACTATATATATATATAACTAGCAAATTATAAATTAAAATTTATACTTAACATCCTCTTGTATTAAAAACATCCGTTCTTTCAGATTTTTGGAAAACATTTTCGGTTGTCCATTAAGTTCACTGCAGTTTTGTGCCTTCAAGTTTTGTAACCGGTATTGAGGACGTTGCTTACACAACTTATTAGGTAATTTTGGTTTGTTTTTAAATCTCGTCAGCTTCTCGTTATTTTCGACGATATATCAATATTGTTTAAAACGAAGTGAACATTTAAGTTAACATGGGTCGGAGATCAGTAAACACTACTAAAAGTGGAAAGTATATGAACCCTACTGATCAAGCTAGTTAGTTTTGTCGTTTTTTAATTTAAAATTATTATTTTGTATTTGATCAAGTTAGTTTTGTCGTTTTTTAATTTTAAATTATTATTTTGTATTTTGAGCTTTATGTTGCAAAGGTAAACTTTTAGCACTCCACACTTATGCTGCTTACATAGAATAATGTTGAAGACTTAAAAGTTAAATTTGATTCCATCTTCATTAATATTCATGACCAACCTAAGTGCTTTATTTTTTTCAATTTGCAACTTTAAAACTTACATGCCTAATTATTTTTGTGACGCGGTACCTGGAGTTTCTACACCTCCACAAGTAGTCATCCGCCATTGTTGTGCTTTCTGCAAACCTTTTTTATTATTTTTGAAAAAAATCAGAATCTGACAAACGAGAAAACTGTACAGCATGCAAGGCAATAGTATAAAATGATAACGAAAAATAGTAAACGGAGAAAAAATGTTTAAGCCATAAAACTAGAATAAATATAACGGCCTTCACTCACTTTTAACGGTTGAACAAGGAGCTTATTTCCGGAGTGGAATTGGAGGGCGATTTTTTATCGTTCGAGTCAAAAGTTATGACTGTATATTTACTAATTTCGGAATATTGCTTTTATTTAAAATTTCAAAATGTTTTAAAAGGTGATACTAGATGCTGTTTTAGGATAGATATTGCTGTATGACGGTTAAGTTATGTGATGGCCTGGTTCTAAAACTGTTGGTTGAAGCTCAAAGTCTATTATGATGCGGTGCTTGCATATGCATACGTAGTGTATGTACATTGTGTAGTGTGGATAGTACAGTCTTTGTGGCATGAAGGTTTAAATACAGGATGATATGTAAGCGGTTCTGTGTATGTTAGAGCTGCATTATTAAAAAAAAACATATAACAAATTTTAAAGGATATATTTCCAACCGTAGTAAATATTTGGTTTGTTGAACTATTGAAAAATTACTTAGAATACTGTAAATGTTTGTCTATGGTAAATCATTCATATATTTGAGTTTTGAAATATCATCGTTAATATATCGTCGCTTGCTTGTAGTATTTAAATTAAAATTTAAACTTTAGAAAATAATTGTAAATGTTGTGAAAAGAAAATTAATGTTTTCCTTTTATCTCAAACATAAACTGTGACTATGCTCCAAGAAGGTTTTGCTAGAGAAGCAGCAGCATTTACTGCAGACCTAGTAATTTCTACAGTATGCGGCGGTAATCGCCATCAACTAAAAGTAAATTTTCATGTATATATGCGGAGTAAAAAATTATACCACAGTATTTTTTACCACAGACCTAGAAAAGTTTCATAATATATACAATATTTACCGCCGACGAAGTATAAAAGATATGCTGAAGATGTAGAAATTTTTTGTAATTTATGCCTCTGACTTAGCCTTGTGCAATTTTAATTTATTTTAAATTATTATAGTTTAGTGATAATTTTAAATTTGGAAGTAATCACTGAAAATCACTAAAAAAACATCAAAACTACACAAATTGTGTAAATATTGAAATGATTTGAAATAAAAATAAATAATGAATCAGATCATGTTATAATATTATGAACTTTTTTATTTCAGTATGAATTAGATGCTCCAGCTACCTTTCAAAAAAGCCACAGCAACATTTTAAAATTTTTAAAATTTTCTTACATTTCAGATACTAAAATTCTTCAGTTGCATTCTCAATTATTTTCTTCTTCCACAGATTTTGTCGAATAAAACATGAACATAAATAATAAAAGGCGCCATCGTAACAATGGTAATAAAACACAATGCATGAACATAAATAATAAAAGGGTTAAACAAGGAATCAATCAATCAATTTTCGTTTAGCGTTCAGAGACCAAGTTTTCCGGGGTAGGCCGTTGTTTTCTTTGCCATCAACTTTTTGTGCCAAATTAGACGATCTGTTGTATCCATTTCATTTTAATTTAGAGCTTTCATGTCTTGCTCGATTGTTTGCGACCAGGACTTCTTCGGACGGCCTTTGGGACGTGTGCCAGGTACTTCAACATCTGAACATCTGCAATAGAAGTTATAAATGGGATGGAAGAAATCACAAAACCGATACGCACCGGTGACATTTGGAATCTAATATATGCTGATGAATTCGTTTTAACAACCACGTCTGAGCAGAATGCAACACAGATGTTTGAAGATTGGAACAACAGACTGGCCGATCATGGATTCAAAGTCAACATCAGCAAAACCAAAGCAATGAACACTGGTGAACCCATTCAATCCACAGCTACTGGACGATGGCCCTGTTCAGTTTGTAAAGCTGGTGTAGGTAACAATTCAATCAAATGTCAGCAGTGTAACCAGTGGTGTCACAAACGTTGTTCAAAAATTGGTAATTTATCTAAAATGTCCAATTTTGTTTGTCCTGCTGGCATCAATCCACAACAACAAATTCGAAATAGCAATGTTTTATAAGCCATTAAGGAAGAGAAAGTCACATCGTTTCAATATCTAGGAGATGTTCTGGATTGTACTGGAACAGCTGAAGCTGCCGTTCGAGCACGCATACGTGCAGCCTGGAATAAATGGCATCTCCTTGCTTCTCTATTGATGCGGCGTGACATCCCACTACCACTACACTACCGGCGTGACATCCCACTACCACTACAATCAAGACTTTATCAAGACGTTTCTGCGCCATATAACAAGACCGTCCGGTCTTGTTATATGGCGCAGAAACATGGCCAATGACAACCAAACTGGAACAACAACTTCAACGAACTGACATGAAAATGCTCCGATGGATGCAACGAATTAGTCTGAAGGACCACATCAAACTACCGAAATCCTGCGTCGTGCTGGTTTAGATGATATAAAAGACAAATGTCGGCAACACCGACTGCGGTGGTTTGGTCATGTCAAACGAAGTGGAAACAGTGCCATAACTTCTCTTGCAGATGTTGAAGTACCTGGCACACGTCCCAAAGGCCGTCCAAAGAAATCCTAGTGGCAAACAATCGAGCAAGACATGAAAGCTCTAAATTTTAATGAAATGGACACAACTGATCATCTAATTTGGCGCAAATAATTGATCGCAAAGAAAACAACGTCCTACCTCGGGAAACTGGGTCTCTGGACGCTAAACGAAGATTGATTGATATGTTATAAGTCATAAGTGCTATATAACATTTGAATGGTTATATTAAAAGAAATTGAGCCAAACAAAATGTAATGTAATAGTGTATTTATTGAATTTTGGTGTTTTAATATGAGTGAATAAAATTGCACTGACGAATGAAATTTGTTCTTGCTTTCATTAAACTCGCAATTGAGTCATCTCCAGGGAAAAAATCTTTTTTTTTGTTGTTTTCAGCGTCTATATCTATTATATTTATAAATTGAACGCTACATACATAATACAAAATCTTTTTTCTTATTGTTTTCAGCGTCTATATCTATTATATTTATAAATTGAACGCTACATAATGCACAAATTTAATTCTCAATCATTCTGGCAGACTTACATTTACGCAATTTGATTAGATTGTAAGCACTTTTTTTCATGATTAAAAATGATGCCACACAAACTGATCGTCTAATTTGGCGCAAAAAGTTGATGGCAAAGAAAACAACGTCCTACCTCGGGAAACTGGGTCTCTGGACGCTATACGAAGATTGATTGATTGAAAAATGGTGCCACACAAACGAGTTTTCAATTTTGGACGTTCTGAAGCTCAAAAAATTGAAGACAGATTTTAACGAAATTTTGTTTATCAATTAAGGCTACGAAATACTTTCAATATATAGTAAAACAATTGTCTATTTTATAATAGATTTTGAGCTATGGCGCTTCGAAAAAGTGAAAATTTAAAAAAAAATTCATTTTCTTCAAATTTTTTTGTGCAAAATATCTCTTGATTCGGGGCAATAATTTTTGCTTTTTCCGTTATCACTTTGCTTTATTTATATGTGCAACAAATTTCGTTAAGATATTTTGGCTAGTTTGCAAGATATGACATTCTACATAGGTACAAGTTTAGAAAAAAATTCACTCAAAATATGAGGGGTGGTGTCACAGCTTCGTTGCTTGATTAATAATTGAAATAGTTTAAGAAAAATTTTTTATTTTGTCGATGAAATACATTGAGGCACTTACCGTCAAACTTTAAAAATAATCGAAGATGGTTAGGCGTGAACTTTTTTAAAATCGTTCTAGGTGTCAGAAATGTCAGAAAATGTCAGACTGTTTAGGTCGTTTTTTACAGAAAATTTTATTAAATTTTTTTAAAAATGCGCAATAAAGGTTTTTAAAAAAATTTAATTTTTTCGTTTTCTTATGTTTGTTAAGTGGTATAGTTGAATGCCAACCTTATTTTTGTATATAATTTATTTTGTAGTGATCCTCAGAATTTTTTAGTAGTAAGTTTGTCAAATTGATTTCTTATATTCTTTTACTCAAAATGATAGGAAAGTTTAAAAATTTAAACTATTTCTTTATTAACAGGGAAAGAAGCACGAAGGAAAGAATTAAAAAAGGTAGTGAATTAATAATTTAATTCATGAGCTAACGGTGGCCTTAAGCCAATTGAATATCGGTAGGGTAATTGATTGAAGGTATGGTACTTAAAGCAAGTATAAAAAGTGCCAAATTATTTGAATTTTTCAATTCAAATTATTCAATTTATATTATTTATTTATTTGTTCTATTACAAACGTTTAAAAAATAAGGCTGGTTGAAAGCCCAATGTTGTTAAATATCGTTATAGATAAAAATTTGATCAAATATTTATATGAAAAATGGCAAATGTGAAAAGTGGCTTAAAACTTTTATTGCGATACAATTTTAAATGGTTCTGATAAATGTCGCGTACATTTGAAAAAACATGAGGTAGAAAAAAATGTTTTTTTTATGACTTAATTGAAGCAAGTCACATTGAATTGCAGATGAGTGCTTATTCATTTATTTATTTATCCATTTAACCACATTTATTTATTTATCAGTTATCCAATTTACTCCTAGACAGTTTTCATAGGAAAGTAGTCTAAACAGTCACAATGATACAAAAAACATAGCATACACACAAATCGGTTCATAATATTGTTATAACCGACCCCTTGAACTCGTAGGGTACAGTTATTTCTCTCTACGTGGATTCTTGACTCCTGGACAGACTTATTTCTGATGAACTTTATTAGAAAGAAAACAGTGCTGGCAATCACTTGTGTGTATTGCTGTGATCAATCACTCGTTTATTCAATCGTTAAAATCGTTAGTATACAGCACAATAACTAATCTACTAACTAGCTAATCACGGAATAAAACCAATCGTCAATAATTAAGCTTCTCTCGTCAGATGTTTCTTGGCCGTAAATCCTCAGTATTCGCTTTTCGGAAGATTATCGTGATTCACTCCTAACCGCGTGTGGAATTCTTCGTGATAAACATTTTCTCGGACGTTGTCGCTAATTTGCTTGCAGTTCGCACACAAAACTTCTCTGCGATAATAGGACTCTTATTCTGCTTGAAATTTCTTCTGACCTCTTCCTAATTCTCGATCTTCTTCGTTGTTTATATAGCTACCGATCTACTTGTAGATATGTCACATGCCGTGTCACGTCCATAAATGAATTTACAACCATTTTAATTACTTTACACCTTCTAATTAATTTACCAGCGGTTCATTTCCCTATGCATGCTTAACAATTTCTAATTATTATTTTTTTTTATCTCGATCTCACGTCTGTAACAATATCAACAAATTAAAGAAAAGCAATCAACGATCCATCTAGTCTGAAAAGTACAATGCTTATAGGAGGAAAAATATAACATATCAAGAAAGTAAATTAAATAATAACAACCACCATCAACTCAACATTCACCAGCAACAGCAACACAACAGAATATAAAATCAGAAATGAGGAAGATGAAGAAAAGATGAAGCTTATGATAATGACGAAATGAGGTGTTTGAATTTACTACTTTTCAACTGATGAATTTACAACTAATGCCTTATTAGTGAGCTTGTTTTGTGTCAAAACCCAATGAACGCACTGGAATCTTTATTATAGAAGAAGAATATTGTAGGTTTTTGTCTGACGAATACCGCGCCACGTGGTCCCCAACCGTGTCCGCATACGAATATCTACTCGAGCCTTCATCTTGGCGGACTTTTTTCTGGCATGGATTCGCCACTATACAATAGACCCTCTCAGAGGAAATTAGGAAATTTGTTCGCGCTCTACTTGCTGATTGAAGACTCCGGCCTCGTCGATTGTTGGCAAGTCTTTTTCAACGCTCATTGTTTTAGATGAATTAATCGAGCCAAGCCAAGTTTCTGTATATACTTTTTTAATTAAATGAAAAGAAAACAGTAACAAATCAAATTTCTATCAATATATACAAAACAATAATAATAATAACCAAACCACAATAAATCAAATTATGCATTAAAATTAACCCGTAAACTATGTAGTAACGAAGACCGAACCAACAGACTAAAATCCAAAAGCGAACCAGGAGACCTTGTCTAATTAACAAACTGTCATACCTATATATAACATAGGATTGGTTATGTAATAACCAATCCTATGTTATATATAATAACCACTTCTTTCTATACTTCTTGAAAATTAATCTCTCACGTCTACTATATTGCTTCAGTACTTCTTCTATACTTCTTATATACAGAACCTCCTCATATTTATATATATTTCTCATATATGATATAGATAATTTTAGATTCGTACTATTTAATAATCTGACCACTAAAAGACTTATAAAATAATTAATTATTAATATTAACTCCCTAATGCCTACAGCAGGCGTCACTTTTGTAGCGGAACCCAACACACCAATCAAACTCCCTCAAGTTAATTTTAGCAATGCCCTAGAACAGGGGAGGCCTTACAAAGATAATGGTTCCTGATCGTTACGATTCATATGACATCAGAAATAAAACTAAATATGCTGAAATCTATGAAATAAAATAATTAAAACATAATCAAAACAAATGAAATTTTTAAAAAACGAACGAAAATTATCAATAAACTATAAAATTATAAAAATTGTAAAATATGATAAATAAAATTTTTCAAGGAAACTAAAGAATGACACCAGACCCAAAGCGCGCTGAAAATGTGCGCGAATGCGTTCGAGTGTCAATATAGTTTTGTATTTGTGTTCATAGAATAATGATAATCGACGCCTACAGAAAAAATAATGTAAACAATTTTTGAACCGCAATCTTTTCAGTTTATCGGTATCGAATATCGACAGCTTTTAAATATATCGGCGATTACCGTGTGTGCCTTACATTTAAAATTATCGACAATACCGTTGCCAAAACAGTATCGGTGATACTATCACCAAGATAACGATACTTATTCTTTTTATTGGTCCCATATAACATTTCCGAACTGATTGCAAAAAATCAAGTTTCATAATGTTGGTGAAAAGTTGATCGTTCCTGCTTTGCGAGAAATTATTTCCACTATCATGTTTTAAGATCTGAAAGTATTACCATTAAGTGACATTTCTGTTCAAAGGTAGATTGATAAAATGGCCAGTGATGGGAAACAACTTATAAAAAAGTTAAGTATA
The DNA here is from genome assembly GCF_000326865.2 of Helobdella robusta. Lineage (NCBI taxonomy): Eukaryota > Metazoa > Annelida > Clitellata > Rhynchobdellida > Glossiphoniidae > Helobdella > Helobdella robusta. The sequence goes on from NW_008703571.1 coordinate 3,644,792, forward strand.
GATCTGGCAATGTTAAAAAAAATAAATTAAATTTGTTTTTAAAATTTTTTTATTGGGAGCTGGGGCGTTGAAGAATTTTTTTTGAGAAAATTTAAAAAAGGAGGTGCTGTTTAAAACTGTTGAAAAAAACTGTCCGAGAGCAAGTAAAGTGGTCTTTAACAATATGAATGGAATTATAGGTTAAACGCATAACACTTTAATTTAAATTTTTATTAGATTATTAATTGATTAAAATCTCCAGAACAAACGTCAAAGAATGACGGTTAGAATGGCTGTTTTGAAAAGCAAGGATCCTCAGCAGCTGCTTGAAGAAATTGAGAAGATTGACCAACAAGGTACTTAAATAATGCAATTTTTTATCCACCTACTGTTTAAATTTTTCTTAGTTTTTTTTGTCAATAGTTTGGTATGAAGTAACAACGTAAAACTTTTCTTTATTTTAGATTTTGCTTCAGAAATAAACATAGCTAAATTTATATTATTTGCTCTAGAACTCTAAATAGAATGTCTGGACACTTTTGCTAAAATCTCATATAAAATTTGACCTACTTTCTATTTTAAAAATCAAGTCAGCTGTCAAGAATGCATGGTTCTATCTTTATTTCTTAAAGTAACAAGATAATCCTGGTTCTCTTAATCAAACGTTTCGTTAAATCAACGGAAACAAATACACATAGATAACGCAAACATTGTTCAACGTTAATTTGAATGCCAACAGTAATGGAAGCACTAAACTGATTCAAGTAACTACATGAATCACAATAACAACTTCGCATCAAGCCTTCGCTGGAAACCTTTCCTTATATAGCCTCTACGGTAGATTTCATCCTGGCAATTATCAGCATTTATCGTATTTTCTCCATTCTGCTGTTTGAGATTTACGAGTTCTTCAATTGCATTTATTGTTTGATGAATGTTTAGCGGTTTATTTCTAATTAGAAGTTCTAGGAAATTTTCACACCATATGTCCAAAATCTTTTCTTTTGACGTGTTTTTTTTTCTACCTTTTCCTTTGACTGTCTATAGATCAACTAATTTATTGTTAATGCTTCCACAAACTTTTTTCTTGCTAGCAAACAACTTTTTACTGTCCCTATTTTTATCGGCCTCTTCCATTTCCAACACTTTTGATCACACAACGTGGATTCTGTCCACTTTGATACTATTTTTCAGCTGTATTTTTTCCTCTCTCTCAGCTGTTTTTTGTATCGACTGCATCATTCTGAAAGTACATTTTTAACCTTATTCATTTCTTTTGAGATTTCTTCAGATCTCTCACCAATCCATTTTTTTTTGTTTTCTCTATACCCAAGTAGGTACTTGCAACATTAATAATAGATTTCTTGAAGTAATTCTAGGTCTGCTCGTACAGTACCTTACATTTAATTACAATTCATTGCTATTTAATTTAATTTAATTTAATAAGTTTTTTGTTTACTGTTTTTGTGAAAAATATAAAATTTGTTCACATTATTATTAAAAACAGAATATGATCCAACACAGCCACCTCAATTGAATGAAAGAGTATTAAAAGAAAAAAGAAAGAAGTTGAAAGAAACTTATGATAGAGTTATGAGGATGTATGTAAGTGATTATATATATATTTATAAATGTATATAAAAATCAGTCAAACAACAACACACGTTTAGACGACATTTTTCCCGAGATCGGGGGTTGCCTTTTGGCTACCTATAATGAAACCGAAATACCCCTCGACGCCATTCACATCTGTCACTCGTCTCAGTATCACGCAACCCCGTTTTCACTCTGTCCTTCTCCACCTGCTCTCTCCATCCCAATCGCGGATGACCCCTTCCTATCACTCCTTCAACCTCGAACTCTAACGCTCGCCTAATCCCGACTCTTTCATCCCTTCTCAACACATATCCATACCACCGCAATCTCGATCTCCTTATCAATGTCACAATGTCCTCATTCAGTCCCATCATCGACATCAGCTCAGTACTACTCCTATCCTTCACTTTAACCCCACACATCATCCTCACCATAGCTCTTTCAGCCCTCTGCAGTACCCTTTCCTCCTCTCTCTTCAACACCCAAGTTTCACCACCATATACCATCGCTGCTCTCACACATGCTTTATAAACCCTTCCTTTCATCTTCACTGACCATTTCTTTCTACACAAATCCCCAC